>NC_068448.1:69333490-69693490 GCF_023373465.1 Oncorhynchus keta
TTTTTGTGAAGAATCAACAACAAGTGGGACACAATCATGAAGTGGAACGACATTTATTGGACATTTCAAACTTTTTTAACAAATCAAAAACTGAAAAATTGGGAGTATTTGTGTATGACACAAGTCATTTTTCCAACAATTGTTTACAGACAGATTATTTCACTTAGACATAATTATTTAACTCAGACATAATTTACAAATTAGTAATTTGTATCGCAATTCCAGTGGGTCAGAAGTTGACTGTGCCTTTAAACAGCTTGGAAAATTCCATAAAATTATGTCATAACTTTAGAAGCTTCTGATAGGCTAATTGACATCATTTGAGTCAATTGGAGGTTTACCTGTGGATGTATTTCAAGGCCTACCTTCAAAGTCAGTGCTTCCTTGCTTGACATCATGGGAAAATCAAAAGAAATTAGCCAAGAAAAGTCTGGTTCATCCTCGGGAGCTATTTTCAAATGCCTGAAGGTACCACCTTCATCTGTACAAACAATAGTACGCAAGTATCTACACCATGGGACCATGCAGCCATCATACCGCTCAGGAAGGAGACACGTTCTGTCTCCAAGAGATGAACGTACTTGAGATATGGTAAGTGTTTTGGAAACTTGAGAATGCTTGAGAAAAGTGCAAATCAATCCCAGAACAACAGCAAAGGACCTTGTGAAGATGCTGGAAAAAACAGGTACAAAATTATCTATATCCACAGTAAAACAAGTCCTATATCGATATAACCTGAAAGGCTGCTCAGCAAAGAAGAAGTCACTGCTCCAAAACCGCCACAAAAAAAGCCAGACTACGGTTTACAATTGCACATGGGGGCAAAGAACATACTTTTTGGAGAAATTTCTTCTGGTCTGATGAAACAAAAATAGAACTGCTTGGCCATAATGACCATAGTTCTGTTTAGAGGGAAAAGGATGATGGCTTGCAAGCTGATAAACATCCTCCGAACCGTGAAGCACAGGTGTGGCAGCATCATGTTGTGGGGGTGCTTTGCTGCAGGAGGGACTCGTGCACTGTACAATATAGATGGCTTCATGAGTAAGGAAAATGAAATGGATATATATATATATTAAAGCAAAATCTAAAGACATCATTCAGGAAGTTAAAGCTTGGTCGCAAATGGGTCTTCCAAATGGACAATGACCCCAAGCATACTTCCAAAGTTGTGGCAAAATAGCTTAAGGTCAACAAAGCCAAGGTATTGGAGTGGCCATCACAAAGCCTTGACCTCAATCCTATAGAACATTTGAGAACGGAAAAAAAGTGTGTGCGAGCAAGGAGGACTACAAACCTGACTCAGTTACACCAGCTCTGTCAGGAGGAATGGGCCAAAATTCACCCAACTTATTGTGGGAAGCTTGTGGAAGGCTACCGAAACGTTTGACTCAAGTTAAACAATTCAAAGGCAATGCTACCAAATACTAATTGAGTGTATGTAAACTTCTGATGTGTGGGCAGAACTGAAAAAGCATGCGCGAGCAAGGAGGCCTACAAACCTGACTCAGTTACACCAACTCTGTCAGGAAGAATAGGTCAAAATTCACCCATGTGATGAAAGAAATAAAAGCTGAAATAAATCATTCTCTCTACTATTATTCTGACATTTCACATTCTTAAAATAAAGTGGTGATCCTAACTGACCTAAAACAGGGAATTTTTACGAGGATTAAATGTCAGGAATTGTGAAAAACTGAGCTTAAATGTATTTGGCTAAGGCGTATGTAAACTTCCGACTTCAACTGTAAGTATATTTAAAACTAAAGACTTTTATTCAAGTAGTATTT
The DNA here is from genome assembly GCF_023373465.1 of Oncorhynchus keta. NCBI lineage: Eukaryota > Metazoa > Chordata > Actinopteri > Salmoniformes > Salmonidae > Oncorhynchus > Oncorhynchus keta. The sequence continues at coordinate 69,335,281 of NC_068448.1, forward strand.
TACTGGGTAGGTTTCCCACCACTGGGATCATACAACACCATTTTTTGACTTGAGCTTTTGGACAAGTACACATCAGTCCTACCTGTCCAGAGGACAAGTGGCTAAAAAAGTTAATGTCAAGCCCTGTTCCATCATAATTGGGGGGTTTATTGATTGCCAGGGATGTCGTCACGCCTGAGGTGACCTTTTGTTTGAGAATAATTGCTCTATTACCGGAGTTTATTGAGCCACCTGCTGAGTATCTCAGACACCATTACCATCCAATAAGAATCGAGCGGGTCCTGGGAGCGAGTTAACCCTGCTGTGATCTGTGGGCGTCGCAGGAAGGATGAGTCACTTTGCTATGGAGACCTACAATATCTCCTTTTGGAAATACTTAGCTCACCCAACTGTTAAAGCAACCCCTTGCCTAGGTAGTAAGCAAGTTATGTTCTCCCCTAATAGATAACCCTATTGGCGCAGTGGTTACAGGCCGGGAGACACGGGGTGTTGCACTGTCACTGTTTGCTACAATATTCTTAGATGAGTGGGCAAATAAACAATGTTAATCAACCCTGTTATTGGTTCAAAATCCTGAACTGCTATTGTACCGTTTCCACAGAACTTTACCATAAGAGTGTTCACGTTGATAAATTGTGGTCCTTGAAATGCACGTAAACCATTGAACTGATGCATAAACCAGCATACAAAGGGGTACTTGAAAACACTAGAGCATTTGCAAACACTGCTCATCACAGTCAGTTCAGTAAATCTGCAATGCCTATGGTGACACCTAGTCCTTTATTCCACTATCTGTATACTGCACCAATACTGAAATAAACCAGAGTATACGCACAGCATTCATTCCCATTGGAAAATAACGATATTTCAAAGCAAAGTTCATTCCAAGTGTGATCCGTCTGGAGTGTGTGGGCCTGACAGCCATAGCTGAGAGAAGAAAACCTAATCTGGTGAGCTGGGCAGTCGAAGCAAGGCATAGTGAGGCTTTTAGCACTGCGGACCAAGTGAACTTCAGGAGGAGGGCTGAGAAAATCTTTGGTGTCAAGTGACCAGGAAGTAGACTATAAGCATATCAATAATTAACAACAGAGTTCAGAAATACTTCCTCTACTTCTTCATTGGGTCGGTCTATTCATTCTTTATTGCTCCCTTCCATCTCTCTGTCCATCTCTCTCCATCCTCTCCCCATAAAATGCACATCCAAAACAAAGCCTGGACTCGTGCCAGAAGGGCAAGTTGGTCAAATGTAAAACATCTATCATCTGTGCTGTGGGAAATATTGCTTGAAGTGCTGTAGAAGGCAGTTTGAGAAATGTGCATTTCTTTACAGTGTTTCAAATGCAATGGCATGTTCTTAATAAGGCACAAAGAAAGAACAGACTGCTTTGGAATGGATTAATTCAAAATGAGATCATGTCCAAAAACCTATTCAAGGTCTCTTTCAAATATTTGTTTCGGTATTTCACTTATCCATGGTTGGAACATATTTCAGTCATTAATATAATTTATTCATTCATTCTCAATTCAGAACATGACTCTAAGCCTTTTAATTTCATGTGAACCTCATGAAAGCTCTTCAATAAATATGTATGCCACCCTCCTAGTATTCCTCTTCACTTGGCTATCAGAAGTGGCACGCTCAGGGACGCTACAGATGTAGGATCTTAATTTGATCTCCCTGTTGTAGCAGGAAATGTCCATTCACAGCAAGAAAAGCTAATTTGTACTGTGTCATTTTTAAAAAGGATTCTGAATTTGTAATTTCCAGTTTAAAATGTCAGACTTGATTTGTCCTAACTAAACATTAATCAACCCCTACAAACATGTCCATTAATTATAATTAACACAATAATAATTCATCTCCTTTTTCTGCAGGATTGTTTTCCTGCTGTGAGAAAATGCTAAACTTAAGATCCTGCATCTGTAAGTGACTAGAAGCCATTTTCCACATATAGGCTAATGATGTCGGCTGAGGAAAACTGTTTGGAAAAACTCAACAGCTACTCTTGAAACTCCCTAGATGGACCCTATTACAAGAACACATGAACATTTACAGTAGAGAGGAGTAGAATTCATCTACACTGAACAAAAATATAAATGCAACATGTAAAATTTGGTCCCATGTTTCATGAGCTGAAATAAAAGATCCCAGAAATGTTCCATATGTACAAAAAGCTTCATTCTCTAAAATGTTTTGCACAAATTTGATTACATCCCTGTTAATGAACATTTCTCATTTGCCAAGATATTCCATCCACCTGACAGGTGTGGCAGATCAGGAAGCTGATTAAACAGCATGATTATTACACAAGTGCACCTTGTACTGAGGCAATAAAAGGCCACTCTAAAATGTGCAGTTTTGTCACACAACACAATGCCACAGATGTCTCAAGTTTTGAGGGAGCGTGCAATTGGCATGCTGACTGCAGGAATGTCCACCAGAACTGTTGCCAGAGAATTTAATGTTAATTTCTCTACCATAAGTTTCCTCCAATGTCATTATAGAGAATTTGGCAGTACCTCCAACAGGCCTCACAACCGCAGACCACGTGTATGGAGTCAAGTGGGCGAGCGGTTTGCTGATGTCAACGTTGTGAACAGAGTGTCACATGGTGGTGGTGGGGTTATGGTATGGGCAGGTATAAGCTACGGACAAAGAACATAATTGCATTTAGTCAATGCCAACTTTTGAATGCACAGAGATACCGTGACGAGATCCTGAGGCCCATTGTAATGCCATTCATCCACTGCCACCAACCCATGTTTCAGCATGATAATGCATGGCCCCATGTCTCAAGGATTTGTACACAATTCCTGGAAGCGGAAAATGTCCCAGTTCTTCCATTGTCTGCATACTCACCAGACATGTCACTTACTGAGTATGTTTTGGATGATCTGGATCGACGTGTACGACAGCGTGTTCCAGTTCTCGTTAATATCAAGCTACTTCGCACAGCCATTAATGAAGAGTGGGACAACATTCCACAGGACACAATCAACAGCCTGATCAACTCTATGCGAAGGAGTGTGTCGTGTTGCATGAGGCAAATGGTGGTCACACCAGATACTGACTGGTTTTCTGATCCTCTCCCCTATCTTTTTTGAATGTATCAGATGAATATCTGTATTCTAGTCATGTGAATTCCATAAATTAGGACCTAATGAATTGATTTCAATTGACTGATTTCCTTATATAAACTATAACTGAGTAAAATCTTTGAAATTGTTGCATGTCACGTTTATATTTTTGTTCAGTATAGAAAGGCAGAGTGAGTCATTTTGACTCAAAATGTTTAAAGTCATGCCCTCCACCCCATCCTTGAGTTTTCCTAAATAAGTATACTTAATTATTAAATTATGTTGCTATAATTTTCAAATCACTAACAGAATTTGTGTTACAAGCAGTTTTAAGAGGAGCGGAGAGCCAACAAGTGACTTCTTCAAATCCTCCTACAGAGTCACATGCAGGTAAGACATTTTAAGAGCATTCTGAGGTTTCCAAAACACTTACCATATAACACAAAATTGAAGAGATGAGCTCTATTTCAAAATATCACTTTTTCCAAGAATAACCACTGTTCCATGCGCTCCACACGACCATGCGGCAACAGATATACTAATTTATACTAACATAGAGTAATACAAATTATATTTCAAATAATAACTATTTTTGTATTCTAATGATACCTAAGACCTTCATAAACACAACCAAAAGCATATTATTCCAAACAGGGCCTTGCCGTTCTGCCGCCCTAGGCAAGACCAAAAAATGCATCCCTGCAAAACTAGAATAGTCCCAGTAAGAAAATATTTAACAGACATTGAGGTTAGGTTCAATTTAGGTTCTGAATGAAAGGTGAAAATACATATTTTCCATACGTTTTGAAATATATATTTTCCAGGATGTTGAAAAGGCATCTTTTCTGGATTTTGAAAATACATATTTTCTGGATGTTGAAATCAGGCTTATTTTTGGTTCTGAATGAAAGTTGAAAATACGTAATTTATAGAAGTCTATGTTTGGGTTAAATCAAGGCTGGTCCAGACCGGACAAAATCTGAACCAAACATAAACGTCTATGATTGGTTCAGTTTTGCTCCAGAATGGACCAAAAATCAATATCCATGAAGTTGAAATAACGGCCGGTCGGCAAATATGTCTAAAAGGTGTCGGCGTCGGTCCGTGCTTACTGAGGTGTAGCCTACAGTGTTGCCTGAAATTACATGTTATGAATGCCCATCTATGTGGTAAGCCTACCATTTGTAAAACGCCAAAAAGAGATGTCTGGTCTGGACGGGACCAAAAAAAGACATCCAAAAGACGTCAACTCATGCTTACTGGGGTGTAGCCTACCACGTCGGCCTGAAAGTACATTTTATGAATGCCCATCCATGTGGTAGGACCACCATTAGCTTTTTTGTCCTGATTCCTGTGACTAATCAATTTGGCTATTTAAGCTCTGAATATCAGCTCCCCAACTTTATCAGGAGTTACCGTGAGCCTATTTACAATGTGTTTACAAAGCGGGAAATGCAGAAGTAACCCTGACCCTTTTTCACTATGATCAGCTTGTAAAAAAATGACAGATACAAAATTGAAACCAGTGATCATGACAATGGAGTGAAACTCCTGAAACAGTTGTGATTGTCCATATAGTTTTACTTTCCATTTTACTTTCAACTGTCCTGTTTTTAGGATACTGTATGTTGTTTTTAGGATACTGTATGTTGTTTTTAGGATACTGTATGCTGTTTTTAGGATACTGTATGTTGTTTTTAGGATACTGTATGTTGTTTTTAGGATACTGTATGCTGTTTTTAGGATACTGTATGTTGTTTTTAGGATACTGTATGTTGTTTTTAGGATACTGTATGTTGTTTTTAGGATACTGTATGTTGTTTTTAGGATACTGTATATTGTTTTTAGGATACTGTATGTTGTTTTTAGGATACTGTATGTTGTTTGCTAATATGACAGCACATGTTTTATTTGATTGGGCGCCATCTGAAAACTTGTCCGATGTTTGATAGTGTTTGACTATTTGATAGGAGAAATCGTCTCATTACATTGTCATACGACAGGGTAGCCTAGTGGTTAGAGCGTTGGACTAGTAACCGGAAGGTTACAAAGTACAAAGCTGACAAACTACAAATCTGTCGTTCTGCCCCTGAACAGGCAGTTAACCCACTGTTCCTAGGCCGTCATTGAAAATAAGAATTTGATCTGAACTGACTTGCCTGGTTAAATAAAAAAAAAAAAAAAACACATTTTATCTCTCGCCTGTAGGCTACAGAAAAGGCCACAATCTTTCTTCCATATTTTATATCTGTTACATGGTTTATGTTGGATTATTTTTTGGACGGAACGTTGGTGGAGCGCCGCAGTGAGGAGTCTCTCCAACAGCACCCTGTAGGAACGCTAGGAATGGACCAGCAAAATATTTTGTGCCCCTGTCTTTGACAAAGTGGGCACTGCTTATCACAGGGCGGCATCAACGCTCACCTAAAAAGCCCTTTTTGGAGCAGAATTATGTGAGGTTTTATGTGTTGTTGTTGGAGGTGCGTCTTGGTCAGTTTAGCTCAGAAAATGCCGCCCTCATCAATCTGACGCCATAGGCGAACACCTAACTCTGCTTAATGAGCGGGCCAGCCGCGATTCCAATAGCATATATGAAATATATTTATTAAACTGTTCGAATGTTGTCTGGAAGGGGAGGGGGAGGTCCATGGGGCCTTCCTAGTGTTACTAGACACAGATTCGGGTTGTGTAAAGCAATAGCTGGCCAGCAAATGCACTGTAGAGGGGACAGAAAATATTGGAGCTATCAAGAATAGGCTGTTCAAGATGGCCGTTTCACTCTGGACAGAAATCAAGGTGAATGTATGCTGAGCGTAGGTGCCTTCAATCATCTGTTCAAATGCTGTGTTGTTAAAATACGCTGATTTTAACATAGTGTAGGAGGAGCAAAGCTGTGAATAGGAGGAGCAAAGCCGTTATCAGGAAAGAGCAGAGACGACGAGCTAATTAGAGACATGCTAATCTAACAGAATGGAAGTGATAAAAGCATCGTCAGAAAAGGGGTGGTGGTATTTTATATCATGTTGGAATCAGTCTGATTGCTGAATCACCATGTAGCTGGAGAGATGGCTTTTGAAGGCAAGTGAGAGCAGCAGAGGAGACTGATAAGTGGAAGGGTGCACATTTGTCACTTGGGTCTAGACGTCACGCTCCGCCTCCGCGCCTGTGTCAAATGGTGTCATGCTCCAAACTCCCTCCAGCAACTGAGACGGAAAGAAATCATTAAAACTTGACATTAGGGAAGTTGTGACTCACACTGAGACACACACACGCACGCGACACAAACACACACGTTGTGACTAAAAAAAATGTATTCCCATGACCTAATTCCTAACTCTAAACCTAACCCTAAACCCTAAAATTAACCCTAACCATAAACCTAACCCCTATGCCTAAAATAGCCTATTTCCTTTTGGGAACCGGCGAAATTTGATTTTTTTGGTGACTCAAACGAATAGAAAGTTAGACCACACACACACACAAACACTGTGATGCCTAAAATATGTCTCGCTTGCCAATCAGTGTACTCCATACTTAAAAGCTCTCTCTTGACACCTAGCGCGTGTGAAGACAATGACATTGTCCCTGTTCAATACACTTAATGCACTAATAGGGTTTAGTTCACTCTCCTATCACAGGTCTGAACACGCACTATGGATTTACTGCTCACATTCTTCCATCTTCTATTGACAGAATGATATCAACAAGGTTCCAACACCCTATTCTCTCTTCCATGTGTACGCCTACTGTACTTCACTTCATTCAAAGCCTCCCATAATTCCACACCATACTGAGGTAGCGGGCTCTATTTTCTATTGTCTATTTCTACTTGCCATTGAGTGTGGGAAGACCAGGTGAAGATAAAACCCCAACCCACCTTTTCCTCCTCCTGTTTTGGGGACTTGATATGTACTGTATCTCTGCAAAAATGTTTTGAGGTAAACAAAACATAAAATTAAACATAATTTGCCAGGGACGCTTTAGCGCAAAAGTCTGGAAGTAAAGCTACCACCCAAATCAAGATTATATATTTTTTACTACTCTTGAGTAAATCCTTGGGGATAGATGCATGTAATAGCCTTATTGTAGCGTCTCAGAGGACCTCTTATCAAAACAACAAAAATGATTTATCTTTCCACTGACAGGTGTGGATTGGATAGGTGGCAATCATGCAGTGCTCATGAGGGGGTGGAAGGAAAGGAGACAACCTGGACATAGAGGCAGGGCTGTCAGTCTTTTTTTTCTACAACATTTACAGCTTATTTGAAACGACATAGGTTCATATCAGAGCACCTCTTGCTCAGAAATCCTATTTTTCATTTGGTACAGAGTCACACTATAATTAAGCTGTATACTGACAGCAGCCCGAGGACCTGTGAGAAAATACTTGAGTATCAAAAGTTTATTAACACACAACCAGGGAGGGGAGAGAACGCGGGAAATGGGACAGAGTAAGCTTCCCTGGCTATCAGCAAGAAGAAAGCCCAGAGTTGTGTTCAGTAGACACGGAGTGGAAGAAAACTCTGAAACTTAAGGAAATAGGTTGGTACTATTTAATTTGTTTTATGCTGCAAAACGTTTTGCTACGTTGTGCCCTAATGAACACCACCCACATATCAAAAGAAATGCATTGCTCTGCTGCAGTTACTGTAGGCATCATTCCCACACAAATTAAATGTGAACCACAAGCATTAAGATTTGTGCTATTTGCAGGATTCCACATTGAGGTTTCATGTCACAACTCTCAGGAAAATGGCAAGCCCTCTCTATTAAGCTAATATTCCATTTGAGTGATTTCTCTCTCCTACCCATCGCTACCCACTGCACACAATCCAGGAATGCAGAAACAGAGTGATTGTAATGGTCATGTTGATGGAAGGTGAGGACCAATGCACAGCGTGGCAAGTGTCCATATTTTTAATAAAGAAATTGAACACTGAACAAAAACAACAAAGTGAACGAACAAAACTGAAATAGTTCTGTCTGGTGCAGAATACAAACACTCAACAGAAAATAATCACCCATAACTCAAGGGTGAAAACAGGCTGCCTAAGTATGGTTCTCAATCAGGGACAACAATTGACAGCTGCCTCTGATTGAGAACCTTACCAGGCCAAACACAGAAATACCAAATCATAGAAAAAAGAACAGACTGCCCACCCAACTCACGCCCTGACCATACTAAAACAAAGACATCACAAAGGAACTAAGGTCAGAACGTGACAGTGATACAGCTCATAATATGCAAGACAGGGTAGTGAACTTCAAAATCTATGCCAAGACAAAAAAAAACGTTTAAAAAAACTAACATGAAAATAAGACGTGAGGTACTAATTAGCATATTGGCGTGGTGAGCCAGTTTTCAGTGTTCATTACACTGTACTACATTTTTATATCAGTTGAACAACTGTTAAATCAAAAGCCCAAATCAAGCGTTCTATGCCGTTTGATGCTAGAACAAAGCTGAATGTTAATTTTCTGGAATGAGGAGTGCATTATTTAATTTGCAATACCATCTAACGAGGTAACACATAAAACATTGGGAAGACTCAATTAAAAGTCCATGATTTTCTTCCCTGTGTGTGTGTGTGTGTGTGTGTGTCTTCTGTTTTTACATGTGTGTGCGTGTGTCTATACAACACCATTCTGTGAGCTACAGCATCGTTATAGAAGCTAGTTTGCTGGGGGGGTTTGGAGTGAACCAAGGCAATGTCATGATGAAAGTCAGTATTTCAGGCGTGATCACCAGCATATCCCATGCAAGCAAATAATATAGCTGCCAATATTTTGACTAAGAAAAAAGTAAAGGGGGTTTGAGATGTTTTGACTTGGCCAAATCCTGTCCGCCAAGACGCTGGTTTTGTTGTGGCTTCCAGGAGAATTAATCAGTAGTGGCTTGCCAATGAACATCTAATGATCTGTGATTGATAAAAGGAAAGCACGCTCCTAAAAGGGGAAATGATGATGATGCGTAACACTTCACATCACGCTCCCTTTGCCGAAATCTGCCAATGTCTCCTTAACAATGCAGCATGTCAATTTGGAGTCATAACGGTATCCCTGGGCGGTCATGACAATAACACCATAAAGTTAGGAGGGCGATAAACATCAGAATGTGCAGTGGGGTTTGAATGACATGTTAGGCTAATTCTACTGCTTCTAAGCCAGATGCAGCCATGCAGGTACAGTGGCACCTGTGGACTGGCATCAGCCTCTAAAATCCTAAATAGTTAGTCAATACATAATGACGGAGAAAAGTGCATACCGTAACTAGGCCTACTTTGTTCTCCCAACAATAATCCAAGGTGAACTATATGGTAAATGTTGGTAAAAATAGAACCGGTAAATAACATTTGATCTCCAATTGACTTTTGGCATCATATAGAAACAGTCCCTGGCAACACATAGAAAACACATAGAAACAGTCCCCGGCAACACATAGAAAACACATAGAAACAGTCCCTGGCAACACATAGAAAACACATAGAAACAGTCCCCGGCAACACATAGAAAACACATAGAAACAGTCCCTGGCAACACATAGAAAACACATAGAAACAGTCCCCGGCAACACATAGAAAACACATAGAAACAGTCCCTGGCAACACATAGAAAACACATAGAAACAGTCCCTGGCAACCTCTTCAATGAAGTCAGAACAGGAATAGCACAATTGTCTTATTCGCATTTGCTGGTACAAGCAATTACATGCTTATCGCTAGTGACTAGTATTCACTCTTATCCCTGTTTGTCAGTGCTGCCTGTGAGGTGTGAAGGTCACAACTGGAAACCTGGGGTTGGTGGCTAACTCCTGAACACTCAACGTTCCAATTAGAGGTTCTGTGGAACATGGCTACCCCTCCTCTGCAGCTCTGGGCTTTAATTGCAGGAGGTCGATAAGCCCAGACAAAAGCATCTCAACTGAGGTGAAGTCTGTCAGGCATTGATAAACACACACACTTTTTTACAAAGCCGCAGACATTCACAGACAGCCAGACAAACAAACAGAGACATGAGACACACATACGCGCCATTGTGGATGCGTGACTAGACCATCACAGCTCAGATAAGTAATGTGAAAAGGGTATAAAAGAGTGATCAAAACTAAAGCTGAAACTTTTTCCTTTACCCTTTAAGAATCAGTTTGAATATTTCCCAAATTTAAAAAATGCAGTTTATGAAATTATACAAAAGCGAAATAACAGAATGCGGTTATCATCTTATTTTCTTTCTAAATCAAATCACATTTTATTCGTCACATACACATGGTTAGCAGATGTTAATGTGAGTGTAGCGAAATGCTTGTGCTTCTAGTTCCGACAATGCAGTAATAACAAACGAGTAATCTAACCTAACAATTCCAAAACTACTACCTTATACACACACAAGTGTAAAGGGATAAAGACTATGGACATAAAGATATATGAATGAGTGATGGTAGAGAACGGCATAAGCAAGATGTTCCACTGGATGTAGATGGTATCGAGCGTCTGTACAGTATATACATGTGAGATGAGTAGTGTAGGGTATGTAAACAAAGTAGCATAGTTTAAAGTGGCTAGTGATACATGTATTACATAAAGATGCAGTAGATGATATAGAGTACAGTATATACATATACAGTGGGGCAAAAAAGTAGTTAGTCAGCCACCAATTGTGCAAGTTCTCCCACTTAAAAAGATGAGAGAGGCCTGTAATTTTCATCATAGGTACACTTCAACTATGACAGACAAAATTAGAAAAAAAAATCCTGAAAATCACATTGTAGGATTTTTTATGAATTTATTTGGTGGAAAATATGGTGGAAAATAAGTATTTGGTCAATAACAAAGTTTATCTCAATACTTTGTTATATACCCTTTGTTGGCAATGACAGAGGTCAAATGTTTTCTGTAAATCTTCACAAGGTTTTCACACACCGTTTGTGGTATTTTGGCCCATTCCTCCATGCAGATCTCCTCTAGAGCAGTGATGTTTTGGGGCGGTTGCTGGCCAACACGGACTTTCAACTCCCTCCAAAGAGTTTCTATGGGGTTGAGATCTGGAGACTGGCTAGGCCACTCCAGGACCTTGAAATGCTTCTTACGAAGCCACTCCTTCGTTGCCCGGGCGGTGTGTTTGGTATCATTGTCATGCTGAAAGACCCAGCCACATTTCATCTTCAATGCCCTTGCTGATGGAAGGAGGTTTTCACTCAAAATCTCACGATACATGGCCCCATTCATTCTTTCCTTTACACGGATCAGTCGTCCTGGTCCCTTTGCAGAAAAACAGCCCCAAAGCATTATGTTTCCACTCCCATGCTTCACAGTAGGTATGGTGTTCTTTGGATGCAACTCAGCATTCTTTGTCCTCTAAACACGACGAGTTGAGTTTTTACCAAAACGTTCTATTTTGGTTTCATCTGACCATATGACATTCTCCCAATCTTCTTCTGGATCATACAAATGCTCTCTAGCAAACTTCAGACGGGCCTGGACATGTACTGGCTTAAGCAGGGGGACACGTCTGGCACTGCAGGATTTGAGTCCCTGGCGGCGTAGTGTGTTACTGATGGTAGGCTTTGTTTTTTTTACCTTTCTGCAGCTCATTCACTAGGTCCCCCTGTGTGGTTCTGGGATTTTTGCTCACCGTTCTTGTGATCATTTTGACCCCATGGGGTGAGATCTTGCGTAGAGCCCCAGATCGAGGGAGATTATTAGTGGTCTTGTATGTCTTCCATTTCCTAATAATTGCTCCCACAGTTGATTTCTTCAAACCAAGCTGCTTACCTATTGCAGATTCAGTCTTCCCAGCCTGGTGCTGGTCTACAATTTTGTTTCCGGTGTCCTTTGACAGCTCTTTGGTCTTGGCCATAGTGGAGTTTGGAGTGTGACTGTTTGAGGTTGTGGACAGGTGTCTTTTTATACTGATAACAAGTTCAAACAGGTGCCATTAATACAGGTAACGAGTGGAGGACAGAGGAGCCTCTTAAATAAGAAGTTACAGGTCTGTGAGAGCCAGAAATCTTGCTTGTTTGTAGGTGACCAAATACTTATTTTCCACCATAATTTGCAAATAAATTCATAAAAATCCTACAATGTGATTTTCTGGATTTTTTTCTCTCATTTTGTCTGTCATAGTTGAAGTGTACCTATGATGAAAATTACAGGCCTCTCTCATCTTTTTAAGTGGGAGAACTTGCACAATTGGTGACTGACTAAATACTCTTTTGCCCCACTGTACATATGAGATGAGTAATGTAGGTTATGCAAACATACATTATTTTAAGTAGCATTGTTTAAAGTGGCTAGTGATATATTTTTACATCAATTTCCATCATTTTCCATTATTAAAGTGGCTGGAGTTGAGTCAGTGTGTTGGCAGCAGCCACTCAATGTTAGTAGTGGCTGTTTAACAGTCTGATGGCCTTGAGATAGAAGCTGTTTTTCAGTCTCTCGGTCCCTCCTTTGATGCACCTGTACTGACCTCGCCTTCTGGATGATAGCGGGGTGAACAGGCAGTGGCTCGGGTGGTTGTTGTCCTTGATGATCTTTATGGCCTTCCTGTGACATCGGGTGGTGTAGGTGTCCTGGAGGGCAGGTAATTTGCCCCCGGTGATACGTTGTGCAGACCTCACTACCCTCTGGAGAGTCTTACGGTTGTGGGCGGAGCAGTTGCCGTACCAGGCGGTGATACAGCCCAACAGGATGCTCTCGATTGTACATCTGTAGAAGTTTGTGAGTGCTTTTGGTGACAAGCCAAATTTCTTCAGCCTCCTGAGGTTGAAGAGGCGCTGCTGTGCCTTCTTCACGACGCTGTCTGTGTGGGTGGACCAATTCAGTTTGTCCGTGATGTATACGCCGAGGAACTTAAAACTTACTACCCTCTCCACTACTGTCCCGTCGATGTGGATAGGGGGGTGCTCCCTCTGCTGTTCTCTGAAGTCCACAATTATCTCCTTTGTTTTGTTGACGTTGAGTGTGAGGTTATTTTCCTGACACCACACTCCGAGGGCCCTCACCTCCACCCTGTAGGCCGTCTCGTCGTTGTTGGTAATCATGCCTACCACTAGTGTCGTCTGCAAACTTGATGATTGAGTTGGAGGCGTGCATGGCCACGCAGTCGTGGGTGAACAGGGAGTACAGGAGAGGGCTCAGAACGCACGCTGTAATATATTTCTTCAGTTGGACCAACAGTATTAGCAAAACAAAACAATTTTATCCCCACACAAGGCATCTTACGTCACAGATACCTGTCATTACGTTTCTCTTTTAAATACCTAAAGAACACTTGCAATTGTAGCACAATTTTCTCCAATGGAATTACCCACAATATGATGCCATGGGCCTTGAAGGTTTAAATGAAAACACTGAATTGTGATTAATAGGCTTCATAAGCATATCACTGATGCTTCACATAGCCCAGAGACACAATTAGAACATAACAAAAATATATTTTCCTCACACCTGACAGGAAATGCTTGACCTCTTTGTTGGGGAGGTTTTAAACAAGATCAGTATTACTCCAGAGATGCAGTACTGCAGGAGGATGTGTGAGAGAAAAACACTAACACAAACACCCACCCACACACACCCACATACTCTGCCTCAGACAACTATTAGTAAGATTTGAAGCTGCTTGCTGTCGCATTTAGTTTATCTGCAGGGACACAGAGAAGCAGAAAGAAAGGAGCGATGCGGTCAAAGCATTTCATATTTATGGCTTTATTAAAGTCCCCCTTGAAGCTATTGAGCTTTACTTGCGTCCCCAGCCAGAAGTGTTTATATCACGACAACAATCATGATGCATTGCCGTGGTGGCCACATTCCAATCTACTGTCTAATCTCCGCTCTAGCCCCAAACATCACGGCTCAATTGTTCCTAATTGCCCTTACTATGAACTATGGCACAAACAACAGTGGGGGAAATCAAGAAACAAATTCCCTCCTAAATCCATAATCTCTTTACTTATCAGCTTGGGGGCACTTGGAAAAAAAGGAGGGATATATTTTTATTTATTCCAGAGGCAGTCAAATCCGGGCTTCGTTCTCTCTTAAAATGTTCATTTAGCCATGCTGCTTATCAGTCCCATTAAGGAGCTGTTCTGCTGAATAGGTACAACCAGCGAGGAAGAAAATGCAGAATAAGAAGCTCAAGGGTACACACTAATGCTAGAATGCATAATGCCGTGGTACTGTAGCACCACATTCCACAATGCACCAATATGTGAAGGTGTGGCAATGAATACACATATTGAGTGAGTGCTTGGATTAAGTACACAGTGACATACTGTATGGTTTCAAGTAGAGCTGGGATGACAAACCAAAAATTATCGACACCGATCATACAGATCACTTATCGCAGGCATTTTGCCTATACTAGAGAAATGTGTTTGAAATTAAATACGTTTGCTAATATGGGGTGATTGTTATTGGGACAATTGATGGCTACGACCATCAAACTAGTAATAGTAGTTTAAAAGATAACAAATAAATAAAACTATGTTGTACATTAATGTTATAAACTTATCGTTCTATTTATCGTTATCGCATAAATTCAGGTATTTTCGCAATATGGATTTTTGTCCGTATCGCTCAGCTTAAGTTTCAAGGAATAATCGGATTAAAACATCTTTAAGCAGATGCAATGATCCTCACATCTTGTATTGTCTGAAACGAAGAGTAATGGATCTCTTTAACAAAATGCGATAACTATCAACAGCCATTCTGCAGGTTCCATATACTTTTATAGAGCCACATCCTTATAGGTGTGAATTCCAGGGGCCCAAATCAAGTACCTTTCAAAAGTATGTTATACTACATCCCTGCTGCTACTGCCTTCTGCCTAATTAGGTGCAGAAACTGCGGGTTGGGCTACTCTAGGCTCCTAGTTACATTTGAAGTCAGAAGTGTACATAAACCTTTGCCAAATACATTTAAACTCAGATTTTCACAATTCCTGACATTTAATGCTGGTAAAAAAAAAATCCCTGTTTTAGGTAAGTTAAGATCATCACTTTGTTTTAAGAATGTGAAATGTCAGAATAATAGTAGAGAGAATGCTTTATTTCAGCTTTTATTTCTTTCATCACATGGGTGAATTTTGACCTATTCCTCCTGCCAGAGTTGGTGTAACTGAGTCAGGTTTGTAGGCCTCCTTGCTCACGCATGCTTTTTCAGTTCTGCCCACACATTTTCTATAGGATTGAGGTCAGGGCTTTGACTCTTTTGTCCTTAAGCCATTTTGCCACAACTTTTGGGAGTATGATTGGGGTCATTGTCCAGTCTAGGAACAGTGGGTTAACTGCCTGTTCAGGGGCAGAACGACAGATTTGTACCTTGTCAGCACGGGGATTTGAACTTGCAACCTTTCGGTTACTAGTCCAACGCTCTACCCACTAGGCTACCCTGCCGCCCCTGACTGATGTCTTGAGATGTTGCTTCAATATATCCACATAATTTTCCTACCTCATGATGCCATGTATTTTTTGAAGTGCACCAGTCCCTCCTGTAGCAAAGCACCCACAAAACATGAATCTGCCCCCCTCTGTGCTTCACAGTTGGGATGTTGTTCGGCTTGCAAGCATCCCCCTTTTTCCTCCAAATATAACGATGGTCATTATGGCCAAACAATTCTATTTTTTTCCATCAGACCAGAGGATATTTCTCCAAAAAGTACGATCTTTGTCCCCATGTGCAGTTGCAAACCGTAGTCTGGCTATTTTATGGCGGTTTTGGAGCAGGGGCTTCTTCCTTGCTAAGCGGCCTTTCAGATTATGTCGACATAGGACTTGTTTTACTGTGGATATAGATACCTTTGTACCCATTTCCTCCAGCATCTTCACAAGGTCCTTTGCTGTTGTTCCGGGATTGATTTGCACTTTTTGAACCAAAGTACGTCCATCTCGAGGAGACAGAACGCGTCTTCTTCTTGAGCGGTATGAAGGCTGCATGGTCCCATGGTGTTCATACTTGCGCACTATTGTTTGTACAAATGAATGTGGTACCTTCAGGCGTTTGAAAGTTGCTTCCAAGGATGAACCAGACTTGTGGAGGTCTCCAATTTTTTTTCTGAGGTCTTGGCTGATTTCTTTTGATTTTTCCCACGATGATCATCTGTATGTTGGTTTCTAAGCATGCTACATCATTTCAGGTTGAAGATTAACGCCAAGTGGACTTGAACAGAATACTAACTGAGGAGGCTGAATTGACGTAGCATGGTTGGGCTGTTGTAACCTGTTGTCTAATGTATTTATGTTAATTATAATGCAAATGATGCAAGTTTATGGAAAACCACCAAGCAAAGCAGGTCCCTTGACCTGAAGGTGGCTTTACAGTCCCTAAAGTGTTCATTCTCCTGTGTGTTTATGTTTTAAGTAAAGTTAATTTACATCGATGTAAGAGGTCATCATTCCAGTTCTTCATCAGCGAGGCACTGAAGCAACACTCTGTCTCCACTAGGGCCTTGGGGATTCTAGTGACCAGAAACACAAGCATAAAACTTTGCCATTTTTATTTAAGCTGGGCTGAAGCGCATCTGGGAACGCTCACATGCCTAACACTATGTTACCATTCTAGAAACAAAATTCCTTTTCAGACAAAACCCATCATCAAGGACAATTTTCTACTCTACCTTCCTCTCCCCTTCCCAATATATTTGCCATCTGTTTTTTGAGTGATGGCTAGTCTTGTCTTCATTCTCCTGTTTGTTTTTATATACACACCAATCCCACCCCTAGAGAAGACCCCAAGGCCATACACACAACCCACAGGCCTCAGAAACTCTATGTTGGTGTCCTCTGGTACATTCTAATGCCTTGATTCAGAAATACAGAAAGAAATGATTGAATACTTTTATCGAGTTTACCTCACAGATTACATAATGAGTTGTGGTATTATGTAGAAAGACATGACTTTACAATGTAAAGGACTGGAAATGTATGAATTCCTTGTCGTGTTAGTTGTTTTGGATATTGTTAAGTTCTAAGCCTATATGATCAGGGCTATTTTCTAAGTAAGAGAACATGAAATATTTTTCAACATTTAACATGACTTCTCTTGAGATTAAAGTCTTATTTATAGCTTTACTGCAAGATATACATTGCCAAAAATATGTTTATTCTTTAAATTATGTATTTTATTAAAACAAAACAAAAATGAAGTAGGTTGCAGGTTTCTGCTCCCAAAATCACACTTAAAAAAAAGAAGATAAAACAACTAAATTGGATGTCCACAACAATGCTTAAACCACATCAGGAGACCACTTTGAGGTCTGTGAAAAAATATGAGACATGTAGATTTTGGGGTGTAGTTTCAAGTTTTAATATCACATGCACAAGTACAGTGAAATAGCTTTCTTCCAAACTCAAAACCCAACAATGCAAAAATGAAAAACAATGTTTTTCTAGAAAGCCAAAAACACAAAAAAACACGAGAAATGAGAATAAGAAATACACAATAAAAGTAAGTAAGCAAGCATACTATATTCAGAAAATATTTAAAAAGTCATTTACAATACCATATTTACATGTGCAGAGATACTACAGTGATAGAGGTAGATATGTTTAGAGGTAAGGTGACTAGGCAACAGGATATAAGATAAACAGAGTAGCAGCAGCTTGTAAGTGAGTGGGTGTGTGTGTGTGTAGAGTAGGTATAAATGTATGTGCATATGTGTGAGTGAGCAGATGATGGAGTGAGTGATTGTGTGTGTGTGAGTGTGTAGGGCCCTGTGAGTATGCAGAGACAGTGCAAATACTGAAATGAAAGGTAAATAAAGATACAAGGTAAACTCGGTCCATGTAGCTATTTTGTTAGCTACTTATCAGTCGTATTGCTTGGGGATAGAAGCTGTTCAAGATCCTGTTGGTGTCAGACTTGAAGCACCGGTACCTCTTGTCGTGAGGCAGCAGAGAAAATAGGGTGGTTGGGGTATTTGGCGATTTTTTTCCCGGGCCTTCTTTACACCCTGTCTGATATAGAGGTCCTGGATGGCTGGCAGCTCTGCCCCAGTAATGTACTGGGCTTTCCGGCACAACACTCTGTAACGCCATGCGATCGAGGACAGTGCTATTGCCATACCAAGCAGTGATGCAGCCAATTAATAAGTTCTCAATGGTACAACTATAGAACCGTTTCAGGATTTGACGGCACATGTCAAACTTTTTCAACCTCCTGGGGGAAGTGGCACTGTCGTGCCTTCTTCACAACTGTGAGTGTGTTTTTGGACCATTTTAAGTCTAGTGGTTTGGATATTGAGGAACTTGAAGCTGTCTACCTGCTCCACTGCCGCTCCATCAATGTGGATGGGGCGTGCTCACCCCCCCCTTTCCTGTAGTCCATGATCAGATCCTTGGTCTTGCTGATGTTGAGGGAGAGGTTGTTGCTCAGGCACCACACTGTCAGGTCACTGACCTGGGCCTATTGTGCGCCGCCCTATAGAACTCATAATCACGGCCGGTTGTGATAAAGCCTGGCATCGAACCAGGGTCTGTAGTGACGCCTTAGACCGCTGCGCCACTCTGGAGCCCCAATAATTCAATTTAATTGAGAAGATTTTTGGGAAAGCCTTTGGGAAAGCCTGTTTTTATTAGACACACACACACACACACACACACACACACACACACACACACACACACGAATACATTTTCAATACATTTAGTTGATTCCCTACTACAGGTCAATACATTTTTGAACATTATTTAATTCTGTTCTGCCTGGATTTTGTGAGGGCCCTAATTTATCATATTTGGACCAGAATGAGGCTCTCCACCACCTATTGTTCCGGCAGTGAAGATTCCCCATCTTCATCTAATGTTTTCATCATTTATCTGCAGATCCTCAGCAAAACGCATAGGCCTACAAGTAGCGTACTGTACGCAAATTAAAGAGCCAAATGAACAGTTCTCTCACCAATGCCATTTGGTAAGCTACACTGACTGAGGAGACGAGACTCACTCATTTTAGAGTCCGTCTGGAAATCCCCGACATCCTAGGAAAAGAAACCTCGGAAATCCTTTGGTTTACTTCTTCCTATACGATTTCATGGACATATAACCACGTTGCATGATTTATGAATGGCAAAGAGATCGACTTTATTCAGTCAGTTCGACACCTATTATAAACTAGTCAACAGTTGCTGTTCAGTTGTCAAATCAACAAACTATCAAAATAAAGAAAGTTGCACACTCCATGTGTAATCTCCCAGCAATTTAATGGGTATTTACCAACGTTTTGGCATCACTGTGCCTTCCTCAGTGTCACTGTGCCGTCCTCAGTTGTCAAATCAACACACAGTAAATAGCCTACTATGGGCCACGACTCTGCGTTGCTGGCTATGTGAAATGTGTTAGAAAATAATTAAGATAAATCGTGGATTTCGACTCATTGTGACCACTTACATTACATGGGAAGTGCAAATTCACGAGCATCATGATATCTCCCTCCTCTGTGTAAAGAAATACGACTGCAACCAGAGATCTGTATATAATGACGAGATGCTCATATCTCTGCCCTAACAATGCTAGTCGTCCAAAAGACTGGAAGGCAGGCGACAAGTTTAGGCCCAAAATAAGCCCAATGTTTTTGGCGAGAGTGAAACCTCCTCTCTGCTGCGCTACCCCGAAATCGATCGTTTTGTGACTGACAGGCGCCTATTCTATCAATAGATTGCACTAGAAGATGCATATCGTTCATTCAAGCGGGAGAGGGCTCAACGCACTAGCGAATTAAAACTTTTAAATGAAAAGTAGGTAAGTTACTATGAAGTGGAATATGTAGCCGGCTGAAAATGAGTCTCTAACCAGCTGATTAGCCAACAGCCGGCGCTAATGGAAAACACATGAGCAAGGGTTAACCAGTCTCTACGGCTGGTCTCTATGGCTCAAATAATTTCAGCACCATGACACTGTCCGTGAATGCAACTGCCCGCACACACACACACACGTCAGCATGTGTATTGTGTGCACGACACATGTACATATTTGACAAGTGTGTGTATTTCTGCGTTTTATGTGTATATGTTTGACAGGTGTGTGCTTTGAGTGTGCGATGTCTTTCATTGCCTCCCTAGCAGAGCTTGACAGTCATATGCTACACATGAGTAAAGCAGTGAGAGGCTCAAGTGAAGGTTGGCTGCTCTACGGGACACAGCCATGAGTCCTTCTCACCTTTTCTGTCATATTAGAAGATGTACTTTGTACAGACAGGACTCCAGACAATGACAGATGCTGTCCAAAGCTCCCCCCTGTTACAGTGCCTGCTCTAATGGAACAGTATCATTCTAGGCCTGTATCACCAAATTATGATTCCCACTCTTTACATAGCAACGTATTCCTAGTTGACAGCACCATGATCAGTATGTGCTGGTGGAGCTGCCCATTGAATGGTGCTGAAATCTGCCACCCAGGCTCTTCCTCTGATGGTCCAGAAATGGGTATTGGGTGCTGTCCTTTTAGTGGTGCTGAAATCTTTTGCATTGAGATAGGCTACAGCACACATTTCAGTGGAAAGCAAGATCATTATACATCAGCCTTTAAAATGCATCCAATGATTTATTCAATGTATATCTCCAAAGGCAAATCAAATCACCTGTTGCAACACCGTCACTTTATTTGACTGTGGATTATCTGAAAAGGTTCAATTCACTAGCCAAAAATAAGATACACTTTAGTTGTTTGAGCTAGAGGTCACACATAAACCGTCACATAAACCATCACATCACATTTGAATGCTGGGTTAGTTATCTACTATAAACACAACTGCCTGTACAAATCATCTTGTCTTGTATTGTTTATGTGGGCCTTATTACTCAGACGACAAAATGACAATTGTTTGATAACGTGGCCTGCAATAAACTACTTCGAAGTATTTTACCTAAGGATTTCCCGCCTTTTCAACGTCATATCCAGCTTAATGTAAATCGCGGTGCACTGGCCAAGTTAAGGTTGTATCAACGCGACACAGCCGGTGTAACACGTGTCCGTTATGGCGATAATTGATTTGAAATAGGCTAAATGGAGTCTAGGCTAAGGTGGGGGTAGTGATGCTCACTCACAGCAATCACCTTGAATTACAGAGAAGAGTGACTGACATTGGTGTTAGAGCCGGTTGTCTTGCCGAACGCTGCAACAATTCCAAATGTTTAAAATGATGGAGAATTGTATACAAAATAGTCTCTGCTATTATGATAATGCTTCATGTGGCGTTATAGTAAAGAATTGCAGGCTTCACACAAAATTGGAGAAAAAAAATCACAGCAATTTACATTTTCAGTACAGGGAGTAATGACATCGGTTGAATGAAGGAAAGCACATCATTACCTGCTCTTGCTGTTGAGACGTTTTCGGTGCGTTTGTCTCCTTCACAGTAGTCATGATGCCCTACAGTCAGATCAACCAGCTGCTACACCACAACACAATCACAGGTGACTTTGAGAGGTGACCGGAGCCGGCAAAGTACCACCGAGAAAAATACATTCAATTTCAGTCGTGATGTTTAAAGTTGAGAGAGAGCTTGATGTAAGCAATAAGGAGTTGGGAGCAAAATCCCGGCAAAACGAGTCTTAATCTGAGACAACGCAGATGATACTCAATTGTAACCTTGTGCATGGAAGAAAGTGGGAGGGAGAGAGGTAGAGATAAGAGCTGAGGCAAAGACAGCTACTGCAATTGATACCGACCGCGCCACTTCGATAAATGCCTGGCAACCACCAACGGGCGACTGAGATGGGGGGAGGCGAACAGCGATTCTTGTCCCCCACCACGTCGCACGTATCAGATTTTCACGCATGCACCCGCTAAGAGACACAGACACTACTAAAATGGTGATATCATTGATAATAATTGTAGAGGTAATTTAGGCACTACAATCCTCCTACCTGTTATCTGGACCATTCAATTCAGATAACAGTAAAATATAATGAATAGTTTAATGACATCAAAGCTATCACTGAAACATGTGTATTTCATACATTCAATGAAATAGGTCACATTGACAGTCTCTACAGAGCTCTGCGCTGACACACTCACACATAATGTTATGCAATATGTTTTTTTGACGTCAATGATTTTCAACTCTTCTAAATACAGAATAAAACATTTTTTTGCTTCAAGAGCGAGATCTGTACCATTGGACAGTAAAGTGTAGAAAATCCATAGCCGGAGATTGCAGCACCCCTGATGGCATGACAGGAAATATATTGAAACAAATACTTGAAATGTAACTAATAAACCAGTAAGAAGAGGCATCCAAGTTGCTCGGTTAGAAGATATATAGTTGTATCATGTATAAGTATATTTTAATATATCTCTTTAGGGCTAATGTATGCAGCAGACAGAGCTTCAGCGAAATAGAACGAGCAAACAAGTCTAAATTGGTGCTAGGGGAAGCAGGGTGTATCCAACCAAAATGTTCTTCCTTGAATTTAAAGTCTCTGAGTAACACCATTAAAACGAAACAAGAATTCTGACAGAAGTGTATGAGATATTGAGCACAAGGTGACTAAGACGCAATTAACATGACTATACATGTCAGTTACCATGACTTTTCAGCTATCAGCTATCGTGACTTTTCCTAACCTCTGTTCCGTTGTGTTATTATAATGATGGCATGGTAAAATACTTTTGATAGAAACACTTAATGGAATTACTGTGGCCTTCGAAAAAACTAAAGGTACACTTAAGACATTTGGACACTGAAATCCAAATGAGCGACACTAAAGTGTAAGAAAATAACCACCCTTTTTTCAAAGGTACAATGAAGTGAAACTACGATTGCTCACACTGCAAACGTACACGTAGCGCAAGTATTATTAACATAATACCATTTATTTAATATCTTACACTTTAGGGGCTCTCAAGCAATGCACTAATGTTCACACAAGCCACTTTTGGTTATCCCTCAAATTAAACCAAATGTAATGTATTGAAGCGCTGTGTTAATTAAACATTTCTAGGAAGAACCATTGCATTCAATATCCAAACACGGTATATAAATGAGTTACTTATACTCAGAGACATTCTACATGGTAATGATACCTGTTCTATTCTTCCATTCCCCTCTCTGTCTTAGCAGGATTTTTAATATACACATGCTGCTTTGTTAATTAATTGTGGGCACTGTGTTTTGGTGAGGTAAATTACTATGAAATCCCAGATGGGTGTCGGCAGTGTCGGGCCTGCATGATAAGCACACTGCTGCACAGTGGAAGGAAAGCTATGTCCTTCAAACAGAGTCCCTACTTTTAGACCCCTTGCCTGCCTGCTTAAAAACGTTGCAAAAACAATTGCATCCCTGTCCAAGTGAACCCAAAGTATCCCAAAACCACTGAATAGAGTAGGATTTGTACACAGCACAGTATACAAAACAAACCTCCACACACATAGACAATCAAACTCACACAAACATAGATAAGTTGACACTAGTAAAAGCACTACTGAGGCACTACACAGCATGTCATCGCGCACAACCAAACACTCCACTACCACACAACCGGCCCTTCTCTACCGCTCCTATTGCAATTAACATCAACAGCATGACTTATAAAACTAAAAGGGTTGTTGCTGGGCGAATCAATCAACTCCAAACTAATGATGCCCACTCTGGACCAGATGCCCCGATTGGCTGATGGCGGATACAGTGCTACTCAGTCGCTGTGGCTGCAACATAACAAATGCCCATTGTGCTGCGGTGGGGGAGCCTGTACACAAACCTCCAAACCTCAACCCCTGTGATGTTGACAAATGGACAAGGAGAGGATGAGGGATGCCTGTGGCCTTGGCTCTGTTTAAACACAGATTCCTTAGAAGTTACAGATTAATTGAGTGGCGGTGCCAACCTCCCGGAACAAATGGAGGCCCTTATGGCTGCCAACCTAATGAACTGGAAGAAGTGCTCAAGACTGATGAGATGTTGCCTACAAATCAATACCAATGCAACCTCAAAACACTGTGCCGATTGATTGCTATGGCACTGGTAATAGCCTTGTAATGACTCATCATCACAACAAGGATGACAATTATGTATGTGGATCTATAATTCTGTGAATGTCGAAGCAATGCTTAACATGAGAAATGGGAATGTTCTGTTTGACTTTTCAGTCAATGCTGATATTGTAGATTTAAAAAAGTGTGTTCTCTGGGTTTACAAAGAAGACTGAGAAGTCTCCCACAAGCTCATATTGAGTTGAGATTTCTCCCTAGAAACCTTAACTACCTCGTAGCCCTGCACATTGACTCGGTACCAGTACACCTTTTAATTTTTTTGCACATTTTTCTTACTTTTGAAATCTGTATTGTTTGGAAGGAGCACGTAAGCATTTAACAGTAATGCCTACACCTGTTGTATTCGGCGCTTATGACAAATTGGATATCGATAGCCAGTGCTCTTCAGTACATACACTACCTGCAGTGTTTGTTGCTACTTTAGTGGATAAAAGAAGAACAGAGGAGGCAAAAAACAGCAGCCAAATTACATTACAACCCTAGAGGGAGAGTCCACTTTGATCTACACTGAACCAAAAAATATAAATGTTGGCCTCTCTCCTTAAAAAACGCCCCATAGCTCTTGGAGTCCCATGCAGGAAAAGCTAGACTAGAACAGCTTGCTGGACATAATTTGTTTAGCATTTCTTATACCAATAGACTATTCGAAGAGGCACACAACCTATTTTTTTTTGCTGAATGTCAAATACAGCAGCCAACAGAACTCATGGGAAGTTTGAAAGAAGAGCGAATGCGTGATGGCGGAAGGCTATAGAAGTTAATTATTCGGACCCATAACCATTCAATCGTTGTGAAGAGAAGTGAAAGCCTTCCGTATCTAATTCTAGTCCGACAGAATATTATTCAAGGATGTCATTAGAAGGATGAAGATAAGGACAACAAAACTTATTTCACTGAACTGTTGAAAGCAGGGAAGGAATCAAGCAACAATAGAGAGAGAAAGAGGAGGTAGGCTAATAAAATTAGGGGAAATATTACGAAAGGTAGGTTATACAGTTGAAGTTGGAAGTTTATATACACTTAGGTTTCACTTCATTAAAACTTGTTTTTCAACCACTCCACAAATTTCTTGGTTAGGACATCTACTTTGTGCATGTCACAAGTACTTTTTCCAACAATTGTTTACAGACAGATTATTTCACTGCATCATAATTCCAGTGGGTCAGAAGTTTACATACACTAAGTTGACAGTGCATTTAAACAGCTTGGAAAATTACAGGAAATTAAGTCATGGCTTTAGAAGCTTCTGATAGGCTAAGTGATATAATTTGAGTCAATTGGAGGTGTACCTAGTGAATGTATTTCAAGGCCTACCTTCAAACTCAGTGCCTCTTCTTGACATTATGGGAAAATCAAAGAAATCAGCCAAGACCTCAGAAAAAAATTGTAAACCTCCACAAGTCTGGTTCATCCTTGGGAGAAATTTCCAAACGCCTGAAGGTGCCACGTTCATCTGTACAAACAATAGTACGCAAGTATAAACACCATAGGAACATGCAGCCGTCATACCGCTCAGAAAGACGACGCGTTCTGTCTCCTAGAGATGAATGTACTTTGGTGATAAAAGTGTAAATTAATACCAGAATGGCTTAAGGACAACAAAGTAAAGGTATTGATGTGGCCAACAACACAGCCCTGACCTAAATCCCATAGACAATTTGTGGGCAGAACTGAAAAAGCTTGTGCGAGCAAGGAGGCCTACAAACCTGACTCAGTTACACCAGCTCTGTCAGGAGGAATGGGCCAAAATTTACCCAACTTATTGTGGTAAGCTTGTGGAAGGCTACCCAAAACGTTTGACCCAAGTTAAACAATTTAAAGGTAATACTACCAAATACTAATTGAGTGTATGTACACTTCTGACCCACTGGGAATGTGATGAAAGAAATTAAATCTGAAATAAATAATTCTCTCTACTATTATTCTGACATTTCACATCCTTAAAATGAAGTGGTGATCCTAACTGACCTAAGACAGGGAATTGTTACTAGGCTTAAATGTCAGAAATTGTGAAAAACTGTGAAGCACTCTGTTCACAACGTTGACATCAGCAAACCGCTCGCTCACACAGCGCCATAAACACTGTCAACCATCTTCCCGGTACAGTTAAAACTGGGATTGTTCCATGAAAAGCACACTTCTCCAGCATGTCAATGGCCATGGAAGGTGAACATTTGTCCACTGAAGTCGGTTACGACGCTGAACGGCAGTCAGGTTCGGGCGAGGCTGACGAGCACGCAGCTGTGCTTCCCTGAGACGGTTGCTGACAGTTTCTGCAGAAATTATTCATTTGTGCAAACCCACAGTTTCATCAGCTGTCCGGGTGGCTGGTCTCAGATTATTCCGCAGGTGAAAATGCCGAATGTGGAGGTCGTAGGTTGGCGTGGTTACACGTGGTTTGCTGTTTTGAGGCCGGTTGGACATACTGCCAAATTCTCTAAAACAACATTATGGTAGGGAAATTAACATTACATTATCTGGTAATAGCTCTGGTGGACATTCCTGCAGTCAACATGACAATTGCACGCTCCCTCAAACCTTGAGACATCGGTGGTATTGTGTTGTGTGACAAAACTGCTAATTTTAGAGTGGCCTTTTGTTGTCCCTAGCACAAGATGGACCTGTGTAATAATCATGCTGTTTAATCAGATTCTTGATATGTCACACCTGTCAGGTGGATGGATTATCTTGGCAAAGGAGAAACGCTCACTAACAGGGATACAAACACATTTGTGCACAAAATTTGAGAGAAATACGCTTTGTGTGCCTATGGAACATTTCTGGTATCTTTTATTTCAGCTCATGAAACATGGGATCAACTCTTTCCATGTTCCGTTTATATTTGTGTTCGGTATATAATTGCCATCACCGTTAAGTGTGTGGTGAACATGGGACTGTTGTAAAGCCAGACTTCTGATTCCGTGAAGCAAACTGTATTATATGTTCCTGGCTGACTCAAATACATTTTTTTATTGAGATTTTTGGGAAGAAGCTTAAAATCCCACCACTAGGGAAAAGAGGGTTCCTTCTCTACACGTGCACATCTGTTGTTGTCTTGATTGGGACTCAGTCTTACAGAGTCATTTTTGATACTTAATTAAAGGGCAAGAATAGCAACCCGGCTGGACATTATAATGACTATTGTATGGTACAGGGCTGGACATTATAATGACTATTGTATGGTACAGGACAGGACATTATAATGACTATGGTACAGGATGTAACAGGGCTGGACATTATAATGACTATGGTACAGGATGTAACAGGGCTGGACATTATAATGACTATGGTACAGGATGTCACAGGGCTGGACATTATAATGACTATGGTACAGGATGTAACAGGGCTGGACATTAAAATGACTATGGTACAGGATGTCACAGGGCTGGACATTATAATGACTATGGTACAGGATGTAACAGGGCTGGACATTATAATGACTATGGTACAGGATGTAACAGGGCTGGACATTATAATGACTATTGTATGGTACAGGGCTGGACATTATAATGACTATGGTACAGGAGGTAACAGGGCTGGACATTATAATGACTATGGTACAGGATGTAACAGGGCTGGACATTATAATGACTATTGTATGGTACAGGGCTGGACATTATAATGACTATGGTACAGGAGGTAACAGGGCTGGACATTATAATGACTATGGTACAGGATGTCACAGGGCTGGACATTATAATGACTATTGTATGGTACAGGATGTAACAGGGCTGGACATTATAATGACTATTGTATGGTACAGGGCTGGACATTAAAATGACTATGGTACAGGATGTCACAGGGCTGGACATTATAATGACTATGTATGGTACAGGGTGGAACAGGGCTGGACATTATAATGACTATGGTACAGGATGTAACAGGGCTGGACATTATAATGACTATTGTATGGTACAGGATGTAACAGGGCTGGACATTATAATGACTATGGTACAGGGTGTAACAGGGCTGGACATCATAATGACTATGGTACAGGGTGTAACAGGGCTGGACATCATAATGACTATGGTACAGGATGTAACAGGACTGGACATTATAATGACTATGGTACAGGATGTAACAGGGCTGGACATTAAAATGACTATGGTACAGGGTGTAACAGGGCTGGACATTATAATGACTATGGTACATGATGTAACAGGGCTGGACATTATAATGACTATGGTACAGGATGTAACAGGGCTGGACATTATAATGACTATGGTACAGGATGTAACAGGGCTGGACATTATAATGACTATGGTACAGGATGTAAAAGGGCTGGACATTATAATGACTATGGTACAGGATGTAACAGGGCTGGACATTAAAATGACTATGGTACAGGATGTAACAGGGCTGGACATTATAATGACTATGGTACAGGATGTAAAAGGGCTGGACATTATAATGACTATGGTACAGGATGTAACAGGGCTGGACATTATAATGACTATGGTACAGGATGTAACAGGGCTGGACATTATAATGACTATACAGGATGTAACAGGGCTGGATGTAACAGGATGGGCTGGACATTATAATGACTATGGTACAGGATGTAACAGGGTTGGACATTAAAATGACTATTGTATGGTACAGGGCTGGACATCATAATGACTATGGTACAGGGTGTAACAGGGCTGGACATTATAATGACTATGGTACAGGATGTAACAGGACTGGACATTATAATGATATGGTACAGGATGTAACAGGGCTGGACATTAAAATGACTATGGTACAGGATGTAACAGGGCTGGACATTATAATGACTATGGTACAGGATGTAACAGGGCTGGACATTAAAATGACTATGGTACAGGATGTAACAGGGCTGGACATTATAATGACTATGGTACAGGATGTAACAGGGCTGGACATTAAAATGACTATGGTACAGGATGTAACAGGGCTGGACATTATAATGACTATGGTACAGGATGTAACAGGGCTGGACATTAAAATGACTATGGTACAGGATGTAACAGGGCTGGACATTAAAATGACTATGGTACTAGGGCTGGACATTATAATGACTATGGTACAGGATGTAACAGGGCTGGACATTATAATGACTATGGTACAGGATGTAACAGGGCTGGACATTAAAATGACTATGGTACAGGATGTAACAGGGCTGGACATTAAAATGACTATTGTATGGTACAGGGCTGGACATCATAATGACTATGGTACAGGGTGTAACAGGGCTGGACATTATAATGACTATGGTACAGGATGTAACAGGACTGGACATTATAATGACTATGGTACAGGATGTAACAGGGCTGGACATTAAAATGACTATGGTACAGGATGTAACAGGGCTGGACATTATAATGACTATGGTACAGGATGTAACAGGGCTGGACATTAAAATGACTATGGTACAGGATGTAACAGGGCTGGACATTATAATGACTATGGTACAGGATGTAACAGGGCTGGACATTAAAATGACTATGGTACAGGATGTAACAGGGCTGGACATTATAATGACTATGGTACAGGATGTAACAGGGCTGGACATTAAAATGACTATGGTACAGGATGTAACAGGGCTGGACATTAAAATGACTATGGTACAGGATGTAACAGGGCTGGACATTATAATGACTATGGTACAGGATGTAACAGGGCTGGACATTATAATGACTATGGTACAGGATGTAACAGGGCTGGACATTAAAATGACTATGGTACAGGATGTAACAGGGCTGGACATTAAAATGACTATTGTATGGTACAGGGCTGGACATCATAATGACTATGGTACAGGGTGTAACAGGGCTGGACATTATAATGACTATGGTACAGGATGTAACAGGACTGGACATTATAATGACTATGGTACAGGATGTAACAGGGCTGGACATTAAAATGACTATGGTACAGGATGTAACAGGGCTGGACATTATAATGACTATGGTACAGGATGTAACAGGGCTGGACATTAAAATGACTATGGTACAGGATGTAACAGGGCTGGACATTATAATGACTATGGTACAGGATGTAACAGGGCTGGACATTAAAATGACTATGGTACAGGATGTAACAGGGCTGGACATTATAATGACTATGGTACAGGATGTAACAGGGCTGGACATTAAAATGACTATGGTACAGGATGTAACAGGGCTGGACATTAAAATGACTATGGTACAGGATGTAACAGGGCTGGACATTATAATGACTATGGTACAGGATGTAACAGGGCTGGACATTATAATGACTATGGTACAGGATGTAACAGGGCTGGACATTAAAATGACTATGGTACAGGATGTAACAGGGCTGGACATTATAATGACTATGGTACAGGATGTAACAGGGCTGGACATTATAATGACTATGGTACAGGATGTAACAGGGCTGGACATTATAATGACTATTGTATGGTACAGGGCTGGACATTATAATGACTATGGTACAGGAGGTAACAGGGCTGGACATTATAATGACTATGGTACAGGATGTAACAGGGCTGGACATTATAATGACTATTGTATGGTACAGGACTGGACATTATCATGACTATTGTATGGTACAGGACTGGACATTATAATGACTATTGTATGGTACAGGGCTGGACATTATAATGACTATTGTATGGTACAGGGCTGGACATTATAATGACTATTGTATGGTACAGGACTGGACATTATAATGACTATTGTATGGTACAGGACTGGACATTATAATGACTATTGTATGGTACAGGATGTAACAGGGCTGGACATTATAATGACTATGGTACAGGATGTAACAGGGCTGGACATTATAATGACTATGGTACAGGATGTAACAGGGCTGGACATTATAATGACTATGGTACAGGATGTAACTGGGCTGGACATTATAATGACTATTGTATGGTACAGGACTGGACATTATAATAACTATGGTACAGGATGTAACAGGGCTGGACATTATAATGACTATGGTACAGGATGTAACAGGGCTGGACATTAAAATGACTATGGTACAGGATGTAACAGGGCTGGAAATTATAATGACTATGGTACAGGATGTAACAGGGCTGGACATCATAATGACTATGGTACAGGATGTAACAGGGCTGGACATCATAATGACTATGGTACATGATGTAACAGGGCTGGACATTATAATGACTATGGTACAGGATGTAACTGGGCTGGACATTATAATGACTATTGTATGGTACAGGACTGGACATTATCATGACTATTGTATGGTACAGGACTGGACATTATAATGACTATTGTATGTTACAGGGCTGGACATTATAATGACTATTGTATGGTACAGGGCTGGACATTATAATGACTATTGTATGGTACAGGACTGGACATTATAATGACTATTGTATGGTACAGGGCTGGACATTATAATGACTATGGTACAGGATGTAACAGGGCTGGACATTATAATGACTATGGTACAGGATGTAACAGGGCTGGACATTATAATGACTATGGTACAGGATGTAACTGGGCTGGACATTATAATGACTATTGTATGGTACAGGACTGGACATTATAAAAACTATGGTACAGGATGTAACAGGGCTGGACATTATAATGACTATGGTACAGGATGTAACAGGGCTGGACATTAAAATGACTATGGTACAGGATGTAACAGGGCTGGAAATTATAATGACTATGGTACAGGATGTAACAGGGCTGGACATCATAATGACTATGGTACAGGATGTAACAGGGCTGGACATCATAATGACTATGGTACATGATGTAACAGGGCTGGACATTATAATGACTATGGTACAGGATGTAACTGGGCTGGACATTATAATGACTATTGTATGGTACAGGGCTGGACATTATAATGACTATGGTACAGGATGTAACAGGGCTGGACATTATAATGACTATTGTATGGTACAGGACTGGACATTATAATGACTTTATGGTACAGGATAATGAATGTATGATACAGGATAAGGACTATATGGAACATGATAATGACTATGGAGTACTGGATAATGACTCTACAGTACAGAATAATGATGCTGTGATACAGGATAATGACGCTACGATACAGGGCAATGACTCTATAGTACGGGACAATAACTCTACGATACAGGAAAATGGATATATAGTACAGGATAATGACTCTATAGTACAGGATAATGACTGTGATACAGGATAATGATGCTACGATACAGGGTAATGACTATAGTACAGAACAATAACTCTACGATACAGGATAATGGATCTATAGTACACAATAATGACTCTATGGAACAGGGTAATGCCTCTGCATTACATGATAATGACTCCATATGATACATATGATACAGGGCCGGGCATTATAATGACTCTATGGTTCAGGACTGGGCAATATAATCTATAGATAATGACTCTATAGTACAGGATAATGATTCTATAGTACATTATAATGACTCTGTAGTACAGGATAATGACTCTATAGTACAGGACAATAACTCTACGATACAGGATAATGGATCTATAGTACACAATAATGACTCTATGGAACAGGGTAATGCCTCTGCATTACATGATAATGACTCTATAATACAGGATAATGATGCTATGGTACACGATAATGACCATATGATACAGGGCCGGGCATTATAATGACTCTATGGTTCAGGACTGGGCAATATAATCTATAGATAATGACTCTATAGTACAGGATAATGATTCTATAGTACATTATAATGACTCTGTAGTACAGGATAATGACTCTGTAGTGCAGGGCTGGGCATTATAATGATGTTATAGTATAGTGCTGGGCAGTATAATGACTCTATAGTACAGGTCTTGGCATTATAATAACTCCGGGCTGGGTATTATAATGACTATATAGTACAGGATAATGACTCTATAGCAACCGGGCTGGGCATTAATATGACGCTATCGTAGAGAATAATAACTATATGGTACAGGATAATGACTCTATGGTACAGGATAATGACTCTATGGTACAGGATAATTACTCTATAGTACAGGGCTGGGCATTATAATGACTCTATGTTACAGGGCAGGGCATTATAATGACTCTATGGTACAGGGCAGGGCATTATAATGACTCTATAGTACAGTGCAGGGCATTATAATGACTCTATGGTACAGGGCAGGGCATTATAATGACTCTATGGTACAGGGCTGGGCATTATAATGACTCTATGTTACAGGGCAGGGCATTATAATGACTCTATGGTACAGGGCAGGGCATTATAATGACTCTATAGTACAGTGCAGGGCATTATAATGACTCTATGGTACAGGGCAGGGCATTATAATGACTCTATGGTACAGGGCTGGGCATTATAATGACTATATGGTACATGGCTGGACATTATAATGACCCTAAAGTACAGGATAATGACTCTATGGTACAGGATAATTACTCTATAGTACAGGGCAGGGCATTATAATGACTCTATGGTACAGGGAAGGGCATTATAATGACTCTATGGTACAGGATAATGACTCTATAGTAAAGGATAATTACTCTATAGTACAGGGCAGGGCATTATAATGACTCTATGGTACAGGGCTGTGCATTATAATGACAATATAGCAACCATGCTGGGCATTATAATGACTCTATAGTACCAGGCTGTGCTTTACAATGACTCTATGGTACAGGGCTGGGCATTATAATGACTCTATGGTACATGGCTAGACATTATAATGACCCTAAAGTACAGGATAATGACTCTATGGTACAGGATAATGACTATGGTACATGGCTGGGCATTATAATGACTCTACTCTCACCAAAGTACGTTAATCTCTAGGAGACAGAACGCGTTTTCTTCCTGAGCGGTATGACGGCTGCATGTTCCTATGGTGTTTATACTTGCGTACTATTGTTTGTACAGATGAACCTTCAGGCATTTGGAAATTGCTCCCAAGGATGAACCAGACTTGTGGAGGTCTGCAATTTATAATTTGGAAAGTATTCAGACGCCTTGAAATGTTCCACATTTTGTTACAATACAGCCTTATTCTAAAATTGATTAAAATGTTTTTCTTTTCACGCATCAATCTACACACAATACCCAATAATGACGAAGCAAAAACATGTTCAGACATTTTTGCAAATGTATTAAAAATGTAAAACTGAAATATCACATTGACATAAGTAAATACATTTACTTACTTAACTTCTACTACTCCTCGAGATGATGCATTATGGGGTGAATAAAACTATTTAAAAAGTGATTGGTGTTTTTACAGGAACTTGAAAAATAGTTATTGTAATGAGACACATCCACAGACACTGTGTTTGTACGTAATAAATATTAAAGTTGAATGTAAACTTCAACTAGTATGCAATTTGTATGATTTATGGACAAACTACAGCAACACATTTAGTGTTTTATTCAAATAAGTTCGGTTTTTCTCAAGTAAAATTGTATAAAATGACCCAGCAGTCTCCCACAAGCTCATATTCATATCGATAGCCAGTGCTCTTCAGTACATACACTACCTGCAGTGTTTGTTGCTACTTTAGTGGATAAAAGAAGAACAGAGGAGGCAAAAAACAACAGCCAAACAGTCAATTACATTACAACCCTAGAGGGAGAGTCCACTTTGATCTATAATTGTTATCTCCGTTAAGGGGGTGGTGAACATGGGAAGAAAGCCCTAATGGCTATTGGCTAAAAGCACTAAAAACAAAGGCAGGCAGAGTGCATTTTCCTCGTGGTTTTATTGGTTTTATTTAAGTATCAGCAGGGAGAGCAAAAGCTGTTGTAAAGGCCAGACTTCTCCTTCTGTGTCGCAAACTGTTACGTTACAGCCTGTATCCAGGTTGTATTACAACCGGCCGTGATTGGGAGTCCCATAGGGCAGCGCACAATTGGCCCCGCGTCATCCGGGTTTGGCCTGGGTAGGCCATCATTGTAAATAAGAATTTGTTCTTAACTGACTTGCCTAGTTAAATAAAGGTTAAATAAAATAAAATAACATAAATAAATAAAACTGTATTATAAACTGGGTGGTTCAAGCCCTGAATGCTGATTGGCTGACAGGCCGTATACCACTCGCATGGCAAAACATTTACTGCCCTAATTACATTGGGAACCAGCTTTTAATAGCATTAAGGCACCTCAGGGGGTTGTGGAATATGGCCAATATACCATGGCTAAGGGCTGTATCCAGGCTCTCTGCGTTGTGTCGTGCATTATTCTATCCATGAATTACAAAACAGGTCCTATGTAAATCTAAGTATGTGATGGAAATGATAGTGTGCTTGTCCCAGGGTCTTTTGAAAATCCTAAAGCCTTCAACAGATTTCTAGTATATGAATAGTAATAGTGTTCTAGAGTTCACATATAATACCAAAGTGTCTTATTCACACAAATCCCATTTTAGTAGAATGCTGCAAGGTTTCATCATACACATGTAGCCCCTGTTGTTATTTGCCTGACCCACAATAGTAGGCATCAAGATATGTTTAAGAAAAAGTAACACAGATGTCTGACCAGGTGACTCTGTGTGTGTGTGTGTGTGTGTGTGTGTGTGTGTGTGTGTGTGTGTGTGTGTGTGTGTGTGTGTGTGTGTGTGTGTGTGTACAAAAACTCCCCACATTAACAGGGCTCCTCTGGCCCTTCATCTTGTCTCAGGGAGGATGAAGGACACGCTGCTCTCCCCTGGGCAAGACAACTGTAACATACACTGGGCATGTGGATACTACGTATCAGGCCTCTGACCACTCAGACGTGAAATCACAAACAGAGCAGGACCTAGAGGCCATGGTCTGTATTAGAAGCATCAGGCTGGCCGGGGGACTGACTGATACTCTGCCCACAAACCTTCCCTATTGGTTGAGAGTGGGACTGATGCTAATCAGTCCGCTAATGACCTCTACCTTCTAACCTGCAGGTTTAGGAGAACATAGCCAATGGCCACCATTCATAAGCATCCTGTTTTCTCCAGAGAGCTTGAAATGCTAATAACATTTCAAAGGCACTGGAATGGCATCATCTTTATTTACATTTTTTTTAAATGAATTGTTGTCATGACAACTAAGTGCAGATGCACCGACATGGTTTGTGGTTGGTCGGTGAGGCATTGTTTGTTTTCTTCTTCGGTGGAACCTCAAGTGCTTGCTAACCGTTGTCTTGCCAAGGCATTGTTACTGTAGAATCCCCTGAGCTGAAATTTTATTTGTGATTTTGTGAAAGGAAAAATAACTAATAGGTTATAGTGAAAATCAGTGTTGATCACTGGACACTAGATCAGAAGTTAAATAGCCAGTCGGCTGTCATTGAAACATCATAGTGCAGCATTGGAAGAACAGCATTGAACAGTGGCACAGTGTGGTCCTCTGTAGCTTAGTTGGTATAGAGTGGTACTTGCAATGCCAGGATAGTGGGTTCGATTCCCAGGGTCACGCGTAAGTAAAATGTATGTGCGTGCATTACTTTGAATAAAAGCGTCTGCTAAATGGTATATACACTGCTCAAAAAATTAAAGGGAACATTGAAACAACACAATGTAACTCCAAGTCAATCACACTTCTGTGAAATCAAACTGTCCACTTAGGAAGCAACACTGATTGACAATAAATGTCACATGCTGTTGTGCAAATGGAATAGACAACAGGTGGAAATTATAGGCAATTAGCAAGACACCGCTAATAAAGGAGTGGTTCTGCAGGTGGTGACCACAGACCACTTCTCAGTGCTTGGCTTGGTCACTTTTGAATGCTGGCGGTGCTTTCACTCTAGACGGAGTCTACAACCCACACAAGTGGCTCAGGTAGTGAAGCTCATCCGGGATGGAACATCAATGCGAGCTGTGGCAAAGAAGGTTTGCTGTGTCTGTCAACGTAGTGTCCAGAGCATGGAGGCGCTACCAGGAGACAGGCCAGTACATCAGGAGACGTGTAGGAGGGCAACAACCCAGCAGCAGGACCGCTACCTCCACCTTTGTGCATGGAGGAGCAGGAGGAGGACTGCCAGAGCCCTGCAAAATGACCTCCAGCAGGCCAAAAGTGTGCATGTGTCTGCTCAAACGGTCAGAAACAGACTCCACGAGGGTGGTATGAGGGCCCGACGTGCAGGACGTTTGGCATTTGCCAGAGAACACCAAGATTGGCAAATTCGCCACTGGCGCCCTGTGCTCTTCACAGATGAAAGCAGGTTCACAATGAGCACATGCCGCCAACTCCTGGACAGGGCCTGTTGCACCAAAGACTGTCCAGGAGTCCAGGAGTTGGCGGATGCATTAGTCCAGGTCTGGGAGGAGATCCCTCAGGAGACCATCCGCCACCTCATCAGGAGCAGGCCCAGGTGTTGTAGGGAGGTCATACAGGCACGTGGAGGCCACACACACTACTGAGCCTCATTTGGACTTGTTTTAAGGACATTACATCAAAGTTGGATCAGCCTGTAGTGTGGTTTTCCACTTTAATTTTGAGTGTGACTCCAAATCCAGACCTCCATGGGTTGATAAATTTGATTTCCATTGATCATTTTTGTGTGATTTTGTTGTCAGCACATTTAACTATGTAAAGAAAAACGTATTTAATAAGAATATTTCATTCATTCAGATCTAGGATGTGTTATTTTGGTGTTCCCTTTATTTTTTTGAGCAGTGTATTATTTTAATAGTAAAGGGTCTTCCTCAGCATAACTAGTACCAGCATATAGATAATACTTGTCACTCCTAATAGCACATTTCAGCACCTGACCCATTAGCACATTTCAGCACCCGATAGCATATTGTTATGTATACTTCTGTACCCCCTTCAAAAGTAAAACCATTATTCAAATACAACAAAACACCAATGAAGTCTCTGTAAAAATCAGTTTCTACATTAAATCCAGTTCTATTGCCAGTGTATTACTCACCAGCTAGAATATCAGTCTTCTCCATTTCAAACATTTTACAATGCTGAGTCACTGATACTCCTGCAACATAACATCCATGGCAGTGAAAGGTCCTCAGAGGAGGAAGGGGAGGACCATCGCACTCAGTGATTTTCATAAAAATAAAAATAGTGATTTTATTCAATTTAACAAGGCAAGTGAGTTAATAATACATTCTTATTACAAAGACAGCCTACACCGGCCAAACCCAGATGACGCTGGGCCAATTGTGTGCCACCCTATGGAACTTCCAATCACGGGCAGATGTGATACTGCAAGGATTCAAACCAGGGCCTGTAGTGATGCCTCTTGCACTGAGATGCAGTGCCTTAGATTATTGCGCCACTCGGGAGCCCAAACTATACTAAATATATTTACATGTTACCAAATAACTTATTAAAACACACTGTTTTGCAATGAAGGTCTACAGTAGCG
Source organism: Oncorhynchus keta (assembly GCF_023373465.1). Classification (NCBI taxonomy): domain Eukaryota; kingdom Metazoa; phylum Chordata; class Actinopteri; order Salmoniformes; family Salmonidae; genus Oncorhynchus; species Oncorhynchus keta. Next base: position 69,373,641 of record NC_068448.1, read on the forward strand.
TCAACAGCACTCTCTGGGGTAGCACCATGATGTAGCAGGACAACAGCTATTTTCTGTTCTCCTCTGGATACATTGACTTCAATAGAAAACACAATGGATCTCACCCCATTCCATAGACTTTATTATGACTACTTCCGGAGGACGTCCTCCAATTTATCAGAACTCTTGCAGCATGAACTGACATGTTGTCCACCCAATCAAAGGATCAGAAAATTAATCTAGTACTGAAAGCATAACCTACAGCTAGCTAGCACTAGTTGACTCAGAGAGTAAAAGATCATAGTTGTACAGTTTTGAACTAATTCAATTATGTTAGCTAGCTGGCATCAGCATGCTTCAGCTCACTGGCTGAAGTCGGCTAAGTGAACCAAATGAGTGTGCTCACATACTCCCTTAAAAGACCTTTGCTTGAAAAACAAGAAAAAAGGGGCAATAGTACTGTTTGTATAGTTTGAGACGCCATAGCCAGTATACACCTCCTCAAAATAGTCAGAATTAATCTAAGATAACTCAAGAAATCGGTCATTCATTTTGACATTTTTGCAGAGGAGATCTTAGTCACGCAATTTTATAACTAACTAAGATATTTGGTGGGGAGAGCGCGTAGATGTGTTATAAACATTTTAAACATTCATAGGCTAGGTTGTAGCAACATCATGATTGGTAATACAGAAAATTTGAGCATCATGTTGTAGCCTAGACCTATCGATGTTACATTGAGGTGGGTGAATTGAATATAAATTAGTCATCCAATATGCTGTAACAGAAATAAGGTCATGCTCATAAAACAGCACCGATGTCCACTGCTCCATGTCATTACAAGAGGAGAACAAAAGGAGAGACCTTGGTAATATCACAGAACATCCACTCTGCTTCAAAGCTATGATTAATCTATAAGGAATGGAACAGGTCTGAGTTGGCATTTAGAAGACACCCACCTCTCTGTTGTGGTGGGTCAGGCTGACGTGTTTGTTTCCTTTCTAGAACCACTAGTCTAGATAGAGATTGGATCTTACTGTAGGTAGATAAAGGAAAACGGGTAAAGAGAGAGAGTGCTCATACACATGTTCCTACATTTGCATTCTTTCCCTGGAAAGTCATTAAACATGATTAGTCCTGCCATCTTCATTCTTCCATCGTGAGTCAAGCCAGTTTATCCTCAGTAAACTAAAGGCGACATTATATGTGGTTATAATCACTCCCTTTCCAAGAAATGACCCATCTACTGTTAAGTGCACATCCTTGGCAGCTAAATATGAATCATCAGCATCATTCAATGACATGTAATGAGTCATTTGTCTTAGGTTATAACTAGCATATTTGTGCACTGAGCTCTAGCAAAGCTAGGCCCGTAGTGTACTGATATCAGATAATTGCTGCTGTTCAAAGTGCCAAGGCCAGTGATGACACCACTTCCCTTCTATTAAAGATGCTATATTATACTGAGCCTCTCCATGGGTCACAGGCTTCTGCAAATTACGGGAAAGCTAGCAACACACAATTACTTTACTAATTAGCATCTTCACACAAGCAAGCTTAAAGGAAATGGACATCAAAGCGTTTCGACGACATAGCAATAGCCAAATGGATGTTGAGTGCCGCCTTTATCTCTTTCTATCACATTTAGGTGATGCAAGTTGCCTTCCAAACGACCCATTTCCTTAATGGTTAGGACTTTCAGATGTGTGTGTGTGCGGGTGTGTGTGTGTGCATGTGCAACCAAGTCTCTCTGTGTTATGGCCACAGAATACCATCTCGAAGCACCAACAAACAAAAAAAGGAACGCATTGGATTTTTATAATCTCCCATTTATGAGTAAGTCATGCATATCCATAGGTTTAGCGTAGGGCAGGGGGGGGCTGTATGTGTGGCTCTCTCTGCCGTGATCAATCACATGTGGGGACAGCATATTTCATAGAGGGGGCTTGTTTTTTCCCCATAACACTGGGCTTCTTTTCAGCCTGAATGTGTGGTTAATCCCTCAAAAGACTTTGCTGTGAATTTATCATTAAACCTCCCTGTGTTGTAGAATATAACCCTGGGCTTGTATTACACAGTCAGTGGTGTCATGACAGGAGTACATGTTGGTGGTCTCCTGCTCAGAGCCTTAAGGGGGAAACTTAGCATGGGGGAAACAAGCTGAGCTTCCTATGGTTAAGTGAGTTAATGCAGAGGACCGGGTGCCATTCAAAATCAGACAAGGGGAGGCCCAGGAAATAAACATAAAAGCAACTGCGACGGGAGCGAGGCAGAATATCCATATCCACTCTACAGAAAGAAGCAGTGAGAATGTTCAAGATGAGGGACAGAGAGGAGGAAACACACTGTAGAGGCCACTATAGAATGGCAGTAATCTCTTTCATTACAGGCCTGTGTGGGATGAAAAGGAGGAGAGGAAGGGGTCACAAGGAGGTGAAGGGACAGAGCAGAAGGTTGAATAGAAGGGTGATGATTCATCACTGGGTTTATAGTGTATCCTGAACCCACTGTTGAAACACTTCAATAGGGTCGGCCACAAAGACCTTACCTTCACCATAAGGAACATATTATTATATTATTATATTATTATTATTATATCATGGGGCCTGTTTAAGAGGATGCAATGATACAGAACGTTCAGATAGAAATGTATCGTGTAGAATATATTTTTTTTTGTCGTGTAGAATATGGAATGGTGTCCGGTCTATTCATTCTATTTCTATCTGAAAGGAATGTGAGGCATATATTCTATTTCTATGTTCAGAATGTTTCACCGACGATGCCACTGTGCTGTAGACCCATTGCTGTCAAAAACGTGTTTTATATATATATCCACACTATGAGGTTGGAATAGTACTGTAAAATTTTGAAAATTATTCCCTTTTATAGTGTAACCGCTGTTTGAAAAAACGGCCTGAGATGGAGTTTTGGCATGCCTGGTGACATCACCAATTGAATTAATATACCAATAACAAAGAGAGTTCCAAACGTCTCTGTCACTAACAGCTAATTTCCTCTTCCCCACTCAGACCACTCCCAGACAGTCCTCGCAAAATTCTATCTTGAGAAATTGCTCTTTGCTAAGAGGCTATTTTTGTTTGTTTTCAATTAAAATTATAATAAAATAATCACAGTAAGATACTTAATTCTTTACCCAGAAAATTTTAGATAAAAACAGATGCATGCATTAAACCTTTAATGTATTTAACAGGTGGCAGTAAAATGTTGGTTACCATCACGATAACTACGAGTAGGGCCATATAAAATCTGCGTTGCGGAAAACGCGGCTAGATCACAGAATCCAGACATTAAAACAGAATTCAACAATTGTCCAAAATGTATTGAACTTAGTAGGAAAACAACTAAATGTATTGAACTTATTAGAAAATGCATTAATTTGCCCAATCAAATCACAAGACATGAACAAAATGCATCAGTGAATCAAATTTTCCTGCAACTTTCTGAAACGGCACAGGAATGCCACTGTCTGTGTGTGTTGTGTGCAGTGTGCATGTATGTCTAATCCAGGGTCTTCCAAACTCGGTCCTGGGGTCCCCCCTGGGTGCACGTTTTGGTTTTTGCCTTAGCACTACACAGCTGATGATGAGTTGATTATTTGAATTAGCTGTGTAGTGCCTGGGCAAAAACCAAACTGTGCACCAAGGAGGTGTGTAACCTTAAGCCATACTGCTAAAGATAATCTTCTTCTGGTAGATGGAAAGGCTTTCCCAAAAACCTTCTCAATGAAATGTTTACTACAAAGTAGCCTATGCCTACTTGGCAGAATGATATCATGATTATTTGCATCAATCCAGTCACCATTTGTTTTTCAAATTCTGCAATCACAGAAACACTGCTAACCAAACAATAGTCAGTGGCTAGTGTGCACACGCATTAAAATCTTAGATTTTTCCCAGACTTCATTAAGTGGTCTCCTGATGTGGTTTAAGCATTGTTGTGGACTTAGAACATCCAATTTGGTTGTTTTTCTATATAAAAAAAAAGATTTTGAGGGTGAAAGCCTGAAAAAAAGAGAGAAAAAAGGGAAACCTGGACAAACTAAATGGAACGGAATCAGGCAAAATATAAAACCGATTTTATAGGGTCCCATACGAACCTATCTTTGAATTGCAAATCTACTGAATTAAACAAGTGCTCACAGCTTAGGAAGAACTTCCAAAGAACGTACCCCGGACCTGGGAAGTAATTATGCATTTCAGAGCTGAAGATAAGCAGCCGCTTGCTCCCGTAGAGTATTATTTTGTATGAGGATGATTTTAAATATTAAAGGTGAGATTGCCAGCAGGGGATACCTCTGAAGAGCAGGCAATAAAACACCTCATTAAAAACTCCCCGTCTCCTTAGACAGAAGAGGGAGAGGGACTTTGGATTCTGAAAGACAAAGCAAATAACCCAGACTTCTGGTAGTCATTATCAAAATCTGCCCTTTTAAAATAAATCTAACTTCCTGATTCGATGTCAAAGCCTGTGCATATCAGCATTACAAATGCTTTTTTACTTAGCCCAGATGAGCTCTTATGGAGCTGACAAAATGGGCAATGATGAAGGGAAGGTGTGCCAGAGCACATTCTGAATTGCATTCATTTTGAAAGTGCTTCTATCTGTCGAATTGAGTAGACAATGCTATAACCTGTAGATCCGCTCGACAAATTGACGGTGGACTGCAGTGAATAATGTAGACAGTCTGACAAAAAGAACCAAATATTCTGTCAAGTGCACTCAACTCATCAGGGAACTGCAGTGCCGACTCAAAAGATGAAAGCAGGGAAACAGGTCTGCGAGGTAATTTTGGCCAATGCTAGATGGAGTGTGTGTGTGTTTGTGTGTGTCACATGAGGCTGGTGAGGGGAGGACGGCTCATAATAATGGCTGGAATGGAGAAAATGGAATAGTAACAAACAGATGGAAACAATGTGCTTGATGTGTTCGATACCATTCCACTTATGACGTTCCAGCCATTACTATGAGCCCATCCTCCCCAATTAAGGTGCCACCGGCCACCTGTGGTGTGTGTGTGTGTGTGTGTGTGTAAGAGACGGTGAACTTGGCGAGATGAGTGTTCAGGTAAATTTACTCTGTAATGGTAATTGCTGTAGTTGCTTTAAGTGGTGGGAAACGACCTGCCTTGTTCCTGGCAGGAGAGAACAGAAACAGGGTGTTAAGCAGACTCTTTTTCTTTATCTAGCTGGCTATCCTAGCTCCTCCGCTCAGGCAACCGGCCAGATGCTCAATTGCTTTGGCTTGGAGGACTTGACCTCCCCATGTTTCCCGGGGAGGAATGCCGACTGCGGCGGGTGATTCGATTGGCGGGGTAAACGCCTGCCTCACTAATTTATTCGAAACAATTTGCAAGTAAATACACCTGGTGACAAATATTTACCCTGAAGGCGTGACATGACAGAGTGAAGGTTAAATCGATTAGATGGGGGAAATTCGGAGTGGCAGCTTCCCCCCACCCCCTCGCCACTCCTCCCTCTCTCCCCAGCATGTGTGAGTCTGTAGAATCTCTCCTTATTGAGTTACAGGTAATGAATGCCACTTTGGCCCTGTATTACAGCTGCTGGGTCGCATTAAAGAGCATATGTCCTCCAATGAAATTAAATGAATCACGTTGATTGCCTGAAAACAAAAGAGAAAGGAGGCATCCATTTTGCTGGATTTATTTTATGTGCAGATGAAAACACTAAAGGGAAACATCCCAGGCTATATGATAAACATGGTCTGTGTTCTGGTAGACGGGGTATAATACATTTAATATGGAATCATATGACCCCAAAATAAACCCTTATGAGGCATCTTAACAGCACCACAGTGGCAAGTATACTGTCCAAGCCATATTGCAAAACTTTACACTGTTTGCACATTCTTGTTTCAATAGTGTAAGTCAGATGAGGTGCTATACTCACCTGGGCTGGACTGTTGACAGAATGATATAGGCCTAGTACAGTTCACAGCCAGGATTGACAGGCCTTTCTATTTCTAAACAAATGCCATCCATAATTCAAGAGTGCATTTGAAAACATCACATGACATTTGTGGCTCAGTGGCCGATTCTCTGCTGGCGATGATCTGGAAATGCCAAGGTACACCGTGTGTCAGTGAGAAAGTTGTTGTTTGGGGAGGCTTGTGACAGCAGGGGAACATTGAGCATGAGACTGTCAAATCAGAACAAGGCATGGCTAAATGAGCAGGGTTGAAGAGGACCGGAGGGACGAGACTCCCTGTTGAGTACAAATGTTTGTGTGTTCTATTCTGTATGACGACATCATCATGAATTCAAAACACACTTTGAGGTCTGCAAAAAGTTTGACATTGTTTCAAAAGAACTCATTAACACACTGTATTAGGGTCGTGATGTTACCAGTATCCCGATACTCATTAGTATCGTGGCAAAGAACAAAACACGATGCAGATTTAACTTCTTTAGGAAAATGTTGGAAACAAACATCATTATGTTGTCAGCCAGAATCACATTTATTTATTGAACATGATTCTGGAAAATGAATGCTCTGTTTCTGTTGCGCGTGGCATTGCGGTACCGCTAGCAACATTTTTACGCAGACTATGTGCTAGCTGTCTAGTCTGTGTTTTATAAATGTGCAATGAGCATAAAAAGACACATTTATAAGGAATATATAACTCGTTCACATTCTGAGAAATAAGCATCATCTTATCCAGGTAGGCCACTTGATTTCAATATCTAAACAAAGTGAACAGGGTATATTGTTCAAACAGTTGGAGACAGACAGGAGGGTGTATTTATAACAGTTGGAGACAGACAGGAGGGTGTATTTATAACAGTTGGAGACAGACAGGAGGGTGTATTTATAACAGTTGGAGACAGACAGGAGGGTGTATTTATAACAGTTGGAGACAGACAGGAGGGTGTATTTATAACAGTTGGAGACAGACAGGAGGGTGTATTTATAAACAGTTCAACTGTTCTACCTTTAGAAAGCAAATAGGTCCAAGTTGGTAAGACTTTAAATATAAAGATCAGCTGGCTACTCACTAGAGGCGGGCTTGTGCTTCAGAGATTAATCATTACTTAGCTCACATGTATATACTGTTATATACCATCTACTGCATCTTGCCTATGCCGCATGGCCATCGCTCATCCATATATTAATATGTACATATTCTTATTCATCCCTTACATTGGTGAGTATAAGGTAGTTGTTGTGAATTTGTTAGATTACTTGTTAGATATTACTGCATTGTCGGAACTAGAAGCACAAGCATTTCGCTAAACTCGCAGTAACATCTGCTAACCATGTGTATGTGACCAATAAAATGTGGTCATTATTAGTGGATGTGCACTGTACATGGTGCTGGTTACATTTGTAACAAAAAGGTCATTTACATAAACAGACTTGAAAGCCAGATCAGTGATTATTGCAAAAAAGCAGGTAAAACTATTTTGATAAAATAAATAAATAATTAGTTGGTCGTATGGTTATACGTAGGCTTATATTTAGCTTAGGTATTATTTTAAATGCCCTGAATTCATCCGATTAATCCTGACTGTTTGAAATGCAGTGTATGTACATTTAATTACACAAAAAAAGCTAATTTAGCCAAATGACAAAAATATCATTATAAATTGTGAATCACCCTTAAGTTTGAAAAAAATAGAGAGATGATTTTTAGGCCATATCGCCTGGCCCTAGGCTTGGCAAGGCTTAATGTAGGCGAACACGACAGCCATATTTAACTACGTTACAAATAAAAAAGCAAATTAAAATGTAACACGGTGTCAGTTTTCCAATGCTACTCTTGATTGTTTCGACAATGACAATTTATAATTCATACACACTAAATGTACAAAACATTAGGAACACGTTCCTAATTGTAAGGCTCTGGGTGTAGCTGGTGCAGAGGAGTCAGGCGCAGGACAGCAGAGATGAGTAACACAAGGAACTTTACTCAAAATATCAAAATACATTAAGTAACACCAGGCCCACAAACATCGGACCGAACTTACAATAAACAAACACGCACAAAACCTATGGGGAAAACAGAGGGTTAAATAGTGAACATGTAATTTGGGAATTGAAACCAGGTGTGTAAAACAAAGACAAAACAAATGGAAAATGAAAAGTGGAACTGCGATGGCTAAAAGGCTGGTGATGTCGACCGCCGTCCGAACAAGGAGAGGGACAGTACCCACCCCCCGATGATCCAGCAGCGTGTCGACACCGACCTTTGGGACGACACGGAGGACGAGGCGCAAGGCGATCCGGATGGAGACGGTGGAACTCCTACAGCAATGAAGGGTCCAAAACATCCTCCACCGGCACCCAGCACCTCTCCTCCGGACCGTACCCCTCCCACTCCACAAGGTACTGACGGCCCTTCACAAAACGCCTCGAGTCCAGTATTGCTCGAACAGCATACGCCGGGGCCCCCTCGATGTCCAGAGCGGGTGGAGGAACCTCAGACTCCTGGAGTGGACCAGCCACCACCGGCCTGAGGAGAGGCACATGGAACGAGGGGTTAATACGGTAATCTGGGGGAAGCTGTAACCTGTAGCAAACCTCAAACCTCAGTCTCCTCAGGACTTTAAATGGCCCCACAAACAGAGGGCCAAGCTTCCGGCAGGGCAGGCGGAGGGGCAGGTTTCGGGTCGAGAGCCAGACCCGGTCCCCCGGTGTGCCTCACTGCGGTGGCGATCGGCGCTCGCCTTCTGACACCTCACGGCCCGTTGCAGGTGCACATGAGCGGCGTCCCAGGTCTCCTCCGAGCGCTTAAACCATTCATACACCGCAGGAGCCTCGATCAGGCTCTGATGCCAAGGTGTCAGAACCGGCTGATACCCCAGTACACACTGGAAAGGGGAGAGGTTAATGGAGGAGTGGCGGAGCGACTTTTGGTCCAGCCCTGTCCAGGGGATGAACGCCGTCCACTCCCCCGGCCGGTCATGGCAATAAGACCGCAGAAACCTACGCACATCCTGGTTTACTCTCTCCACCTGCCCGTTACTCTCGGGGTGAAAGCCTGAGGAAAGGCTGACTGAGACCCCCAGACGTTCCATGAACACCCTCCAGAACCTTGACGTGAACTAGGGACCTCGATCAGACACTATATCCTCAGGCACCCCGTAGTGCCGGAAGATGTGTGTAAACAGAGCCTCCACAGTCTGTAGGGCCGTAGGGAGACCAGGGAAAGGAAGGAGACAGCAGGACTTAGAGAACTGATCCACAACGTCCAGGATCGTGGTGTTACCCTGTGAGGGAGGAAGATCCATGAGGAATTCCACCGATAGGTGCGACCACGGCCGTTGTGGAACGGGTAAGGGCTGTAACTTCCCTCTGAGCAGGTGCCTAGGGGCCTTGCACTGGGCGCACACTGAGCAGGAGGAAACATAAACCCTCACGTCCTTCCCACTAAAACAATGCACTCTTCGACCAATGCCAAGATGACCAGAGGAGGTGACGTGTGGGCCCAATAAATCAAACGGTCGTGGACAGCAGACGAAATGTACAGACGCCCAGCTGGACACTGGGGGGGAGTGGGCTCTGTGCGTAACGCCCACTCGATGTCCTCGTCCAGCTCCTACACCACCGGTGCCACCAGGCAAGAGGCCGGAAGTATGGGAGTGTGATTCATGGAATGCTCCTCTGTGTCATACATCCGGGACAGTGCATCTGCCTTAGTGTTCTGGGAAACTGGTCTATAGGACAGGGTGAAAAAAAAACGGGTAAAGAACATGGCCCACCTTGCCTGGCGAGGGTTCAGTCTCCTCGTCGCCCGGATGTACTCCAAATTGCGGTGGTCAGTCCAGATGAGAAAGGGGTGTTTAGCCCCCTCAAGCCAATGTCTCCACGCATTCTGAGCCTTGACAACAGCCAACATCTACCGGTCCCCCACATCATAGTTTTGCTTCACCGGGCTGAGATTCTTCGAAAAGAAAGCACAGGGGCGGAGCTTTGCTGGCATACCTGAGCGCTGAAAGAGCACGGCTCCTATCCCTGCCTCGGATGCGTCCACCTCCACTATGAACGCCAACGAGGGATCCGGATGAGCGAGTACGGGAGTCGAGGTAAACAGAGCCTTCAGGTGACCAAAAGCCCTATCCGCCTCAGCCGACCACTGCAGTCACACCGGTCCCCCCTTCAGCAGTGAGGTAATGGGAGCCGCTACCTGACCAAAACCCTGGATAAACCTCCGGTAGTAGTTGGCAAACGCTAAGAACCGCTGCACTTCCTTTACCATGGTAGGAGTCGGCCAATTACCCACGGCTGAAATGCGGTCACTCTCCATCTCCACCACTGAAGTGGAAATGCGGTACCCTAGGAAGGAGACGGACTGTTGGAAGAACAGACATTTCTCAGCCTTGACGTACAGGCCATGCTCCAACAGTCGACCAAGCCCCCTGCGCACCAGGGACACATGCTCGGCACGTGTAGCGGAGTATATCAGAATGTCGTCGATATACACCACTACACCCTGCCCATGCAGGTCCCGGAAAATCTTGTCTACAAATGCCTGGAAGACTGATGGAGAATTCATCAACCCGTACGGCATGACGAGGTACTCATTAGTGCCCTGAGGTGGTACTAAATGCCGTCTCCCACTCGTCCCCCTCCCGGATACGCACCAGGTTGTAAGCACTCCTGAGATCCAATTTTGTGAAGAAGCGCGCCCCGTGCATTGACTCTATCACACTGGCTATGAGAGGTAGCGGGTAGCTGTACCTCACAGTGATTTGGTTGATACCTCAATAGTCAATGCACGGGCACAGACCTCTATCCTTCTTCACAAAAATGAAACTCTGGGAGACAGGTGAAATGGAGGGCCGAATGTACCCCTGCCCCAGGGATTCGGAGACATATGTTTCCATAGCCGCCGTCTCCTCACGTGACAGGGGATACACGTGACTCCTGGAAGTGCTGCCTCTTCCAGGAGATGTATCGCACAATCCTCCCGTCGATGGGGTGGTAATTGAGTCACCTTCTTCTTACAGAAGGCGAGAGCCAAATCGACATATTCAGAGGGGATACGCACGGTGGAGACCTGATCTGGACTTTCCACCGTAGTAGCACCGACGGAAACCCCTTAACACCTCACCGAGCACTTTCGTGACAACCCCTTGAGAGCTCTCTGTTGCCACGAAATAGTGGGATCATGACAGGCCAACCAGGGTAGGCCCAGCACCACGGAAAACGCAAGATAATCAATAAGGAAAAAACAAATTCTCTCCCTGTGACCCTCCTGCGTTACAATGCCCAGTGGAGTGGTGGCCTCCCGAATTAGCCCTGACCCTAATGGTCGACTATCTAGGGCGTGCACCGGGAAGGGCATATCCACAGGAACAATGGGGATCCCTAGACTATGGGCAAATGCTCTGACAATAAAATTCCCAGCTGCACCTGAATCTACGAGCGCCTTATGCTGGGAATGCAGGGAAAACTAAGGAAAATGTATAAACAAATACATGTGAGCAACAGGGGGCTCTGAGTGAGCCTGGTGCCGACTCATTTGGGGTGACACAAGAGTGCCCTGCCTGCTGTCTCGACTCCCAGAGGAACCTCCCCAGCACCAACCAGCAGTGTGCCCTCTGAGGCCACAGATGGTACAGGGAACTGCCCCTCCTCCGGTTGCCCTAAGTGCAGCACCTCCCAGCTCCATGGGCGTCGGAGCGGTGGTGCTGGGGGATGGAACTGACAGGCCCCGATCCAGACGTCCGCGGGTAGCCAGCAGGTTATCCAGCCGGATGGACAGGTCCACCAGCTGGTCAAACATCAAAGTGGTATCCCTGCAGGCCAACTCCCGACGGACGTCAGCGCGCAGACTGCATCGATCAGGGCCCTGTCGTTCCATCCCACACTGCTGGCCAGGGTCCGGAAGTCCAAGGCGAACTCCTGTGTGCTCCTTGTGCCCTGCCTCAAGTGGAACAGACGTTCACCCGCCGCTCTACCCTCAGGCTAAATAATGAACATGTAATTGGGGAATTGAAACCAGGTGTTTAAAACAAAGACAAAACAAATGGAAAATTAGAAGTGGATCGGCGATGGCTAGAAGGCCGGTGATGTCGCCCGCCGAACGCTGCCCGAACAAGGAGAGGGACCGACTTCGGCGGAAGTCGTGACAATAATATTGAGTTGCACCCCATTTTGCCCTCAGAACAGCCTCAATTCGTCAGGGCATGGACTCTACAAGGTGTTGAAAGCTTGGCACAGGAATGCTGGCCCATGTTAACTCCAATGTTTCCCACAGTTGTGTCAAGTTGGCTGAATGTCCTTTGGGTGGTGGACCATTCTTGATACACATGAGAAACTGTTGAGAGTAAAAAAAACAGCAGCGTTGCAGTTCTTGACACACTCAAACTGGTGTGCCTGGCACCTACTACCGTTCAAAGGCATTTAAACCTTTTGTCTTGCCCACTCACCATCTGAAAAGCACACATACACAAATCATGTCTCAAGGCTTAAAAATCCTTCTTTAACCTGTCACTGATTGAAGTGGATTTAACAAGTGACATCAAAAAGGGATCATAGCTTTCACCTGGATTCACCTGGTCATTCTATGTCATGTTCCTAATGTTCGTACACTCAGTGTAATTAGAAAACAGCCATTAGGCAACTTTGATACTGCAATTAAGAAAACGATCCCTCCTGCAACTAAGGGAAAAGTATGACAGCTTGTAGTGATTGGTGAGTTTAGAGAAACTGCTGAGAATGGAAGCAGTACGTTAATCTTTCCATCTCCACCATTCAAAGTCTCACTTTCTCTCCCGCCAGGATTTCATGGAAGCAATTAACAGTAGAATGAGTGATAACTCTAATTAGTGCTCGTGAGCCATATGGTGGAAATGTGGCCGACATGGTGCGACAACACAGTGGGAATAGGTAGCTAGCTAATGAACAAGTTATTCAATGTGCAAAAGGAACTAACCCAGGAGGCTTTATGCAAAGGGAACCATGGTCTTTATAGGGTACTGCTGCGATATAGGATCACAATAAATAAAGATTGATAGAGTAAACAATAGGAAGCGGATTGAAGTAATCAGATGTGGATTACAAACATTTTGACATTATCCCCTATGGAGAAGATAGCCTCCAATTATTTCCCTTAGAATCAGAAGTCAACAGATAATTTAATGGAATGAAAGCACAAATAAACAGAAATCAACACACACACTATGAAAAACAGCTTGATAAAGTAGCACAATTTCATGTTGACCTAGCTAGTTTGTTTTCCATAACAGAGTGTGAAATCAGTTCATCAAACAACCCTGGGCATTGACAATCCATCCTTATCACTGCAACCCAGCCAAACAACCAACACCATGAACATTATGTACATTTCCTCTACTAACCAGCCAACCAACCCGTGTGAATGTGCAACAACGTAGCCTGTTGTCACCAAAGAGAAGCGAGCATTGGCGGGTGGGATGGCGGGCGCCCCTCCCCATCGGCCAGATCTGTCTCTCTCCCTTGTTCATTAGGTCAGTGCGTGGCTGTGAGTCTTATCACCTCAGGATGGTTTCATCAACAGGTCGGCACAGCTGTCTGCTCTCAGTAACTCTGCTGTTATCTACTGGTGCAGAGTCAGAAGCTGCCAGTCAGGGCCAAACACCTTCTACACACACATTAGTGAGTGGGCAAAAGGTAACGCTTGCTGGATATGGCTTGGTTGCAGCAGTGGATACTAAAACATTAGCTATGGGATCAAAAATAGCCCAACTGAGCTTAAAGTGGAAAAAGTTGTTGACATAAGCATTGTGGGCTTGAGCAACCCAAGAATGTATGCTAATTCATGTAACAATAACTGCCTTGCAACAATAACTGCCTTGCTACAAATTGGACCATTCTTTTTAGGTCTAGGGAGCTTGCGTTGGAGAGAATACACTGCCTATAGCAGTATCCCTTCCAGTCACTAAAGTACGGTTCACATCCAGCCAGCATGGTGCCAGTGTAAACTGCTCCATTAGTGTGCTAGTGCACTGATACATACTGTTTTCCCCTGGCTTTCAATTGCTTGCATAATTTTCACACAAGGGTCAGAGAAAACACAAATGCACTATTGAATCTACAGAGAGAAAGAGCTCTTGTCATCTAAACCATTTGAATATAAATATTTGATGACAACATAAAAGATCTCTTGGTTAAATTAGCGTTTGCCATGCATACAAAGGGGTGTTTAGCACAATGGCATAATGGTACAATAGGTCAAAGAAATGCGATTACCATTAAACCACTGTTTGTGGTGTTCATTGAAATATTCATAATGTTATTGCTAAATCCTGTAATACATAACAGGAACATTTGAGCCTAGTTGAAGTGAGCGGTCAGTCAGTGATAGTGCTGCACAAAACCATACAGAAACAGTGATTGTTTGACTGTTCAAGATCAATAGTATTTCAACAAGATGCCAGCAAGAGCAGTTCTCAACCAAACAGTACTTAATCTGTAGAAGCGTTGGAACATCCCAATAGTGTAGCCAAATTCAATTTCATTCTCCAATGGGTTTAATATCACTCATGACAGATAAGAGTCACCGTTCTTTGATAAAGCATGAACCCCAAAAATGACTTTGGCATTCAGTAACCATGCAGCTGTGAGTACAGAACCTCTTGAGTACCAATGAGAAGATCCATGATAGAATACAAGACTAGGCCCAAGTTAAAGGCCATGATGGCACAAAGCATATGGAAATCAATTGAAAACTCATTACAAAAACAAGCAACATTAAAGGGATATTTTCAGGATTTTAGCAATATACAGTACTGTACTTCCTCAGAGTGAGATGAACTTGTGGATAACATGTGTATGTCTTTGTTTCCAGTATGAAGGAAGTTAGAAGTAATTTCACGAGCAAATGCTAACTAGCATTTGACTGGATGACTATGCGTATCTTGATTATACATGTGTAAGACAGATTGTGTATTGTAGAACACAATACAATACATGGTTGCTCGCTCCATAGGGAGAGAAAGAAACAGAAGATTAGGCAGAATGGGACCCTGGAAAAATATGCAGATTCTTGTCTTGATGAAGAGAAGACGGGAAAGGTGGAGTATGCCGAATTATCTTCAAATTACAGAGAGCAGCCAGGCATGAAACACATTATCAGAGGTACAGGAATGATAAGAGGAGGGAACAGTTACGTTGGGGACCTGAAACATCAGAAATCACACAAAGAGTGGTAGACCAAAAGAACGAGAGAGATTCTGCAAAATGCTACACAAACTACCTTTTGTTTTTGAAAAAAATGCAGGTTATCTAAGCTAGTAGGCCCTATTCATTGTATTGGCAGCACTGAAAGGGCAATTTAGCCTGTGATGGTAGAGAGTACTCTGTCTATCTAACCCAATGGAAACTCTTTTGTAAGCTTTAAACTGATTTGAATATACATGTGTTACGTTCGTCAATGGAAAGATCGGACCAAGGTGCAGCGTGGTAGGCGTACATTTTAATTTATTAAATGAACGTCGAAAAAACAACAAATACGAAACGTAACGTCTAGCAGGGCTAAACAGCACAGTACCAAAAACAAGATCCCACAAACTACAGGTGGAAAAAGGCTGCCTAAGTATGATCCCCAATCAGAGACAACGATAGACAGCTGCCTCTGATTGGGAACCATACCCGGCCAACAAAGAAATAGAAAACACAGATTGCCCTCCCTAGTCACACCCTGACCTAACCAAATAGAGAATTAAAAGGATCTCTACGGTCAGGGCGTGATCATCACTGGAGGCTTCGTGCCATGGATCATCACTGGAGGCTTCGTGTGTGGAGCAGGCACGGGACGTATCAAGCTGGAGACACGCACTGGAGGCCGGGTACATGGAGCTGGCACAACGCCTCCTGGACAAAGGACCACCTTCACACGGCACGTGCAGGGAGCTGGCACAGGACACACTGGGCTGTGAAGGCGCACCGGAGATACAGCGCATAGAGCCGGCGCAGGATATTCTGGACCGAGGAGGCGCACTGGAGACCAGGCTCGCTGAGCCGGCACCACCCATCCTGGACAGAAGCCCACTTTCGCACGGCAAGTGCGGGGAGCTGGCACAGCACGCATCGGGCTGTGGATGAGCACTGGAGACACAGTGCGTATCACCGCAAAACATGGTGCCTGCCCGGTTACACGCTCCCCACAGTGAGTACGGGGAGTTGGCTCTGGTTTAAACCCTGGCTTCGCCAACCACCCCGTGTGCCCCCCCCCTCTCGGACTTCCGTCGTGGTCGCGAACCCCGGTGTTGTCGTTGCTCCTTCGCTGCTTCCGTCTGCTTCCACGGCAGGCCGTATCTCTCCAAGACTTCCTCCCAAGTCCAGGATATTCTCTCCTCAACCTCCTCCAAAGACCAGGATGCCATCTCCTCCCGGGCACGCTGCTTGGTCCAGTTGTGGTGGGATCTTCTGTTACGTTCGTCGATGGAAGTATCAAACCAAGGTGCAGCGTGGTAGGCGTACATTTTAATTTATTAAATGAACGTCGAAAAAACAACAAATACGAAACGTAACGTCTAGCAGGGCTAAACAGCACAGTACCAAAAACAAGATCCCACAAACTACAGGTGGAAAAAGGCTGCCTAAGTATGATCCCCAATCAGAGACAACGATAGACAGCTGCCTCTGATTGGGAACCATACCCGTCCAACAAATAAATAGAAAACATAGATTGCCCACCCTAGTCACACCCTGACCTAACCAAATAGAGAATTAAAAGAATCTCTACGATCAGGGCATGACAATGTGTCTATTATGTCACATAGCTGGAACAGATCTGCACTTAGTCTGTAGGATCGTTCTGCTCTGACTTGCACGTGTGAGGAGTGGAGTGGGCTTGGGTGTCAGGGGTGATGGTGGAAGCAGCTAATGTAAGTGTCTTAGACCTGAGTGTGAGTCCATGGTGTCAGCAGAGGTCATCCGGATAATAGGTCTCAAGATGACAAGAAACACGTTGCCATGGTAGCATGGATTGGAACACATACACACTAGTGATGGGGGGGATCGATAGTTACATATCGGGATATTGTTTTTGACGATATAGTGTATCATTTTGACAATATCGCAATATTATTTTGGCACTAGTTGGCTGTACTTGCACCAAAACTCTTCATAGCTTGTTATCCATCTTCTTTTTAAAAAGGACAAATGTCCTCATGACTCTCTCGTCCCTCTGCAGCAGACATATGTTTGGAACATCGAATCACAATAAAATCACAGTATCAAATCGCAATCATATAGAATCATGAGAAAAGTGAGAATCACAATACATATCGTATCGGCGCCAAAGTAATGTGATAATATCGTATCTTGAGGTCCCTGGCAATTTCCAGCCCTGATGCAAACTGTGTGAATATTAAGAAAATTTGACTTAAATCAATACATTTGCCAGGATCGTACCACTCCATTCCTAATGAAGACTTAACATCTAAGGTATCTAAACAAGATTCAAATCCAGAAAGTAATACACCTCCTAATTATAAATGGCAGGAGGTTGCTACATAGTGCAGTAACTCCAGTGGGTCGGTGAGGTGATGTACTGTGCTGAAACCACAATGTGTCCCTGGGCTCCTGTTTGTTCACCTGATGAATGGTGGTCATGGTAAACAGAGGAGGCCAGGCCCGCCTGTGAGCGCAGACAGCCCCAGGCTCCAACGACATGATGGATGTCACCTCCGCTGGGACTGACACTGCTGCTGCTGCCCGGGGTGGCCATGGTGACACTCATCTGATATTCACAAGACCTGGGCAGTAAGGTATGATAGGTGAGTTTACTGCCTCAGGGTAGTAAGGTAAGAGAGGTGAGTTTATTGCCTCAGGCCTGTAAGATATGGGTGGTAATGTTTTTCAAGAGAATATGGAGGCACAACAGTCCAATGCTAGTTGTTGTCTTCCTCTTAAGTAGTACATAATTGGCACTGATTGGCCAGAGTGCACTTCAAGTTTCCCAGGCCTAAGTGATAACTAGTAGTGCACTTGAGTTACGCATGTACTGCATTTGATTTGCAATTAAGGCAAAACTATGTCAAGCAAAGTTACGGCTTGTACTCAACCCTGAAATATCGTTACTACTTTTCTTCTAACTTGGTGCAACTGCAAAGCCTTCATGATGCGACAAGAAGCATTACAGCATTTAGAGGAAAAGATAAGATCCCTGTCTGAACTGTGCCTTTCACATCAGAGACTCAAAGCAGCCTCACCTCATAAATACCCTGAGTAAAGGAACTAGGCCGGGAGGAAATGACACTGATCACTTTGCTAATTCAGCTTTTGGATTTAAGGAGGATGCTGGTGGGAGGGGAGCATGACATGAAGAATGGATGGCAGAGCAGCGCTGCTAGAGATTAAAAAGAGACAAGGAGAGCAGCTCTGTCGTGAATTACTGGGATGGGAGGACAAAACATCCATTAACCAAAAAGAGGGAGAGAGTGGGTTACCGGGAATGCTGGAGAGTGAGAGTCAGTCTGCTGAATTTCCTTCAACCTTTGTCTCTATCAAGGGTGTAGAACTCAATTCACCAAAATGTTGCACCAAGCTTCGTTTTCATTCCACCCAGTTAACATTCACGTAATTGGTGAAATGTGTTAATTTTCCACATGCATTTACTATGCTGTGCATTAAAGGTCCTAGTGCAGTCAAAACCTTGATTTTCCTGTGTTTTATATATATATATATTTCCACACTATGATGTTGGAATAATACTGTGAAATTGTGAAAATGGTGATAATTCCCCTTTAGTGTAAGAGCTGTTTGAAAATGCTGCATGAAATATCAGCCTGTTTTGGTGGGATGGAGTTTTGGCCTACCTGGGGACATCACCAGTCGGTAAATTAGTTCATAGACAAATATGAGAGTTCCAAACCTCTCTTCCAATAACAGCTAGTTTTCTGTTTTTCCCTCCCCATTCAAACAGTCCAAGATAAATTCTTGATTGAGAAAAGTCTCTTCGCTAAGAGGTTATTTTTGTTTCTTTTTGACTGCATTGGATCTTTAACCAAGAAAATGACCATGATTAGCACATAACGAATAACGCTATTAGCTGTGGATTTGATTTTAAGGAATCAGACAGAAATGTGGTTCCTACCGTACACAGGGAAGGACTACTCTGATTGTTGATAACAAACGAGACAGGGTGGCATTCAAGGCAGAAGTAGCAAGTGAATTTACCAGGAAGGTAACAAAAATGCATGTAAGGTCATCAAGTGTTTGGTTTAGTCAACTTTATTGAGAAGTCCAATGAAGGCTAATTGTTATTGTGGCGATGCCACACACTCTAACTATTAAAAACAGACCAAGCAGTCACTTCGCACGTCCCCTATAGATGAAATGAATCCCTTTCAGGAAGGAGTTCCCTTTTAGAAGGCAGAGGTGGCCAATGCACATATCAATACAGCACAAGATTCTGCCTTCTAACCCGACAGAAGGGTTTGTAAAAATGAGCTTGTCTTCTTTTCCTTTTCTCTGAGCAGACATAAAACGGCCTTCTCACAAAGAGCCCCCTGTGATTGGTGCATTGCTATACAGAGTTAAGAGGGTGGTACATGCAGCAGATCAAATCAAGGTCAAAGGTGAACAGAGAGAGAGATGGAGAGAGAGTTTAGACTGGGTCAGTGATGGGGATAGGATTGAAGGGAAGGAGGACCCTGATGTAGTCGAACAAGGGAAGATTGATACAGGCCTGGAAAAAAACAAAAACAAGAAGAGAGACTTAAGAAACATTCTTCATTCCACACCAAAACTCGTTCTCCAAACACCTGAGCTTGGTCGACCGTCAAAAACCGTCAGACATCTGTATTCAACGCTCAGCATAGTGTACAGCAACTTCTCCGAACTCCCGTCTTCGTCCTTTTAAGTCTCATTCTTTTAGTGAATGCGATATTGTCTGGCCACAGCGGATGATTTAAAAAGGGACTTCCAAAACAAAAAGCCCAAAGAAAACACCTATATTTGCATCGCTATCAGTCAGAAACATGTATTCTAGTTCTCTCAAATTCAACTCTGAACCTTGGAGCCACTGCATTTCTTCATTGTTCCCATCTAATCAGGGACTGTTTTAGACCTGAGGAAACTAGGTGGGTGCAATTCATTATCAGGTAGAACAGGAAACCAACAGGCTCCGGACCTCGTAGGGTAAGAGTTGAATACCCATGTCATTTAGATTCAAAATTGACTACAAACCCACAGACATCAGTTCAACGTCTAGTTTTGATTTAAATTTGGTTGAGTTGTCAACTAAATTAAAATCAACAAAAAAATAAAAAAAATATGAAAATGCCCTTATGGTGATTACTTTTTCTACATTTGAATCAGTTTTCATCGTTGATTCAACGCCATCACATAGATTTTTTGTTGTTGAAATGACAAGGAAACAACACTGATTCAACCAGTTTCTGCTCAGTGGGAAGCGTAAATAAGATCATTCCCGTCATAAAGTCCGTCTCGTCGAGATTGAGATTTGTGAGATGATCTTAAAAAATGGTATGTCATGGAATTAGGGGTACCGTAACAGTTTTCCTTGGGTTGGGTTTATTTCAGTCCAAAGTCGGAGCACAGCTGCATGGCCAATTTGGTTTGACATTTGATATCTCTATGCGGCAAGTTAGGGACCATCAATAAATTACCCAATGTACATGGGACAATATTTTTAAATGTTAATAGCTCCCAATTTCAATTACTTAAAAACCTTAGACCAACTATAAATTGTAGAAATTCATATACAAATATTGAAAGCATTTAATGAGAAGAAACAAAATATGTGCATAATGAAAATATTGGCCCATTTACTTTGTGTAATTCCTTGACGGTCCTTAAGAGATAGGCTGTCCAATGTCAAACCAATTTTCTCATGGTTCTGACCAGCTGGCTGAAGTTCCACTGACCAAAAATGTAAACGCAACATGTAAAGTGTTGGTCCTATGTTTCATCAGCTGAAATGAAAGATCCCCGAAATGTTCCATACGCACAAAAAACGCATTTCTCTCAAATGTTATACATCCTTGTTAGTGAGCATTTATTCTTTGCCAAGATAATCCATTCACCTGACAGGTGTGGCATATCAAAAAGCTTATTAAACAGCATGATCATTACACAGGTGCACCTTGTGGTGGAGACAATAAAAGCCTACTATAAAATGTGCAGTTTTGTCACACAACACAATGCCACAGATGTCTTAAATGTTTAGGGAGTGTGCAATTGGGATGCTGACGGCAGGAATGTTCACCAGAACTGTTGCAAGAGAATTTAATGTTCATTTCTCTACCATGAGCAGTTTTAGAGAATTTGGCATTACATCCAACAGTCCTCACAACCACACAACACGTGGAACCACGCCAACCCAGGAACTCCACATCCGGCTTCTTCACCTGCGGGATCGTCCAAGACCAGCCACCCAAATCTCATTTGGCTTCAGTCATGGCCGCTGCATTTCTTCATGCCAAAGCCAAAAAAACGAGACCAGATCAGGAAGTTCAGCGACCCTTTAAGTTATGGTAGTAGCATTCGATTGACTATCCAAGATGCCACAGAAAGTTCATTAAGTTGCAACCCCCCATGGCATATACACCTTTGAAGAAGTAGACAAACTGTCTCAGTCACTACTCTCACTACCAGGGGAGGAAGTGGTTCCTGCAGACAGTAAACCTTCTCAAGCCCCTGCCTGTTCACGTTTTACAGCCTCATTAGTGCTGATTTACTGTACAGACACGACCATAAAGGCACAGCTTTATCAAATAAACAGGGCAGTCCTCTCTAGGCAAATGGGAATTCCTTTCAAGAGAACTGTAAAGAGTTAGAGAACATAAGGATGGAACAATGAAGGATGGAACAATGAGCTCCATGTGCTACATTGTCTATCCTAGACATCAGAGAGAATAGTGATCTTGTGGAGCATCTTCATTGACTGATAGATAATGCTGACACAACACATTTCAAACCCATTATGTTCAAACAGCCTACATAAAGAGCAAATATTGAGCCAAGTACACCATATTGCACATACATAGTGCCTACAGACCAACTAACACAGCTAATCACAACACATCCCACTCACCCTCCAGAACTTTATTGCCATCTCCACTCTGGACAGCTTCCTGCCGTGCAGTCCCCTCGGCATAGGTCTGTGGTCAAACAGCATCCTGGAGTATGCCAGCGCCAGTGTTAGCCTGGCTAAACAACAGCACGCTGCAGGGGCCAGCTCTTTATTGAGCCTCAGCCGCCACACTCCAGACATTAACAAGCTCAGTTCCCATCAACCACATCAACAACAACCCTTTCTGTCTCCCAGTCCACCTCTAGGGATAACACATTAACCACCCCTAATGGAGGAGGGAGACAACGGCCTCTGGGGCAACTTTTCACTGATGACCAACCAGGTGGCTGTGTTCAGCTGCATGGTTGGAAAAAGGGAAGAGAGGCAGGTCTTTCCCAAAACTACAAACACTCCCACTTATCATCGCCTCCTTCAAATTTCAATGCAGTGCATCATATCTATACTGTGGCAAATGGAATTAGCATGCTAACGCTAATGAGATAGCCCAACTGCTCTGAGCTCTGTATCTGATGGCTGTCTAGAGTGCTCCCATGTCATTCTACACCTCGACTGGAGACCTGCAGCTCTGTAGTGAGGGAACCGATCGCTACTAAACTGTTTATTCAGCCATTAGCGCCACAGATCTATGGGCTGCAATGATGGGATGGTGAGTGGCTGGCTGCTGTTTGTTTACTAAGGCTAACTGGTAGTCCAAAACAGATATACACAGAGATTAGCACCAAACGCACAATTCAGTACATTTAAGGACACACCCAAACACATCACATCCACCTTCACCTCACACCCATACATTCAGGGAACAAATAATGAATCTTTTCCCAAGCTAAAGCAGTACTACTGATCGCTTGTCAGGAGCAAATCCCTCACAGTGGCAGAGCACATATATTATGAACGGTTTCTTCACTGTAAAAGCTATTATGCTTCTTTTGATCTTCTGCCCACGCGTCTAATGTTTTAGCTCTGATGTTTTAGCGGGATCCCCTGGAGATCCAGAGCGCATGGTTAAGTGACGAGAGGGAGATTACGTGAACGTGGCATCAAATGCCCACTTGGGAGCAGCTGGATTACAGCTAAAGACGAAACCCCACGCATTTTCTCTTTTGGCTGGCTAGCATTTACATTAACTGCCCACACTCCCTCCAAGCTCCGTATTTCATCACAAATGACCCACTTTGGAGGCTCAAGTAGGAGAGTTAGTGCTGTGTGGAATCCGGATGTTTGCATCTCTAGTTTCAGACCAATTTGTATTGGCTTAGCCAACCGTGGTAACGGCATTAGGCTAGCCTATTCTATCCAAAGAGCTCCATGGAAGCAGGAGGAGGAATAGCCATGGAGGAGATCAGTTTATTACTCTGACTGTGGCCTAGTGTCGTTGCTGATCCATCTCAAGGCTTCAGAGCTCAGTTCAGGCCTGATGAACAGCTATAGATAAAGCCTAAAGCCTCTGTTCTCTGTCTGCCTTCCTGCCGCGCCAGACAGCCCCTGAAATGCCTGGCTAATGGATCAGATAGAGCAGAAGACAAACTGCAGCGGGAGGGTGACAACCGTGGAGGCAGCTAGCTACCGACCCATCAGAGAGAGAGAGAGAGGAGGGAGAAAGGAGGGAGAGAGGGAAGCACAGAGAGAAAAGAAGGAGCAAAAAAAATAGCATAAAGCTCGAGAGAGGAATAGAAACTGAAGGAGGAAGAGAGGGAGCTATTAAGAATAAAAAAAGGAAAGGGGCATCTCTATGGGTGACGAAGAGCATGGAATCTCATTATTTACTGATGATGTGCTTTTATACATGTCTAAACCAGAGACCTCTGTCGCTGCAGTAATGGACATCATATCTGAATATGGTAACCTGTCAGGGCGCAACATTAACGTGAATAAATCCATGGCTTTACCTTTGAATGTCCCCTCTACAATCAACTTAGAAATGATATCTCCATTCCAATTGACTGAAACAGGCTATAAATACTTGGGAATATATAGTGCTTATATACATATACTTTTCCCACATTTTCTTACGTTACAGCCTTATTCTACAATGGATTAAATCAAAAGAAATCCTCAGAGATCTAGACAGAATAACCCATCATAAAAAAAAACTTAAACAGGTTTTTAGATTTTTTTTCAAATGTATTATAGAGAAAAAACAGATACCTTACTTACATAAGTATTCAGACCCTTTGCTATGAGACATGAAATTGAGCTCAGGTGCATCCTGTTTTCATTGATCATCCTTGAGATGTTTCTACAATTTGATTGGAGTCCACCTGTGGTAAATTTACACAACTGTCTACATAAGGTCCCACAGTTGACAGTGCATGTCAGGAGCAAAAACCAAGCCATGAAGTCAAAGGAATTGTCCACAGACCTCTGAAACAGGATTGTGTTGAGGCACAGATCTGGGGAAGGGTACCAAAACAATTCTGCAGCACTGAAAGTCTCAAAGAACACAGCAGCCTCCATCATTCTTAAATGGAAGAAGTTTGGAACCACAAAGACTATTCTTAGCAATCGGGCTCCCGAGTGGCTCAGCAGTCTAAAGCACTGCATCTCAGTGCTAGAGGCGTCACTACAGACACCCTAGTTCGAATGCAGGATGTATCACAACCGGCCGTGATTGGGAGTCCCATAGGGCGGCATACAATTGGCCCAGCATCGTCCGGGTTTGGCCGGTGTAAATAGACCGGAGGGAGGGCATTGTAAGTAAGAATTTGTTCTTAACTGACTTGCCTAGTTAAATAAAGGTTACATTTTTTAAAATGTAATCAAGGGAGAAGGGCCTTGGTCAGGGAGGTGACCAAGAACCTGATGGTCACTTTGACAACAGCTCTAGAATTCCTCTGTGGAGATGGGAGAATCTTCCAGAAGGACAACCATCTCTGCAGTACTCCACCAATCAGGCCTTTATGGTAGAGTGGCCAGAAGGAAGCCACTCCTCAGGAAAAGGCACATGACAGCCCGCTTGGAGTTTGCCAAAAGGCACCTAAAGTCTCTCAGCCCATGAGAAACAAGACTCAAGTGTCACTTCTGGAGGAAACCTGGCACCATCCCTATGGTGGTGGTAGCATCATGCTGTAGGGATGTTTTTCAGCGGCAGGGACTAGGAGACTACTCAGGATTGAGGCACTGATGTATGGAGCAAAGTACAGAGAGATCCTTGATGAAAACCTGCTCCAGAGCGCTCAGGACCTCAGAAGGTGAAACTTCGCAGTCTAATAGGACAATGACCCTAAGCACACAGACAAAACAACACAGGAATAGCTTCTGGATAAGTCTCTGAATGTCCTTGAGTGGCCCTGCCAGAGCCTGGACTTAAACCTGATCAAACATCTCTGGAGAGGCCTGAAAATAGCTATGCAGCAACGCTCCCCATCGAACCTGACAGAGCTTGAGAGGAACTGCAGAGAAGAATGGAGAAACTCCCCAAATACAGGTGTGCCAAGCTTGTAGCGTCATACCCAAGAAGACTCAAGGCTTCTTTTTTAAATAAGCAAACATTTCTAAAATCCTGTTGGTGCTTTGTCATTATGGGGTATTGAGTGTAGATTGATAAGGAAAAACCCAATTTAATAAATTTTAGAATAAGGCTGTAACCTTACAAAATGTGGAAAAAGTCAAGGGGTCTGAATACTTTCTGAAGGCACTGTATGTTAGTCCAAATCTTAAAGACCTGTTCACTTCAAATGATATGCCTTTGCTCACAAAGATTAAACAGGACCTGGTTAACTGGTCTGCCCTACTAAACTCTCTTTTTGCAGTCAGGATGAATATCCTTCCACCGCTAAATTATGTATTCCAGAATCTATCTCAGTCCTTTTTTCAGAAAACGAATGAAGTTTTATTGTCACATACACTGGGTAGGTGCAGTGAAATGTATTTTACAGGATCAGTCATAGAAGTACTGCGCCCCTGGAGTAAACTAGAGTTAAGTGCCTTGCTCAAGGGCACATCGACAGATTTTTTTCACCTTGTCGGCTCGGGTATTTGAACCAGTACCTTTTGGTTACTGGCCCAACACCCTCACCGCTAGGCTACATGCCAATATCTCTAAATATATTTGGAACAATAAGAAACCTAGAACCACATTTACCAAGCAAATTAAGACTAAGGATTTAGGAGGGGTCTCTTTACCAAATCTGCAACTAGATTATTGGTCTGGTCAAATCAAACACATGCTTAGTTGGTGCCTAGACAGACACCACTCACTGTGGATTGGGATGAAATCAATAGCATGTCATCCAAGAGCAATAGCTAACTTACCATTTATTAATAGCTTTGAAAAGATCCAGGCCTCATCTGACAATTCGACAACACATAATACACTCTTAGCTTGGAAAGATGCAAGGAGATACTTGCAGATTCCAGATCATCAATCTGGTCACCGATTACCATTATTCCTGTCTCTCCCCCAAATAAAGAGTATTGGACTTCTGGACTGGAAGACAAAGGGGATTGCTGACCTTAACACCTTTATTTAATAAATACTGATTTTGACTTACACAACAAATATGATATGTTTTAAGTACCTACAACTTAAACACTTCATTAAGGGTCAGAAGAAAGTGGTTAAACTATGTTTTCAAATGAATGAAGTTGAAAAACTATTTAGAGATCCTGTCAGAAGAAGACCCAAAAGATTGTCAAAGACTCCCGTCACCCAAGTCATAGACTGTTCTCTCTTCTACCGCACGGCAAGCAGTACCGGAGAGCCAAGTCTAGGACCAATAGGCTCCTTAACAGAGTCTACCTTCCAAGCCATAAGACTGCTGAACAATTCATCAAATGAAATGGCAACCAGCACTATTTACATTGAACCCCCCCTTTTGTTTTTACACTGCTGCTACTCGCTGTTTATCATCTATGCATAGTCACTTTATCCCTACCTACACATAAAAATTCCCTACCTACACATTAAAAGAAACGGTACCCCCTGTATATAGCCTCGTTGTTATTTTATTGTGCTACTTTTTATTTTATACTTTAGTTTATTTAACTCTATTTCTTGAACTGCATTGTTGGTTAAGGGCTTGTATGTAAGCATTTCACGGTAAGGTGTTGTATTCGGTGCGTGTGACAAATACAATTTGATTTGTTTAAATGTATTTTAATCAGAGGTGACTTGGTAACTGCATTCCCAAGGCCTAACTCAGGGCGGTGTCTGTGTGAGTGTGTGAGTGTCGCCTGGGAGGCTGCAAATTGTGCTAACAGACCAAAATGCCCATCACTTGACAGAATCTGCCGTAGGGCTCCAACCAACACAGGATGGAGGCTGGTTGAGCTCATTATAGTATTCGATCACACTCATACACTTGACCATTATCAATCCCTAGTCAAATTAATTATGACTACTTGCGTGCTTTAATTATAAGAAAATGTAAAAGTATAAATTACTTGAGGATTCTTTGAGACCTGGTGTGGGAAGTCTTGCCGTATGAAAACGTCCAGACTATGACACTTTCATTGACCTCGTCAACCAACATCCTCCAATAGTCCTCTTCAGAAGATATGGTCCCAGTCAAAAGTTTGGACACACCTACTCATTCAAGGGTTTTTCTTTATTTTTACTATTTTCTACATTGTAGAATAATTGTGAAGACATCAAAACTATGAAATAACACATATAATCATGTAGTAACCAAAAAAAGTGTTAAACAAATACAAATATATTTTATATTTGAGATTATTCAAAGTAGACACACATTGCATTGATGACAACTTTACACACTCTTGGCATTCTCTCAACCAGCTTCATGAGGTAGACACCTGGAATGCATCTCAATTAACAGATGTGCCTTGTTCAATATTAATTGGTGGAATTTCCTTCTTAATGTGTTTGAGCCAATCAAGTGCAGTCGCAAAAAACATCAAGTGCTATGATGAAACTGGCTCTCATGAGACCCGCCACAGGAAGGGAAGACTATGGGACTATCATTTGTTTTTCAACAGGACAATGACCCAAAACACATTTGACCAAGGAGAGTGATGGAGTGCTGCATCAGATGACGTGGCCTCAATAATCACCCGACCTCAACCCAATTGAGATGGTTTGGGATGAGTGAAGGAAAAGCAGCTAACTAGTGCTCAGCATATGCGGGAACTCCTTTGAGACGGTTGGAAAAGCATTCTTCATGAAGCTGGTTGACAGAATGCCAAGAGTGTGCAAAGCTGTAATCAAGGCAAAGGGTGCCTACTTTGAAGAATCTAAAATATATTTTGATTTGTGTTATACTTTTTTGGTTACTACATGATTCCATTATTTGTTATTTCATCGTTTTGATGTCTTCACTATTATACTACCATGTAGAAAATAGTTTAACAAATAAAGAAAAACCCTTGAATGAGTAGGTGTGTCCAAACTTTTGACTGGTATTGTACATCTGTGTTAATGTGAAGTCAATTTCCTCTCATTACTATATTGCACTATTATATCTATCCAATATCCATTCATTCAATGCAAGTTCTTTCCTAGAGACATAAATCATACAGTACCTTTCTCCCAAGCCACAAAAAAAAGATTTTCTCAGATGGAAATTAAAGAACATTTTCCATTCCCTTTCAGTTCATATCTAAAGGTAATTCTTCAAACGGGGAGAAGCACATTTACGGAAAGTGCAGCCGTGGCCTGAAACGGTCCCATAATGGTTAAATGAAAGCTAAACTAATAAAGAGCAGTGGCTCTAGATAGATGTGCTGGGACACGACTCACAGGCCCTTCAATAGAAACAGAGGGTGGGAGGGAAAGAGAGAGAGAAATGATTGAGAGGGTGGGAGGGCGAGACAAAGAGTCCAAGAGAGAGAGTCCAACTCTGTAAACAACATAGGGAAAACACAAAGATAGAGAGAAAAAAAGCAAGAGGGAGAGTCCAACTCTGTAAACAACATAGGGAAAACACACTTCAATATAAAGTGCTGTAATCATCTGTTGTTTTAGAAGGAGTGAACAGAGGAGAAAAAAAATAGATTAAAAAATCTATCTGTGATTTAGGACATTGATCTATGACAGAGGCAGTTTGGAAAATAGCATTGCTTTATTTGTGTGTGCGCATGTGTCTGTGTGTGTGTGTGCATGTGTCTGTGTCTGTGTGTGCATGTGTGTGTGTGCCTTTGTGTGTGCGTAAGTTCAACACATTTCAAACCCATACATACTATTGTTTTACACAGATGATCTTTTTAACAGTCTATTGTTGCATGGAGGCAATATTAAGACAACAACCCACCCAGGTCGTTCTTGAAAACACTCAGCTTCACCTCATTTAAACAGCAGTGTGGTAGCAAAGGTAGCTCAGCTGCATAGAAATGAAAAGTTGTGTTACCTGCTCTGCTATGACCTGTGCCAGCCTCTGTGAGCAGAGACGGAGACAGTGTAATGTTCTGCTTCAGCGAGCCAACACCATTTTCAAGACGAGGTTGAGAAGGCGAGCGAGGAAATACAAAGGAAATAAGACCGGAGGGGAAGGTAGGGAAGATAGAGGGATTCAAGTTCGTGCAGCGTGGGTCTAATTCAAAGTTTGCATCGGAGCAAAGAACAATCTATAGAAGATGGATGTCATTTCATAACCACAGTTGCACACATACGCCATCAATGTATGTTAGCAAATATGTTGGCAGATATGGATACCTACAGTGTCTTTGAGAATAGTGGCACTATACAGATTTTAAAGGTGATAGCTAATATTTGTATAACAAAATAATTTGGAGGAGAAAAGTAGGTAATTGTCAGACTAGGAAACTTCCACATTAAGTTCTTAAATTGAATAAATTGACAAACAGAATCAGGGGGTCTGAAACCAAAGTCCCCACTTAGCCCCAGGGACATTCTCATTCTCCCGATGAATCTTCAAAGCTATCCCAAAGGCCCAAACATTGAAGTAATTTAAATCTCTCTTCTCTTTCTAAAAGCCTTCAAAGCAACTAATTAAGGGACGGAGACAAGTCTCTAATTGGATATTTTGGTGTGTTTTGAGAGTTTTGCTGTGACTAGACAATGAGGAAATGGAGGGATGAATATAGAATTTTTGAATAAAGGATGGGGAGGGTGGAGAGATGGATTTGATCTGTCAACGAGAACAAGCAATTAAATACCACTACCACTGTTAACAATACCATTCATATAAAAGTTTTCCCTTGAGAGAAACGGAAAGTTGGGTTCTCTGATAAGTCCCAAACAGAAAGCCTATTTCTGATATCTATAAGCTTCTCTAGCTAGATCTAGCTACATTATAATACTATACCGCTGTGATTTTAAAGAAATGAGCTTTGAGAGAGATGCAGACTGGGTGAAAAGGGAAAGTTCAGCTGACAGTGGCGAAATACCAACGTCTTCATCAAAGGCAGGAAATAAATTCAGAAGGCAAAGCTTGAGAGATGCTCGAGACAGTTGCGTAGGTTCAATTAAAGCTTAAAATAGTCTTCTGCACGAGGGTTCTCACAGGTTGAAACAAGAGAACAGGCCTAAGGACCTCACCCAATTAAGGTGCAGGGCCCTTACAGTTGATTGCTGAGGTGTGTGTGTGCATGCATGTGTAATGGAAGGGCGTTCGGTGCAACTTCCTCTCAGTACTAACACCAACCTCTCACTCCAAGAGAACCAGAACCCTCTCCTTACTCCTCCTCAATCTCTGGCTGGACTCTAAGATACATCAAGTCTGCTTCTATTTTGATTCTAGAAACAAACAGCAGAGTCCCTAGAGAAATCCCAGATCATGAAGAGGTTGCTAAAAGCATCTTAACACAACAGAGTACAGAGTATACAGTACCTGCCAAGATTAGCCAACCCCAAAATAACATTTTAAAATAAAGGGTGTAGGACACAGGAGAGAGGAAAGAGGTTGGACTTTGTTGTCTGTTGGTATTGTCTGAGAGCTCCCAAAAATAAAAACATCAATGCATAAATGATGGTAAGGTGGTTCTGTATAAATAGGTTATGGAATAATGGAAGTGCTTTAGAGCAGCCCGTATGAGGCCCTATAGCGTTTCACAGTTAAAAAATGTATACGGTAGCTTTATAAGATGAACTAGTGCAATCGTTCTATGCAGTTTGTTCAGTCGTATCCTGGGAGGGAATTCTGCCCTCTATAGTCTGTTTTGTGCAATGCTGAGAGACAGTCGAAGGTTCCTTCGAAAAATACATTATAAATAAATGCATAGAATATAAAGCACTTTCTCAGTTCTCATGTATTAAAATCTACTTTACTAATGGGGTTTCTAAAACCAGTTGATCATTCATCTCATTCATCAGTTTCAACATGATGCATGTTTTTGTTGTCTAGTTGCTCTGATAAGAGATTCTTATCTGATAAATAACTCATGTTTGATTTTTGGGGTTTTCTGTGTTTTTCTTTGAGAGCTGGGTCGTGTTCATTAGGGTACAATGTAGCAAAACTTTGTGCAACTGAAAAATAAAATGTGCATTTCTTATTGAACAAGTTCAGGTAGTCCCTCCCTGTTCCAGTCCGTTTTCCTTCAGTTTGGTGCCTAAAGAACTAGATCCAGTTGTTGCTCTGGTTTGAGTGGTGGCCAAGGGCTGGATTACCGTCTGCTCTCTGTGCCCTGCCCCTGACCCACCCATCTGATCCCACTGCGGGATGCCGCTGATGAGACTGGCTGCTTCACGCTCGCCCTTGAGCTTCTCAAATCCCTGGTTCTCTCCCTTCCCGTCTCCTGCTCAATTTTTGTGTCAGCCTTTTCCCTTATATTAATCTGTATAAATATATCACATTTTCGATGTTTACTTTTTTGTTAAATGATTTATTTAAAAAGAAGTCACACATCATTATTGACTCTGAATATTATTCAGTCATTCTTTCTTTCAATGTGGTCTTCACTCTGTTTACTATATCTCACCATCTCTGTTCTTCTACATCCCTCACTCTCTTTCTACATGAGCCTATTCACATGCTCTCTCAGTGTCCCTCCTTCTGGGCCATTCAGTCAGGTCTGTCTGGTCTGTCATCCCCAACGACTGCATTACGGAACAGATATCTGTGTTTCAGTTCTCTGACATGCGCCTCAGAAATGTGCTTAGGTCTGGGACAGGAGCAGGACAGCATCTAGTGGTGCCATGGCTGTATTGCCACCACTTCACTGTGCCACAAATGGAGAGGAGTACTGAATCAGCTAACCACGGGCAGAACTTAGCAGTTTTACTACAAGCGGACTATTATAGTTCTCATGAATAGTTTAAGTCAAATGCTTCATTATCTAAATGTTTAAAGTGTGTGGGGCGACAGAGAGAAACAAAATGGTGCAGTTTGAGGCCATGTGGCGGAGAGTGATGCAGGCGCTGGAAATGGAGGTGTGAACAGGTGGGCCCGGGTAGGGGTGATGTTGTGTGCATCTGAATGTTGTCGTTTATATGTGGATGTTTTGTATTGTTGAAAGAAAATCTAATCAAATCTTACCCCCCCCACAAAAAAAATAGTTTAAATCACAGTGTTGGAAATAAAACTGTAATGTAATTTCAGTATGCCAGTTATCTGACATTATGCCATGTACAGGAGATTGGTGGCACCTTAATTTGTGAGGACGGGCTGGTGGTAATGGCTGGAGCGGAATCAGAGGAATGGTATCAAATACATCAAATGTGTTTGATGTTAAATCAAAACAAAATGTATTTGTCACATGCACATGGTTAGCAGATGTTAATGTGAGTGTAGCGAAATGCTTGTGCTTCTAGTTCAGACAATGCAGTAATAACAAACGAGTAATCTAACCTAACAATTTCACAACAACTACCTTATACACACAAGTATAAAGGGATGAAGAATATGTACATACAAATATATGAATGAGTGATGGTACAGAACGGTATAGGCAAGATGCAGTAGATGGTATAGAGTACAGTATACAGATATGAGATGAGTAATGTAGGGTATGTAAACATTATATTAAGCGGCATTGTTTAAAGTGGCTAGTGATACATTTTTACATACATTTTTACATTATTAAAGTGGCTGGAGTTGAGTCAGTGTGTTGGCAGCAGCCACTCAATGTTAGTGTTGGCTGACAGTCTGATGGCCTTGAGATAGAAGCTGTTTTTCAGTCTCTCGGTCCCTGCTTTGATGCACCTGTACTGACCTCGCCTTCTGGATGATAGCGGGGTGAACAGGCAGTGGCTCGGGTGGTTGATGTCCTTGATGATCTTTATGGCTTTCCTGTGACATCGGGTGGTGTAGGTGTCCTGGGGGGCAGGTAGTTTGCCCCCGGTGATGCGTTGTGCAGACCTCACTACCCTCTGAAGAGCCTTACGTTTTTGGGCGGAGCAGTTACCGTACCAGGCGGTGATACAGCCCGACAGGATGCTCTCGATTGCGCATCTGTAAACGTTTGTGAGTGCTTTTAGTGACAAGCCAAATTTCTTCAGCCTCCTGAGGTTGAAGAGGCGCTGTTGCGCCTTCTTCACCAAGCTGTCTGTGTGGGTGGACCATTTCAGTTTGTCCGTGATGTGTACGCCGAGGAACTTAAAACTTACTACCCTCTCCACTACTGTCCCGTCAATGTGGATAGGGGGGTGCTCCCTCTGCTGTTTCCTGAAGTCCACGATCATCTCCTTTGTTTTGTTGACGTTGAGTGTGAGGTTATTTTTCTGACACCACACTCAGAGGGCCCTCACCTCCTCCCTGTAGGCCGTCTCGTCGTTGTTGGTAATCAAGCCTACCACTGTACTGTCGTCTGCAAACTTGATGATTGAGTTGGAGGCGTGTATGGCCACGCAGTCGTGGGTGAACAGGGAGTACAGGAGGGGGCTGAGAATACACCCTTGTGGGGTGGAGATGTTGAGGATCAGCGGGGTGGAGATGTGGTTACCTACCCTCACCACCTGGGGGCGGCCCGTCAGGAAGTCCAGTACCCAGTTGCACAGGGCGGGGTCGAGACCCAGAGTTTGGAGGGTACTATAGTGTTGAATGCTGAGCTGTAGTCGATGAACAGCAATCTCACATAGGTATTCCTCTTGTCCAGATGGGTTAGGGCAGTGTGCAGTGTGGTTGCGATTGCGTCGTCTTTGGACCTATTGGGGCGGTAAACAAATTGGAGTGGGTCTAGGATGTCAGGTAGGGTGGAGGTAATATGGTCCTTGACTAGTCTCTCAAAGCACTTCATGATGACGGAAGTGAGTGCTACGGGGCGGTAGTCATTTATCTCAGTTACCTTAGCTTTCTTGGGAACAGGAACAATGATGTCATTCCATTTGCTCCGTTCCAGCTATTATAATGAGCTGTCCTCCCCTCAACATCATAACATCTCAAACCACTGCCATCAAAGTACATTTTCCAATCTGTAAAAAGACCTGCTACTTCAAAGTTAAAAGTATACAATGCCAAGCGGCTCAAAGCCAAGAACACATCAATGCACACCTTGAAAATATCTGAAGAAAATGACGTGGTAAACAACCCGATGGACTAAATTTAGGCTCGGAGAGTAAACACAGGCAGGCAGCTACATCCAGTAAATTCATTCCTTCAGGGAAAAGGAGAGGAGTTTTCAGGGGTCCTGGAGGAGGTTACTACCCAGATAGGTCAATCAGGGCGATGCTGAAATATATTAAAACCATCTCCATGCTCAAACTCCTTTTGATGTCCGACAGTGTGAAACTTCACTGACATAGCACTTCAATCTCCTGACCCATGAAAGTGTAGCACAGCACAGTTCTTAAAATGGTGTGTGTCTAGTTTGCATGTGTGTGTGCCCATTTAGTGTGTGTGTGTCTGGGAGATGTGAACCGGTGCTGTTAAGGTATCAGCATGCTTCGGTTCGGCTAGCGAGACAGTAGAGGGCGATGAACTGGTACGGCCAAACAAGGATGCGACGACACACTAACAAGGAAGACACGTGGGAAAATAAAATAAGAGTACACAGAGAGAGACACTTAACTGGTGAGAAAAAGTATTAGTTTTACCTCGCAACTCATAACCTGGGTGTACATACAACTATTGCCACTCTTGCTGTGGGAGAGTCCTAGAGAATACATTCGGCATCATGGCGGAAAGGATGAGGATTCTTGGTTCTCCAATTGAGTGTCCCCCTGTACCCCTGCGTGTACAAAAACTTTCATAAAACTGTTGTTTTATTAAAACGTTTTCAAGTAATGGTCTATACTTGTAGGCTATGTAGCAATGTCACATAGATAATTTTATTTCATTTTAGACAAAGTCTTTTCATTGTTAAAATAGGGCTATATACAGTATATATTTTATTTATGAATACTCTCCCAATTAATCAAATACGAATGTCCGTTCGGATATTCATGTCCATCCCTACGCCAGACGAAGGCCAAAAAACACATTTTGCAACACAAAACTGGAGAGCTTCAGACATACATAACGGCACTTCTACTTGACAGTTGGCCTTGATTTCTGTATATATGGGCTATTGTAATTTGACAGTTTACCTCAACCAACATCAGCAATGTCAATTGACTGGATATAGAACATATAGATATTTGAATGTTCAACGTAGAAAGTCAATACATGGATGTTGTCTTAAGCATTAGGCTGGGAATGACAAATTGTCTACTCCAGTAAATGCAAACCGTTTAATCCTTTCCTTCAATTAGGATTTTCCTGCATGTTTGTCTTGAAACCTAGTATAACCAATCAATGAAGCGCAGTGACAGTCTTATGCTAATAAGGCCTGTCGCCCCACGGCCAATCTATGTCCTCGACTCAAGTCAGATGCTCAGGAAGAACCAGTGCCAACGGACATGACCTCTCCGCCTCTGAAACCATGGCAACTGAGAGACAGGTCCGTGGTGGCACGGTAGCAGTTGAAAGAGCAGCGAGGACCTACGCCTCTGAGGTAAGGAAGGCTGCTCCGGCCTACTGGGACCTGACCACATAGAAGTAGATTTACCATCTAGATCTATAGTCAAGTTATTTGGTATATATCTATAGTCTAGAATTATATTTCTATGCCTGACCACAATGCTGTTCAGTAAGGAACCACTCCTCCTCTAATAGTCGTCTATCTTAACTTAGATTTGCAATCATTACTATGGAGTATGGATTACATGCTGTGCTTTAAATATTTAGTCTTCATCAGGAAGGACTGCATAAGAGGAATGGAAAATATCTAGTTGGATGAACGTTGTATGAAACACACACTTTTTCCCACAGTGAATGAAAAAACAACAGAAGGGTCTATTTCTGTCCTCTCTACCTGCTCTTAAATACATTATGAACATGAAAACACCAACATCAACTCCTCTCCATGTTTTGTTGGTCACGTGACTGCCACATTCCACCTTGATTGGTCCTAAACCTTGCTAAGTGAGAAGTGTGCTGTGATGGAGCATTAACCTGATTAGTAAACAGAACATGTGCTCATCCAGAAGCAGCACTCCTGGTGGCCGGGGACTTTAATGCAGGTAAACTTAAATCTGTTTTGACTCAATTCTATAAGCGTCTCATAAGTGCAACCAGAGGGGGAAACTAATTCTAGACCACCTTTACGCCACACACAGAGATGCATACAAAGCTCTCCTTTGCCCTCCATTTGGCAAATCTGACCAGAATTATATCCTCTTGATTACTGCTTACAAGCAAAAACAAAAGCAGGAGTACCAGTAACTCGCTCAATACGGAAGTGGTCAGATGATGCTGATGCTACAGGACTGTTTTGCTAGCACAGACTGGAATATGTTCTGTGATTCATCCAATGGCATTGAGGAGTATACCACCTCAGTCACCGGCTTCATCAATAATCTGAAAACAAGGCTCCCTAAAATCTATCAGCATATTGATTGTGCAACCAGGGCTGGCAAAATCCTAGATCATTGTTATTCTAACTTCCGCGACATAAATAAGGCCCTCCCCCGCCCTCCTTTTCGGAAAAGAGGACCACAACTCAATTTTCTTGCTCCCTGCCTATAGATAGAAACTAAAACAGGAAGCTCCCACGCTCAGGTCTGTCCATCGCTGGTCCGACCAATCGGATTCCACGCTTCAAGATTGCTTCGATTACGTGGACTGGGATATGTTCCGCATTGCAGCGAACAACATTGATGTATACGCTGATTCGGTGAGAGGGTTTATTAGCAAGTGCATCGGCGATGTTGTACCCTAGCGCCTATTAAAACATTCCCAAAACAGAAACCGTGGATTGATGGCAGCATTCGTGCAAAACTGAAAGCGCGACCACTGCTTTTAATCAGGGCAAGGTAACCGGAAACATGACCGAATACAAACAGTGTAGCTATTCCCTCCGCAAGGCAATCAAACAAGCTAAGCATCAGTATAGAGACAAAGTAGAGTCGCAATTCAATGGCTTAAACACAAGAGGTATGTGTCAAGGTCTACAGTCAATCATGGACTATAAACGGAAAACCAGTCCCGTCGCAGACCAAGATGTCTTGCTCCCAGACAGACTAAACAACTTATTTGCTCGCTTTGAGGACACTACAGTGCCACTGACACAGCCCACTAGTCAAGGACCATATCACCTCCACCCTACCTGACACC
The DNA here is from genome assembly GCF_023373465.1 of Oncorhynchus keta. Lineage (NCBI taxonomy): Eukaryota > Metazoa > Chordata > Actinopteri > Salmoniformes > Salmonidae > Oncorhynchus > Oncorhynchus keta. The sequence goes on from NC_068448.1 coordinate 69,411,095, forward strand.
CTAGACCCAATCCAATTTGCTTACCGCCCCAACAGGTCCACGGACGATGCAATCGCAATCACACTGCACACTGTCCTAACCCATCTGGACAAGAGGAATACCTATGTGAGAATGCTGTTCATCAACTACAGCTCAGCATTCAACACCATAGTACCCTCCAAACGCATCATCAAGCTCGAGACCCTGGGTCTCAACCCCTGCCCTATGCAACTGGGTACTGGACTTCCTGACGGGCCGCCCCCAGGTGGTGAGGGTAGGTAACATCTCCACCCCGATGATCCTCAACACTGGGGCCCCACAAGGGTGCGCTCTCAGCCCTCTCCTGTACCCCCACGACTGTGTGGCCATGCACGCCTCCAACTCAATCATCAAGTTTGCAGACGACACTACAGCGGTAGGCTTGATTACCAACAATGACAAGACGGGCTACAGGGAGGAGGTGAGGGCCCTCGGAGTGTGGTGTCAGGAAAATAGTAATAGTAAAAAAACAGCACAAAAGCAATAATGGCATTATAATGAATATTTACAGAACAAAAATATAAACACAACATGTAAAGTGTTGGTCCCATGTTTCATGAGCTGAAATAAAAGATCACAGAAATGTTCCATATGTACAAAAAGCTTATTTCTCTCAAATGTTGTGCACACATTTTTTGCATCTATATGTTCGTGAACATTTCTCCTTTGCCAAGATAATCCATACACCTGACAGCTGTGGCAGATCAAGAAGCTGATTAAACGGCATGATCATTACACAAGAGCACCTTGTGCTGGGGTTAATAAAAGGACACTAAAATGTGCAGTTTTGTCACACAACACAATGCCACTGTAACGTTCGTCTGAAGAAGTAGGTGTTCATCATCTTTAATGCACAGAACACCAAACAAAAACAACAAAAGGAATAACTAACGTCACGTTCTGCCGGCTTCACAGAGCTAACAAAAAACAAGATCCCACAACATAGGTGGGAAAACAGGCTGCCTAAGTATAATTCCCAATCAGAGACAACGATAGACAGCTGCCTCTGATTGGGAACCACACTCGGCCAAAACCAAAGGAATACAAAACCTAGAATTCCCACCCCACATCGCACCCTGACCTCACCAAATAGAGAAATAAAACGTCTCTCTAAGGTCAGGGCGTGACAGCCACAGATGTCTCAAGTTTTGAGGCAGCGTGAAATTGGCATGCTGACTGCAGGAATGTCCATAAGACCAATGTCAAATGTCGTTTTGGAGAATTTGGCAGTACCTCTAACCGGACTCACAACCGCAGACCAGGTGTACTGTGTCGTTTGGGGGAGGGCTGTGCTGATGTCAACGTTGCCAACAGAGTGTCACATGGTGGCAGAGGGGTTATGGTATGGGCAGGTATAAGCTATGGACAACAAACACAATTGCATTTTATCGATGGCAATTGGAATGCGCAGAGATACCGTGACGAGATTCTGAGGCCTATTGCCTTGCCATTTACCTGCCGCCAATACCTCATGTTTCAGAATGATAATACACAGCCGCACGTCACAAGGATCTGTACACAATGCCTGGAAGCTGAAAATGTCCCAGTTCTTCCACGGCCTGCATACTCACCATACATGTCATCCATTATGAAAGTTTGGGATGCTCTGGATCAACGTGTACGACAGCGTGTTCCAGGTCCAGCCAATATCCAGCAACTTCACACAGCCATTGAAGGAGGAGTGGAACAACATTCCACAGTCCACGATCAACAGCCTGATCAACTCTAGACAAAAGAGATGTGTTGTGCTGCATGAGGCAAATGGTGGTCACACCAGATACTGACTGTTTTTCTGATCCACGCCTCTACCTTTTTTTTAAGGTATCTGTGACCAACAGATGCATATCTGTATTCCAGTCATGTGAAATCCATTTATTATTGTCTAATGAATTTATTTCAATTGACTGATTTCCTCATATGTTAGTATAATTTAATTATGACAATGTGCTTGCATCAATTGAACGCCCTTAATCTATTTTATGAGAATTTGCAAGATTTCTTGTTTGCATAAAATAGACGCAGACCAGTCTTTAAATAATAGGTAATAGAATTTATTCTCGGAGCGCGCTACCACTTAAACACATGCATCAGTTTATATACAGATCATGACGTCATTTCACTCCTCCTCTCGACCGGGACAAAGTAAGGTGAAAAGTTCATTCTAACTTACTACCACACTCCCAGATAACTTTTGACCCCTCAACATTATCGATCACCACTGAACTGAAAACCTAGGAATGCACTCACTGCCTTATCTAAAAAAACCAGAGCTAAGTTTCAGTTGGGTCAACCATAGGCTAATGACCTTATGTGTTTACACAGTCCACAACCCATTTGTTCCTGCCTAGTTGAAATGGTGTTCATTAACTTGTCCTGTCACACAATTCCTTCTTATGAACTCATATTGTCTATCACTTATAAAACAATGTATAAGTTTACCTAGATACAATTCTATTTAAAATGGGGATATTGTTTATTCATTTATCAATAATAAATTCAACATCATATGAACTGTAACTTTAAAAATATGTTATTTCACTTAGTCCTGCATGTTGGAGCTCTGAGCCTAAGATTTTCACTGTACCCTGTACGTGACTAATAAACACTCTGAATCTGAAAAACTTAAGAAAATCTTTGAAATTGTTGCATGTTGTGTTCATATTTTTGTTCAGTACAATAAAGCATCCTTTGCTGGCTCGAACAGCCGTCCAATCAGTTTGCTGCCTGTTCTTAATAAACTGACGGAGAAGATGGTGTTTGACCAAATTCAATGCTATTTTTTCAGAGAACATGCTAACTGCTGACTTTCAGCATGCATATAGAGAAGGGCACTCAACTTGTACTGCACTGTCTCAGATGACTGATGATTGGTTAAAATACATGGATAATAAGATGAGTTGGAGCTGTATTGTTAGATTTCAGTGCAGCCTTTGATGTTATTGATCATAAATTGCTATTGAAAAAACTCACTTGCTCTGGCTTTACTGTACATCACCTGCCACCAAGTTTGGATAATTATCCAATAGAACCCAGAGAGTGTTCAATGGAAGCTTCTCTAACATCAGATATGTACAGTGCGGTGTCCCTCATGGCAGTTACCTTGGGCCATTACTCGTATCTATTTTTACGAATTATTTGTGACTGGTCTTACACGCTACATGGCAGCACCCAAAGCCAGTGAGCTCACTGAAATTCAAAATAAAGAGTTACAGTCAGTATCAGAATGGATGATTAATAATAAACTGGTCTTAAATACATCTAAAACTGAAAGCATTGTATTTGGTTTCAAAACATTCTCTTAGACCTAAACCCCAACAGAATTGTACATAAAGTGTGTGACCATTGAGCAAGTTGTGGAAGCTAAACTCCTATGTATAACATTGGATGGTCAATTGTCATGGACAAGTCATATTGGCAAAGTTGTTGTGAAGATGGGGAGGGGTATGTATTTTAAAAAGATGTTCTGCGTTTTTGACACAAAAATCAACTGTACTAGTTGTTCAGGCTCTGGTCTTGACCCATCTTGATTACTGGTAATATGGTCAAGTGCAACAAAGACAGACGTAGCAAAGTTGCAGCTTGCTCAAAATAGACCAGCACGGCTTGCCCTTAACTGCACATACAGAACTAATGTCAACAACATGCATACCAGTCTTTCCTGGTTGAGAGTTGAGAGATTAACTGTTCTTCTTGTTCTGCCGTACATACCTACACGTACGCTACGGTCACAAGACGCAGACCTCCTAATTGTCCCTAGAATTTCTAAGCAAACAGCTGGAGGCAGGGCTTTCTCCTATAGAGCTCCATTTTTATGGAATGGTCTGCCTACCCATGTGAGAGACGCAAACTCGGTCTCAACCTTTACGTCTTTACTGAAGACTCATCTCTTTAGTGATGAGTGTAGTCTGGCCCAGGAGTGTGAAGGTGAACGGAAAGGCTCTGGAGCAACGAACCGCCCTTGCTGTCTCTGCCTGGCCGTATCCCCTCTTTCCACTGGGATTCTCTGCCTCTAACCCTATTACAGGGGCTGAGTTACTGGCTTACTAGGGCTCTTTCATACCGTCCCTAGGAGGGGTGCGTCATTTGAGTGGGTTGAGTCACTGATGTGATCTTCCTGTCTGGGTTGGCGCCCCCCCTTGGGTTGTGCCGTGGCGGAGATCTTTGTGGGCTATACTCGGCCGTGTCTCAGGATGGTAAGTTGGTGGTTGAAGATATCCCTCTAGTGGTGTGGGGGCCGTGCTTTGGCAAAGTGGGTGGGGTTATATCCTTCCTGTTTGGCCCTGTCCGGGGGTGTCATCAGATGGGGCCACAGTGTCTCCTGACCCCTCCTGTCTCAGCCTCCAGTATTTATGCTGCAGTAGTTTTATGTGTCGAGGGGCTAGGGTCAGTTTGTTATATCTGGAGTACTTCTGTCCTATCCGGTGTCCTGTGTGAATTTAAGAATGCTCTCTCTAATTCTCTCTTTCTTTCTCTCTCTCGGAGGACCTGAGCCCTAGGACCATGCCTCAGGACTACCGGGCATGATGACTACTTGCTGTTCCCAGTCCACCTGGCCGTGCTGCTGCTCCAGTTTCAACTGTTCTACCTGTGATTATTATTATTTGACCATGCTGGTCATTTATGAACATTTGAACATCTTGGCCATGTTCTGTTATAATCTCCACCTGTCACAGCCAGAAGAGGACTGGCCACCCCACATAGCCTGGTTCCTCTCTAGATTTCTTCCTAGGTTTTGGCCTTTCTAGTGAGTTTTTCCTAGCCACCGTGCTTCTACACCTGCATTGCTTGCTGTTTGGGGATTTAGGCTGGGTTTCTGTACAACACTTTGAGATATCAGCTGATGTACGAAGGGCTATATAAATACATTTGATTTTATTGGATTATTCTTCTAGTTTTTATGAGAAATATTACTGATGGAAATTCCAGATTGTCTCCATAATCAAATAACATTCAGCTCAGACACCCATACATACCCTATACATACCCCATACATACCCTATTACATACCCCATACATACCCCATACATGCCACCAGTCTCTTCACAGTCCCCAAGTCCAAAACGAATTCCCGGCAACGCACATTATTATACAGAGCCATGATCACATGGAACTCCCTTCCATCTCCAATTGCTCAAGAGAATAGCAAAATTACCTTTAAGAAACAGATTTAAAAACTACTCATGAAATTGCAGGGACTGTGGGGACACTGTTGGGGAATAATCAGAATTGGTTGGTAACATAGGTAAGATGTTTTATATTCATCATATGTTTGTAAGTTACTTCTCATCAGAATGTTATTTTTTGTATAATACTGTGGCGGGTTGCAGTTATCTGTTCTATGTCAAGACTAAGTTGCATGGGCCGCAGAGAGGGGAGACATCATGTGTAAACATATATTTTGCTCCACTGTGTCTGTGTGCCAGTCACTCCCTACTTTTCCCATTGGGGAGAGGAGGATGGCAGTGTCTGGAATCATTCTATGCTCTCCGTGAGCTTGTCCAGGATTGGTTGTATTTAGAATTGGTTGTATCTAAATGACAATTTGATATATGCCTGTTGATTTGGAGGGTTGGTTTATGGTTCTAGGGTTTGAGTAAGGAGACAAAGCTGAACGATTTATTATGTCTATGCTGTCTGACTATGTGTGTTCTTTGCTATTAAAGGATCTCAGTTGCAATGTGTAAGGGGGCTCTCAGAGAATTCATGGATAGACACTGAATTGATTTCTCTGAGAGTCACAGGGTTGTGATAGAGCTCATATAATTACAGATGGACTTTGATAACTAACTCTGACTTGTGTTGAGGGTTTGCTCCCATGATTTGGTAAATAGAGGAAATTTCCACGACAACACACACACAGACTAACACACACACACATTCTTTTAAAGTTGTATTGTTTGAATTATTCTTTAGTTGCATTGTTTGCATATAGGTCCAGTTTAAATGTGTGACGTTCCTTGTATCAGTGTTTGGTGTTTTTTGAGTACCCCAGGAAGAGTAGCTGCTGCTTCTACAAACACTAATGGGATCCAAATAAACAAATAAATAACTATTTAAATTTGTTAACATTTTGACATATCAAAACTTTGATCACAAGTAAATTCATGCACTGAATAATTTGTTATCTTAAAAAACTGTTGGGATCCACTGATCTTGGAATGATAGAACTCTACTCCACATCAGGTAACTGACGCAGGCAGTAGAATCAGATTTTAAAAAACAGATAAGAATACACTTTATGGAACAGCGGGGACTGTGAAACAACTCAATCATAGGCACAGACACATACACACACATGATAACATGCGCACGATTGTCACGACTTCCGCCGAGGTCGGTCCCTCTCCTTGTTCGGGCAGCATTTGGGGGTCGACGTCACCGGTCTTCCAGCCATCGCCGAACCACCATTCATTTTCCATTTGTTTGGTCTTGTTTTCCCGCACACCTGGTTTGCATTCCCCCAGCGCCCCCACCAGCACAACAGGGGTCTCCACTACTCACCCCCTCCGCACCCGGTTCCAGTGGGATTCGTCTCGCACTTCCCAGGGAGTACGATGGGACGCCGCACGCTGCCAGGGTTTCTTGCTGCAACTGGATTTATACCTGGCGACCGTTCAACCGGCTCCCTCAGGCCGTGAGAGGGTGTCCGCCCTCGTCTCGTGCCTCTCGGGGAAAGCTCTGGAGTGGGCCAACGCTGTGTGGGGAGAAGGAGATGCGGCGCTGGAGCACTTTGAGGATGTCAGCTGAACGTCTCTTCCACCTGAGGCAGGGGACAAGGAGCGCCCAGGAGTTCGTGATGGACTTTCGGACCCTGGCCGCCGGCATGGGATGGAACGACAGGGCCCTGATCGACCACTATAGCTGCAGTTTGCGCAAGGACGTCCGTCGGGAGTTGGCCTGCAGGGACACCACCCTCACCTTTGACCAGCTGGTGGACCTGTCCATTCGGCTGGATAACCTGCTGGCTATCTGCGGATGTCCATATCGGGATCTGTCGGTTCCATCCCCCAGCACCACTGCTCCGATACCCATGGAGCTGGGAGGTGCTACGTTCAGGGAGACGGGCGTAATTGGCCGACTCCCACCACGGTAAAGGAGGTGCAGCGGTTTCTAGGGTTTGCCAATTCCTAACGGAGGTTTATCCAGAGTTTTGGTCAGGTAGTGGCTCCCATTACCTCACTGCTAAAGGGGGGTCCGGTTTGGTTGCAGTGGTCAGCTGAGGCGGGTAGGGCTTTTGGTCACCTAAGGGCTCTGTTTACCTCGGCACCCGTGCTGGCCCATCCAGATCCCTCTTTGGGGTTCACGGTGGAGGTGGACGCCTTCGAGGCTGGGATAGGAGCCGTGCTCTCTCAGCGCTCGGGCACACCACCGAAGCTCCGCCCCTGTACTTTCTTTTCGAAGAAGCTCTGCTCGGCGGAGCAAAACTATGATGTGGGGGACAGGGAGCTGTTGGCTGTCGTCAAAGCGTTGAAGACGTGGAGACATTGGCTTAAGGGGGCTAAACACCCTTTTCTCATCTGGACTAACCACCGCAACCTGGAGTACATCCGGGCAGCGAGGAGACTGAATCCTCTTTAGGCAAGGTGGGCCATGTTTTTCTCCCACTTTGTTTTCACCCTTTCTTACAGACCAGGTTCCCAGAATGTGAAGGCAGACGCACTGTCCCGGCTGTATGACACAGAGGAGTGGCCCATGGATCCTACCTCCATACTCCCGGCCTCCTGCCTGGTGGCACTGGTAGTATGGGAGCTTGACGTGGACATTGAGCAGGCGTTACGTGCAGAGCCCGCTCCCCTCCAGTGTTCCGTGGGCGTCTGTACGTTCCATCTGCTGTCCGTGACCGGCTGATCTATTGGGCTCACACGTACCCCTCCTCTGGTCATCCAGGGATCGGTCGGACAGTGCGCTGTTTGAGTGGGAAGTACTGGTGGTCCACCTTGGCTAAGGACATGAGGGTTTATGTTTCCTCCTGCTCGGTTTGCACCCAGCGTAAGGCTCCTAGGCACCTGCCCAGAGGGAAGCTACATCCCTTACCCGTTCCACAACGGCCTTGGTCGCACCTGTCGATTGATTTTTTTTACAGATCTCCCCCCTCACAGGGTAACACCACGATCCTGGTCATTGTGGACCGTTTCTCTAAGTCCTGCCGCCTCCTCCCTCTGCCCTCTCCCTACGGCCCTACAGACTGCGGAGGCCTTGTGTACACACGTCTTCTGGCACATCGGGTGCCTGAGGATATAGTGTCTGATCGAGGTCCCCAGTTCACTTCAAGGGTCTGGAGGGCGTTCATGGAACGCCTGGGGGTCTCGATAACCCCGAGAGTAATGGGCAGGTGGAGAGAGTGAAACCAGGATGTGGGCAGGTTTCTGCAGTCTTATTGCCAGGACCGGCCAGGGGAGTGGGCGGCGTTCGTGCCCTGGGCCGAGATGGCTCAGAACTCGCTCTGCCACTCCTCCACTAACCTCTCCCCCTTCCAGTGCGTACTGGAGTACCAGCCGGGGTACTGTCCCTCTCCTTGTCCGGGCGGCGTTTGGCGGTCGACGTCCCCGTTCTTCTAGCCATTGCCAATCTACCTTTCATTTTCCAATTATACACACACGTACACATGGATTTTGTGTTGTAGATATGTGGTAGTGGAGTAGGGGCCTGAGGGCACACACTTTGTGTGTTGTGAAATCTGTTATGAATGTGTTGTAATGTTTTTTAAATCGTATAACTGCTTAAATTTTGCCGGACCCCAGGAAGAGTAGCTGCTGAATGGGGATTCATAATAAATACAAATACAACTTTTCACTTTTGGGATTATTCCATTTGTTAATTTGTGCCAGGCAAGCTTTTTGCAACACAGCCTGCTCATCATACTATGACTTGACATTTACATTGCTGCAGTACTCTGCATAGGTCCAATTCTAAAATACAGGGTGTGAAGAACTCAAATGTGAAGCTTTCTAGTTGAACGTACCCAGTGCCCACCATTCCTCAGTGCCACTGCCAGCTGTGTTGCACTTTATATCCTCCATCCTGCGTACAGGGAGATCCTAGAGCGCTTCACACACAAACACACACACAAAGCCCATGATGATGTGACAGATGCTGCAACAATCCTGGCTGCCTGGAGCCAGCTCAACTTCCTGTCTACAGCCAGATGACTATCATTCCAGTGAAGTCATCGGTCTTATGTCGAAGAGACATCACTGCAACTATACAACTCTAGTTCTTCATATGAGTAGATTGACAATTAGTCTTCCATATGGTGGGCTCCTGAAAAGACATCAAGCTTGGAACTTGGGATCAATTCCATTTGAACTCAGTCAAGTCAAAATTGATAAAGGGCGCTCATTCACATTCTGACTACTGAGATCCTAATTTTTTGAGGTTTTCAGAGGGCATGCAAAGGGCTTGAGTGCAGATATTTTATAAACTGAGGGAAATATCTCCCTTTAATTGTTTGTGTGTGTATTTAGTCATTTTAGAAAGTGTAGGAAAAGACTAGAACGTATGTAGACTTTCAGAAACACATTTTTCAAGGACCTCATCTGATGAGTAGGGTCAGGAGATGTTTTCCCCCAGACCTTTTGACTGTGTTACCAGTTGATGCCCATACTAAAGAACGTACACACAGTAGGAAAACGCACCGGAGATCCTAAGGGATAAGGCCAGAATGAGATTGGATTTTAATGAGCCTTCACCACACAGAGAATGATCAGCATCAGAGAGGATTACAGTTTGAAAGCAGTATTATGTATCGACAATAGGACTTTCCTCACCACAGAGGATAAGCTGGAGCCCAATAATGACATAATTAATCGTTTTAAATGCATTGCCTTTTTCCCCCCAGAGACTAATTCCTCAGTATGGACTTCTGGCAGTGATGCAGCCAATACCATAAATCAATAGTTTCATTAAGGCCAGTTGACCATCCTCACATTATGACCATCCTCACATGATGAATTGCTATGTCTTGGCATTAGTTCAGGTTATGTGGCCAGCAAGAGATGAGAAGACAAAGTAGGATGAGAAGAATACAGAGTGAATGAGAGAGGCACAGAAAAATACAGATTTTTGTTCTGTAGCAAAATGTTTAGTTGCAGTGTGCCGTACTGAACGGGACCCAGGAGAAGAATAGTGTCAGGGCAATGCACAATGTGGCTCAATAGGAAGGCCAGTCGATATGCTTCTCATCACGCATGGATTAGTCCTAATCATTAGCCAAGCTTGATCTGAATGTCATGGATGCTGTAGGGGCATTAAACTTACATAACTGGACTCCTGCCAGGGCAGAGAGAAATGATGTCATAGAACTAAAGGTCATACACGAGCACAGATCTAGGATCAGCTGTTCTGACTAGAGTCCTAAGTCATCATTAGAAGGTAAAAGTTCAACTCTGACCATAGATCAGCTTCTGGAGCATATTTCACTTTCAGAAATGTCACTTTTCAAAAGGGTTCTGATCTATGAATGTCCATAGAAATATCCGTGCATTATTAGAGAGGCTTGAACACGCTAGTCTACCACTTCTATCCATAGCCCACCATTCATCAATGTGTGTATTGACTTCAGATCACAGTAGAACTACCTGTGTCAACAAACAAAGAGACCCCCATTGGTCAATGAATCAATCTCATGAAATATGCATGCAAACCTTAACCGTGTTTTGCTGAACAAGGTACTCACCACTCAACCTCAAGTCATGTTTTACACAGCACTCCACTCATTTGTATAGTCAGATTGTATGGCCAGCCACTCACAAACCTGACATGGAAATGTTTAATGACTAGCTGTAAATAGTGATTATCTCAACAAAACCACACGCCATGGTGGTAAAGAATGTGAACACAGGTTCGGCCCTGGTGAGATGATAGTGTCATTTAATGTGGTCTGAGTTAGCGGTTTTGTCAAGGGAGGCCAATGGTTTAATTACATGAATAATTCAGCAGAACACACTACCGCTAACAGCATGATCCATTGGAGGACGTGGTGTGAAAAAGCTCTTGTATATACAGTACCAGTCAAAAGTTTGGACACCCTATTCATTACAGTTTTAAAAAATATGTATATTTTCTACACTAGAAAATAATAGTGAAGACATCACAACTATGAAATAACACATGGAATTATGTAGTAACAAAAGAAGTGTTAAACAAATCAAAATATAATGTATATTTTAGATTCTTCAAAATAGCCACACTTTGCCTTGATGACAGCTTTGCATACCCTTGGCATTCTCTCAACCAGCTTCATGAGGTAGTCACCTGCAATGCATTTCAATTAACAGGTGTGCCTTGTTATAAGTTAATTTGTGGAATTTATTTCCTTGTTAATGCGTTTGAGCCAATCATTTGTGTTGTGACAAGGTAGGGGTGGTATACAGAAGATAGTCCTATTTGGTAAAAGACCAAGTTCATATTAAGGCAAGAAAATGCTCAATTATGCAAAGAGAAACGACAGTCCATTACTTTAAGATATGAAGGACAGCCAATCAGCTCAAATAAGTAAAGAACAACGACAGTTCATCATGACACGAAGGTCAATCAATCCGTAAAATTTCAAGAACTTTGAAAGTTTCTTCAAGCGCAGTCGCAAAAATCATCAAGCGCTATGATGAAACTGGCTCTCATAAGGACCACCACAGGAAAGGAAGACCCAGAGTTACTTCTGCAGCAGAGGATAAGTTCATTAGAGTTGAAGCCCAAATAAATGCTTCACAGAGTTCAAGTAACAGACATCTCAACATCAAGTGTTCAGATGAGACTGCATGAAATCAGGCCTTCAGGGTCAAATTGCTGCAAAGAAACCAATACTAAAGGACACCAATAAGAAGAAGAGATGCACCTGGGCCAAGAAACACGAGCAATGGACATTAGACCTGTGGAAAGCTGTCCTTTGGTCTGATGAGTCCAAATTTGAGACATTTGATTCCAACCTCTATGTCTTTGTGAGCCTCAGAGTAGGTGAACGGGTGATCTCCGCATGTATGGTTCCCAGTGTGAAGCATAGAGGAGTAGGTGTGATGTATGGGGGTGCTTAGTTGATAATAATGTCTGTAATTTATTTAGAATTCAAGGCACACTTAACCAGCATGGTTACCACAACATTCTGCAGCGATACAACATCCCATCTGGTTTATTTATTACTATTATGGTTGCAAAGGGTTGGAAACTTTCCGGTAAATTTCTGGAATCTTTCCAGAAATGTTCTATGGGAAGTTAAGCCTGGGAAGTTTGCTTAAATTCATAACAGTGAAACTTTTTTTGTGGGATACACATAAGGCAATTCTAGGTCTTGTGGCATATTTTGGTTAAACTGTCCCCAATTCAATGGAATTGCAACCCTCTGTATGTACAGTGCAATCTTCCAGCACATGTGCAGTGCACTCTTCCATCTGAAGATCTTGCACACTAATGAGATTCTATTGAGCCTAGGACTATTCTGGTAAGTTTTAATTACAATGCTGGGTGGAGTGAATATATTTTAATGACATACATGATGTTTTGATAACTAGTAAATAGTAGCCTCCAGCAAATTGTGTTTAAATAATGTCTAACTTGTTAACAATTTCTGCTAGTTAGTTTTTGCTACCATGTGGGTTTTAGCTTGCTTGAGCCTGCTAAATGAGGAGTGTAAATTCACCTGTTTCCATACATGTTTCATTTAAAAACATTAATCTTACAAAGGAGTTGTTTAATCTAACTGCTGAACTATTTATCTGTACATGGAATTGTGTAAGTTTTTTCCCTAATTTTTTTCTTATCTTTACAGGAAAATGCCAGGGCACTATCTGATGTGTGGAGACAATTCACTGCAGCTAATGTAGAAGGAAACGCTGTGTACATTTGCAAATACTGTGCCAAATAATATGTGAAGAATGCAACAAAGATACAGAATCATCAGGCCAAGTGCATAAAGTTCCCTCAGCGCTCACAACAAGCAACCTCTGACAAAAGTCCCTCTACTTCTATTAGATGTGAAAATGATGAATCAGACACCCTATCAATAGCAACAGCTCATGGTCCTTCTGGATTCAGAAGTTTTTTGACTCAATGGAGGAACGTAGTCAGAGAAATTCTGAAGAATGTCTTGCGTATGTGTATGCAACTGGTTCACCTCTGATGCTCACAGGCAATGTGTATTGGAAGAGATTTCTGAATGTTCTTCTCCCAGCATATACCCCTCCAACCAGAGATGCTTTATCTACTCATTTGCTGGATGCAGAGTTCAACAGAGTTCAAGTGAAGGTCAAGCAAATCATAGAGAAAGCAGACTGTATTGCAATCATCTCTGATGGTGTGGTCAAATGTTCGTGGATAAGGAATAATTAACTACATCATCTCCACCCCTCAACCAGTATTCGACAAGAGCACAGACACAAGGGACAACAGATATTGCAGATGAGCTGAAGTCAGTCATCAATGACCTTGGACCACAGAAGGTATTTGCACTGGTGTCAGACAATGCTGCAAACATGAAGGCTGCTTGGTCTAAAGTGGAGGAGTCCTACCTTCACATCACACACATTGGCTGTGCTGCTAATGAGTTGAATCTGCTCCTCAAGGACATCATGGCAGGAAATGGTTAGGTATGTGAAGGGTCATCAGGCTATAGCAGTAATCTACCTCACCAAGCAAAGTGAGAAGAATAAGAGCACCACATTGAAGCTGCCCAGCAACACCCGTTGGGGTGGTGTTGTCATCATGTTTGACAACACTCCTGGAGGGGAAGGAGTCTCTCCAAGAAATGGCCATATCACAGTCTGCTGATATGGACAGCCCCATCAAGAGGATCCTCCTGGTTGATGTATTTTGGGAGAGAGTGGTCTGAAGCAGTCTGAAACTACTGAAACCTATAGCAGTAGCACGGATTGAGGGAGACAATACCATCCTGTCTGATGTTCTGACTGCTTGCAAATGTAAGAGAATAAATCCGTACTGCCCTGCCCACTTCACTGTTGCTCCAAGCAGAGGAAACTGCAGTTCTGAAACACATCAAAAAGCGTGAAGACTTCTGCCTGAAACCCATAAACGCTGAAGTGTACATGTTGGACACCAAGTATGCTGGCAAGAGCATCCTGTCTGGTGCAGAGATCAACAAGGACTATGGTGTCATCACTACTGTCTCGCCACCTTGGCCTGGATGAGGGCAAGGTTCTTGGCAGTCTGGCGAAGTACACTTCCAAGCAAGGGCTTTGGGATGGAGATGCAATATGACAGTCGTGTCAACATATCTCATCAGCCACCTGGTGGAAGGGACTTTGTGGATCTGAGGCTCTTTCCCCTGTTTCCTCCATCATCCTCCAAATCCCACGGACATCAGCCGCCTCAGAGCGCAACTGGTCCTTGTTTGGGAACACACACACCAAAGTACGCAACAGCCTACATAATACAGGGGTTGAAAAATTGGTGGCCATCCGGACAAATTTGAAGCTTTTTGAGCCTGACAACGAGTCATCCTCAACAAGGTTGGAAAGTGACAGTGAAGATGAGGCCTCAGAGTCTGAGGTTCAAGAGGTGGACATTGAAAAGGGAGAATACACGTAAGCCTGAGAGGAAGACAACCAAAGCTTTAGTTTCTATAATTTTACTGATGTACAGTTAAAGTCGGAAGTTTACATACACCTTAGCCAAATACAATCAAACTCAGTATTTCACAAATCCTGACATTTAATTCCAGTAAAAAATCCCTGTCTTATGTCAGTTAGGATCACCACTTTATTTTAAGAATGTGAAATGTCAGAATATTTATTTATTTAATCACATTCCCAGTGGGTCAGAAGTTTACATACACACCATTAGCGTTTGGTAGCATTGCCTTCAAATGTTTTAACTTGGGTAAAACATTTCTGGTAGCCTTCCACAAGCTTCCCACAATAAGATGGGTGAATTTTGGCCCATTCCTCCTGACAGAGCTGGTGTAACTGAGTTGGGTTTGTAGGCCTCCTTGCTCACACACACTTTTTCACTTCTGCCCAGAAATTTTCTATGGGATTTAAAAAAAAACTTTATTTAACTAGGCAAGTCAGTTAAGAACAAATTATTATTTTCAATGACGGCCTAGGAACAGTGGGTTAACTGCCTGTTCAGGGGCAGAACGAGGGGCAGAACGAGAGATTTGTACCTTGTCAGCTGGGGGATTTGAACTTGCAACCTTTTGGATTGAGGTCAGGGCTTTGTGATGGCCACTCCAATACCTTGACTTTGTTGTTCTTAAAGCCATTTTGCCTCATCTTTGGAAGTAGGCTTGGGGTCATTGTCCATTTGGAAGACCCATTTGCGACCAAGCTTTAACTTCCTGACTGATGTCTTGAGATGTTGCTTCAATACAGCCACATAATTTTCCTGCCTCATGATGCCATCTATATTGTGAAGTGTACAAGTCCCTTTCTGCAGCAAAGCACCCCCACAACATGATGCTGCCACCCAAGTGCTTCACGGTTGGGATGGTGTTCTTCGGCTACCCCTTTTCCCTCCAAACATAACAATGGTAATTATGGCAAAACAGTTATATTTTTGTTTCATCAGACCAGAGGACATTTCTCCAAAAAGTATGATCTTTGTCCCCATGTGCAGTGGCAAACCGTAGTCTGGCTTTTTTATGGCGGTTTTGGAGCTGTGGCTTCTTCCTTGCTGAGCGGCCTTTCAGGTTATGTCGATATAGGACTCGTTTTACTGTGGATATAGATAGTTTTCTACCCGTTTCCTCCAGCATCTTCACAGGGTCCTTTGCTGTTGTTCTAGGATTGATTTGCACTTTTCTCACCAAAGTACATTCATCTATAGGAGACAGAACGCATCTTCTTCCTGAGTGGTCCCATGGTGTTTATACTTGCGTACTATTGTTTGTACAGATGAATGTGGTGCCTTCAGGCATTTGGAAATTGTTCCCAAGGATGAACCAGACTTGTGGAGGTCTACTTGTGGAGGTCTTGGCTGATTTCTTTTGATTTTCCCATGATGTCAAGCAAGAGGCACTGAGTTTGAAGGTAGGCCTTGAAAAACATCCACAAGTACACCTCCAATTGACTCAAATTATGTAAATGAGCCTATCAGAAGCTTCTAAGGCCATGACATTATTTTCTGAAATTTTCCAAGCTGTTTAAAGGCACAGTCATCTTAGTGTATGTGTCACACTCTGACCATGGTTTGCGTTGTTTGTTTTGTTTGGTTAGGGTGTGATATGAGTAGGCATTCTATGTTGTATGTCTAGTTTGTCTGTTTCTATGTGTTTTGGCCTGATATGGTTCTCAATCAGAGGCAGGTGTTTGTCGTTGTCTCTGATTGGGAACCATATTTAGGTAGCCTGTTTTGTATTGTGGGGTGTGGGTTATTGTTCCTGTTTCCAGTGTTCGTTTGTTCACGGTACGGGACTGTTTCGGCTTCGTTCATTTTGTCAGTTTATTGTCTTGTTGTGAAATCATCCCACGTGAAAAGTACACTCATTTAATTAAAGTTCAATTTTTGTTTTTTTGTTATTTCTATTTGAAGTATTTAATAATTTGCAATTATGTCTACTTATGATAAGGAAAATCATATATGGTAAATATATCCAATGCAAATAACATCTACATTTAAATGGAAGTAATATTAATTAGCATATACTTCCGTTATTCCTGTTAATTCCCACGGAAAGTTTTCACCTCTGAATATTCCCCAAAATGTGCAACACTAGGGACTATCATTTGTTTTTCAACAGGACAATGACCCAAAACACACCTCCTGGCTGTGTATGAGTTATTTGACCAAGAAGGACAGTGATGGAGTGCCCTCCACAATCACCCGACCTCAACCCAATTGAGATTGTTTGGGATGTGTTGGACCACAGGGTGAAGGAAAAGCAGCCAACAAGTGCTCAGCATATGTGGGAACTCCTTCAAGACTGTTGGAAAAGCATTCCACATGAAGCTGGCTGAGAGAATGCCAAGAATGTGCAAAGCTGTCATCAAGGCAAAGGGTGGCTACTTTGAGGAATCTAAAATATATTGTGATTTATTTAACACTTTTTTGGTTACTACATGATTCCACGTGTTATTTCATAGTTCTGATGTCTTCACTATTTTTCTACAATGTGGAAAATAGTCAGAATAAATAAAAACCCTTGAATGAGTAGGTGTGTCCAAACGGTTTGACTTGTACTGTATGCAAAACAGCATGGACCATGCAAAATGATATTAAGGGACATCAACAACATCAACAGCAAAATGTTGACATATCTTGTTGGGATTGCAGTTTGTGAATGAAGTACTAAATAAATAAAGTAGTGCAGTGTATATCTTATCAACCTGATTATATAGCTTATAGTTAAGTTGGCTGTTTAAGAGTTTTAGATGCATTGGGCTATAATTAAACATTCGTTCTATGCTCCATGACCAACATTTCAGCACCCCAGCATAGGTCGCGCGCCTCGGAATAAAGTATCCAGCACCCCGAACAGCAGCTGAGAGTATTGCGCACGCCTCTGAATAAAGATTTCAGCACAATGGACAGCAACACTGGACTGGAGTCTGGAGCACACAATGCAGCCAGATGGGGATATCGAGAAACATGGGCAGTGAAACAGAGCGGTTCTTGCAGATAAGATGCTTTATAGGATGCACATGGCTTTTATTTAGTTTACTTTGACAAGTTGATCAATTGTGAAAAGTTGTATTTAAAAGAATTCCCATGAGCTCAATCAACCCCTGTTGACAGACATCGGTACTGGTACTCCTTGTATATAGTCATGTTATTTTGACCCGTTATTGTTATTCACTGTGTATTTATTCCTCGTGTCACTATTTATATTATTATTATTTTATCTCTGCCTTGTTGGAATAGGACCCGGAAATAAGCATTTCATCGTTAGTCAACACCGGTTGTTTACGAAGCATGTGACACATAACATTTGATTCATATCACAAAGCCTAGGGTGTATTCATTACGCCGATTCAGTTGCTAAATACTCCGTAAATGGAAGCAAAAGGAAATCAACTGGGAGGGACCTATCTGAATTTGTCCTATAGAAACTCTAGTTTTAGACTAATGATTACACCCCTGGTGTTCTACATCAAGAAGACAGTCAAATGTAATAAGCATAGGCCTACTCATTTATGTATCTTCCATACCGTTTCTGGGAATTTCTTTCCTATCATTACGAAGTTTCCATCACATCTCAACATCACATAATCACGACGAGACGCAAAATTTAACAGGGTCCACTAAATAATTCTGAAACTGTCCTGCCATTTCCGCAAATAAAATCCCCTAGAATCTAATAACACAAACCCCGGGTTAACATCTGGCGCGCCATCTGTCCGCTTTGTATTTTGGAGGGAGATACTCGCCCACAAACAGCTGAAGAATATTGACTGGATTTGGCTCCTCAATGGTTCATCATTATGACAGTGAAAAGTCAGTGATTAGTGCACGTGTTAATTGATCAATTACTGATTACCGGTAGAACAGACAGTAACAATATTTCCACTGAGACAGTAACTTTGAACTGGGTTGTGACCACACCGATAAACCGCTAAGGAGACTCCGTCCTCCGATAATTAATCATAACTTTTCCACACTTTCAAGTTTCCTTTAAAATTATAACGTATGAACGCAGTAATGTATACATGTAGCCTATTCAAAATACACAAATAAGAAAGTCGTGTAAAACCACTAAGTTTTTCTTATAGGGTAAGTTGTGAATTAACATTTCATGATGGCAGAGGGTTATGTACGCAGGGATAAAAGGCTAATTTATTATCAGCTGGTTTCAACCAGATTAACTAGATGGGCACAAGGGAACCTGGCTAGAGAGGGAGGAATGAAGAAGGGCGAAATGTGTATTCTTACATCCTCCTCCTCGTCCTCGCATGCGCGCCTCTGTTGTTGGTATTGGAAACGGGGCCGTAAGTCTTGACCCGGTCGCGGAGTCTTCACCACGTTCTCGTCTTCAACGATTTGCCCGCTGAGTAGATGGCTCGACTCAGGTGGGTTGGGGAAAGATCTGTTGGTGTTGACCTTGCCCGTGAACCTCTGATACATCGAAGCCATAATTGTTTATGGAGACAACCCTACAGCATGTCAAGAGGGAAAATGTAAAGTAGGGATGTAGTCTTATTAACGCTGTTTAAAACTTGGATTTAGGCACGGGAGTCCTTTTTACGGTCGGAATCGGTGCCCTGAACAAGCAAACACAATTATTGTCTAATTATATTTTCGATAATATATTGTCCCATTTCAGGTTTTTAGGATAATAAATTAGACAGGAAGGTCCAAGAAGAACGAGCCACAATTAGTTGAGTTCTTACTCTGAATTCACAGCACGTAGTTTCATCCTTCTAACCGTTTGGGAAATATGGATCCTTCCCATCCTATTCGATGCCGCAGCAATCGGGTTTCTGCGCACTCCAAACTTGAACCAAAATGGATGAAGGTTTGCAAAAATGAATGAATCATTTACAGCATACAAAGCGATGGTTATCCGAAGCTGAAAGAGATAAGCTGCAATGCTCCTCCCCTCCCCTCCGCCCCCCTTACCTCTCTTTGCATTACTGACCGGCGCTGATAGAGAACTGTTGAAATACTTAAATACCACATCACTCATTACCTCTCAAATAAACGGAACCCTCGAGTTCTGTCCCATTTATCCAAGCGACAGCATATAAAAAAGAAACACACACCGAAGCTGTGTCAGCAAAAAAAGGAATTATCAGTGCTTTGCAGATTGATTGCATGGGTGCATGAAATCTGTATTCCGAGTTTATGATATTTTCCCAACAGTCTCCACCGGCGCTGCAGGTGCCATAGTATAAGACTGCCCCCATGTGGCGAAGCGGCAGGTGAGATAATAAAGTGTATGAAAATCACCAACATTTATAAGACCGTTGTATTGTCACTCGATTCAGTTAAAGTTATATTACTGGGTAAACTACTTATTTTAAAACGATTAAAACCCAGTCATAGGGACAGTAAAAAGACACAGAATGTTGGTCAAACACTTGATATTATAAATAAATAAAGGTTAAATCAAGTGAAAAAAATATCTGTGTGCCACAATGACATTTATTTTACACCACATCAGACAAAGGCCAAAGAAATCAAATACATTTTTTTTTGGCTGAGTTACAATAACTTCACTTTAATAGTAAAAGTCAGCCTTTCTTAACTATTGGGAGTGGGACTGGGGTACTATCAACTATTGAGATACCACCCTAAGAAATCTACACGGCAAGCAGCTGCACCATAGCATGGAGCATCATTTTGTAGCTGGGAAGCTTAAACTGCTATTCTGTTATGAACTGAAGAAAAAAAACAAGTGTTAGGTATGCTTTTGCGTGTCTAATGTGATATCGAAAAAACTATTTTCTGAGCAGAGTTTCTGAGATGATTTTGACTTGTATTGCCTCAAGGAGTAATTGGATACCCAAATCAAAATCTCTCTCTCCCATCTGCATGGTGTAAAGGATCTATTTTCCAGCAGGTACCTGGGAGAGAGCATAATAATCTAAAACTAATCCTGGCTGTCTCTATGGCATACAGAACACTCCAGGTAGAGGAGTTCCTAGAATAAGGACATCTGCTGTACTTTTTTCTTTACATAGTTGAATGTGCTGACAACAAAATCACACAAAAATTATCAATGGAAATCAAATGTATCAACCCATGGAGGTCTGGATTTGGAGTTACACTCAGAATTAAAGTGGAAAACCACACTACAGGCTGATCCAACTTTGATGTAATGTCCTTAAAACAAGTCAAAATGAGGCTCAGTAGTGTGTGTGGCCTCCACGTGCCTGTATGACCTCCCTACAACGCCTGGGCATGCTCCTGATGAGGTGGCGGATGGTCTCCTGAGGGATCTCCTCCCAGACCTGGACTAAAGCATCCGCCAACTCCTGGACAGTCTGTGGTGCAACGTGGCGTTGGTGGGTGGAGCGAGACATGATGTCCCAGATGTGCTCAATTGGATTCAGGTCTGGGGAACGGGCGGGCCAGTCCATAGCATCAATGCCTTCCTCTTGCAGGAACTGCTGACACACTCCAGCCACATGAGGTCTAGCATTGTCTTGCATTAGGAGGAACCCAGGGCCAACCGCACCAGCATATGGTCTCACAAGGGGTCTGAGGATCTCATCTCGGTACCTAATGGTAGTCAGGCTACCTCTGGCGAGCACATGGAGGTCTGTGCGGCCCCCCAAAGAAATGCCCCCCACACCATGACTGACCCACCGCCAAACCGGTCATGCTGGAGGACGTTGCAGGCAGCAGAACGTTCTCTATGGCGTCTCCAGACTCTGTCACGTCTGTCACATGTGCTCAGTGTGAACCTGCTTTCATCTGCGAAGAGCACAGGGCGCCAGTGGCGAATTTGCCAATCTTGGTGTTCTCTGGCAAATGCCAAACGTCCTGCACGGTGTTGGGCTGTAAGCACAACCCCCACCTGTGGACGTCGGGCCCTCATACCACCCTCATGGAGTCTGTTTCTGACCATTTGAGCAGACACATGCACATTTGTGGCCTGCTGGAGGTCATTTTGTAGGGCGCTGGCAGTGCTCCTCCTGCTCCTCCTTGCACAAAGGCGGAGGTAGCGGTCCTGCTGCTGGGTTGTTGCCCTCCTACGGCCTCCTCCACGTCTCCTGATGTACTGGCCTGTCTCCTGGTAGCGCCTCCATGCTCTGGACACTACGTTGACAGACACAGCAAACCTTCTTGCCACAGCTCGCATTGATGTTCCATCCTGGATGAGCTGCATTACCTGAGCCACTTGTGTGGGTTGTAGACTCCGTCTCATGCTACCACTAGAGTGAAAGCATCGCCAGCATTCAAAAGTGACCAAAACATCAGCCAGGAAGCATAGGAACTGAGAAGTGGTCTGTGGTCCCCACCTGCAGAACCACTCCTTTATTGGGGGTGTCTTGCTAATTGCCTATAATTTCCACCTGTTCTCTATTCCATTTGCACAACAGCATGTGAAATTTATTGTCAATCAGTGTTGCTTCCTAAGTGGACAGTTTGATTTCACAGAAGTGTGATTGACTTGGAGTTACATTGTGTTGTTTAAGTGTTCCCTTTATTTTTTTGAGCAGTGTATTATTGAATAGATATTTGAAAAACACCTTGAGGATTGAGTATAAAAAACGTTTGCCATGTTTCTGTCGACATTATGGATATAATTTGGAATTTGTGTCTGCGTTGTCGTGACCGCTATTTCCGGTGGATTCCTGGGCATAATGCACCAAACTAATGGAGGTATTTGGATATAAAAAACATATCTTTATGGAACAAAAGGAACATTTGCTGTCTAACTGGGAGTCTCGTGAGTGAAAACATCTGAAGATCATCAAAGGTAAACGGTTAATTTGATTGCTTTTCTGATTTTCGTGACCAAGCTTCCTGATGCTAAGTGTACATAATGCTATGCTAGGCTATCGATAATCTTACAAACGCTTGTATTGCTTTCGCTGTAAAGCATAATTTCAAAATCTGAGACGACAGGGTGATTAACAAAAGGCTAAGCTGTGTTTCGCTATATTTCACTTGTGATTTCATGAATATGAATATTTTCTAGTAATATTTTTTGACTGTTGTGCTATGCTATTAAGCGGTTGCTGATGACAAATATACCAGATCCGGGATGGGTAGTTCTAATAGCTTACTCCTAGTAAGACGTTTAGATGGTGAAAACGTCTATCATACATGTCAGATTTCAATACTGGCCAATGTCATAACTCAGGAGAATGTCTTCTCTCAAATGAGCCATTGATCATATTTTTGCGATATTCCAACCTTGAGAAATTTGGAATTTAATTTAACTGAGGGTTTAACACATTTCCCCTATTTGTCTGCTTCTTTAGTCCAGGGTGCATTGCATGGTGCTGTTGCCAGAGATATTATAGAAATGAGGAATTCAAAGAATAAAGGAACATATAACCCCCCACCCAGCATACTGTCGACCAATCGCGTTCACGTTGTCATGCTGCGTCACGCGGTTGCTAAGCTTATCGTAACCGCAATCCCTTCTCAAAGTCAGTATAAATGTTGAGAAACTTGCCTATTTTCCTCAAAAGTACATCATGTCACGATTTCAAAGCTATACGATACTACAAATATCAAGTTAATTATCTTACATCTCGGAAAAGATTTGTAATGTTGTAACTTTTGCTGACGAAATTTGTGCTAATGTTGGGTTTTTGACCTAGCGCCCAGTAGACTACCATTCACTCCATGAAGGAGAGTGCTACTTGTCTCAGAATTGCCCAGAATGCACTGTGAGGCCCATTGACGTAGCATAGGCAACGTTTCCCATCTCCTCAAAAGTATATCTGCCATTGCGAATGTCAGATCCACTCTGAGGCACATCGATCTGCAGGGGTGAACATGGTGAGATTGTAGACTCCTAGTTTGTTTAGCCGATTTTACAGCTAACTAGTTACTTCACATGCTGATATTGTCTTTGGCATTATTGTGTGTAGCTACGTTTGCTTGCTAGCTAGCTGTCACATGCGCTTACTTACAAGCCTTCAACCAACAACTTTCAAATTCTCTCTCACTCTCACTATATCTCACCTCCTCACCTCATTTCCTTTCCTTCCCCATCTCCCCCACCAAACCTATAAAGTGCTAGGCTAGGAGATGTGGATAGAATACACAGTAAATGTGATTTCATTTGAGCAGCAGTCCCCTGCGGTGCAGTAGCTAAAGGTGGATCTAGCTTCTTTCACTAAACCTGGCGCTGTGGGGAATGGATTCAACCACAGAGCTTAAAAAGAAGGCATCGCTGCATCCCAGGCAGGGTGGTTATCGGGGGAGAAGGAATTGGCCTATCTGGTGTGCTCTAGAGTGCCATCTCACATCTCAATAGCAGACAGAGAACATGAGCCAAGTCCAGGTGCAGAACAGGGGCATGGTACTTACAGTCCTAGAACTGTAGGGATTCCTCTGCAGTAAGACTTGTGCCTAGTTATCATCTACACTGAGTAAAAGCAACTGTAGGCCCAACCCTTTATTCTTTAGATTACTGTTGAGTGCAAATGTCTACAACTATCCATTGATGGCATTTTCCATGTTCATGTGTAGATATAGAGCAGTACAAATAACTGCAGTTAGTAAAGGCACCACAAGGTAAAGTAGTGATGTCGCTGTCTGTGGTACAGGATCAGAAACATGCATATGACAGGGATGCTGCCGCTGTCAGTGGAACCCGAACTGTCCCATCATGAAGCATATTTGCCTCAGACAACAGCTTAACCTATTCTATGTACACTTGCCCATTGCCTGGGCAAACACGACACATTCAACTTCGTTGCAGCCGAGTGGACTGGACACATGAAGCCGTTTCCCCAAAACAAATCAACACTGGCACCTAGTGGATGGATAATGGTGTATTTATGTGTTTATGCACATTTACATTTATTCTTACTTTTTCCCCCCGGTTGTAATATATTTCCCACATCCCCTTTAACTCGGGGTGTACAGCAGTCCCAACTATCCTGGGTAATGGCAGTATTGATCCTCGACATCTGAAGCCAAGGAATAATGGCTGAGGTGTGTGACAGCATTCTGAGTGAGATATGGGGCGCAGAGAGAAATAGGACAAGAGAGGATACATTCATGGTGGATATTTCCTATACCAACCCATGTCCTTTCCTAATGTGTTACTCAATGTATCACCTATCAGTCAGTGCACTACATTCCAATCTGATACAGAAATACATACATTGGGGAAAAATTTACTAGTTCAATAAAACAAAATCTCTCCAATACATCCCTTATTCCTATGAGTCTCTCGAATCAGAAATGCTTTCTGAGATTCCTCTCAGAGACAATCCTTGCCGATTTAGGCCCGGTAAGGTATTGTCCATCTCCATTCTATATGATGGATGTTATCTAATTCCGCTCTGCATTATGTGAGCTACACATATCTAATCTACCGTCTCCCAAAGGAACTCAGCTTTTCCAGACAGAAGCAGATTGTGGATCCATGTCTCCCAAACTGGGGACATGGGGGATAAGAGCCTGGCTCCTAGGGAGGAGGTGTGGTGCAGCGGCAGCTCTCTGACAGCGACTGGCAGACTGACAGTCGGTCACACACACACACACACACACACACACACACACACACACACACACACACACACACACACACACACACACACACACACACACACACACACACACACACACACACACACACACACACACACAGTACTCAGGGTGGTCCATCACCCTGTTACCTTAAATGACAGGCCAACGAAGAAGCCCAAAAGTTAGGCTAAATGAGAGATGGGTGACATTGAACAACATATCATATATGACTATCAACAATAGCAAGACGATGCATTCAGTATACACTGACCCTGCAACAACAATTGAAAAGGGTCATTACTGTGAGACAGAGGAATTTCTTTCAATCCAAAATTAAATTCATAACGCAAGTTCTGTCCTAAATTGGTAATCAGAAACTGGGATCGGTCTACTGATTCCATTAACTCTGCATTAAAACATGGTAAATGCCAAATGTTATCAGCCTAACACAATAAACTGTGTATCCAAACAATTACTAAAACTCCTAATCTACTCTTCTACTGCCTGATGCTGAAAATAAGTCTCTTAAACACTTTTTCTCCCAATGGATGCTCTCTTCTGTCCTCAGTAAAACTCTTCTATTGGGTTAAATGAGTCAAAGATTGATGGGACAGAATTAGAACACTGCCAACAATGTGTTTCAGAATGCTCCTTTCCTCCATCACCAGTGACAGACTCATTTGATTGCTTCAGTGGGTACAGTGAGTATTAGTGTCTTTACAGTAGCAGTATGTACAGTGAGTAACAATGTCTTTATGGTAGCAATGACAGCAGCACCATGTAAATGATTGGCAACTAGGTAGAAGTCATAAAAGTGAAATTCCCTCATACGAAGTTTAAAGGAAGTTGAGACTTTTGAGGAGGGAAAGTATCAGAATATCAGGGGGAAAAGAAGAAAAAAACTCTTAGAAAGGGAATGGAGCAGACTGTCTCAGCAGGGGAGAGCGATGGAGCGAGGGATCGAGAGAGAAAAAGCCCATGAATTTATCCTCTCTTGTCCCATTTCTCTCTGCGCCCCATATCTCACTCAGAATTCTGTCACACACCTCAACCTTTATTCCTTGGCTTCAGATGTTGAGGATCAATACTGCCATTACCCAGGATATTTGGGACTGCTGGACACCCCGAGTTAAAGGGTAGAAACTTAACTCCCATAATACTGGCTGTTACATGTAACCCCCCTGGAAGCGCCTGCGATGTTTCATGAACGTGACATGGTCTAGAAAATGTATCTGACACAAAGATGGCTACGCTTATCTCCTCATGAGGTGGCAATCCTTAAGTATAAAGCATGATGTGAGTGTGTGTGTGTGTGTGTGTGTGTGTGTGTGTGTGTGTGTGTGTGTGTGTGTGTGTGTGTGTGTGTGTGTGTGTGTGTGTTTTTCAGAGAGTGTGTTTGGCCACCAGTAGCGGCTGGTTTGATTGACAGATAGAGATTGAAGGTGCCAGAGCTTGACCGTGTCGGTCTTAAAGCCAAAAGGTGAAATTAATAGGTCCCGTCATTGGTTTCACCACAACACCCACTGACCTACACCAATCAAAATACAACACATATGGTGATTGACACCTCTATTATGCCCAATACCAGCACTCTAATGGGGAAAAAAACAGTACATCCATCATGAAGTAAACAAAATTTTATAAATGACAAATGGGGGAAAAGTTTCAATAAACCATTTTGCCCACTGTGCAGTTTTATGATGTGTCGGAATCAACTGTGGAATTCTGTAGCACACTGACATGAAGCATGGCAAATTGAGTCCCAATCCTATTCGAAATGGGCAAGATAAAGTCCCTGGGAAATTTAGAGGGACAGAGAGGGTAGGGGGTGAGGAGGGAGGGATTGTGTGTGTGGGAAAACATTGGAGAGCGAGATGTAGGCTATGTGCAAGCACAAGGATGGGAGAAAAATACAGTTATGTTATCTCCCACTATTCTTCTCCGTTATCTCCCACTATTCTATAAACTAACTAAAATGTTTCCAAAATATAGCCACTTAAATAAGTGTACACATATGGTTTACATTTTTCAAAGGTGCTTTGTTCAGATTGCCATAGTGAATATATGTGAGGGGTGCCCAACCCTGGGATTTATTCATTAGTCGGATTCAATTGCGAAATGTTTTGTATCTTGCAAAACGTTTTGCAACAGAATTAGTTTACCATTTACTCTAGGAACTAAACGGAAGTAAACAGAACAAACAAAACGAAACGGGGAGGGACCTACATACATTTTTCCAATAATAACTTTCATTTTCGTTTTGGGTAATGGTTTCTGTTGGCAAAATGTTTTGCAACAGACAAAACGTTTAACAACAGAATCTAACTCATGAATACACCCCTCATTTTGGAAACTAGTTTGGGGATGGGTAAATCATAGAAATTTATTATATTTCTATGGGGCCAATGTCCTTTCGGGACCTTGGTTGTCCATGGCTGGGGATAGGTTTGTTTGCTAGCAATTAGGGATGGGCATTTGAAACAATTTCACTATTTTAATAATATCATGACATTTTTCAGATACCTGGATAGTCGAAAAGCGTTATTATTATGTTTCCTTTGTTGAAACTGCTGTGCAGCCTGCACAACTCGGGAGATAAGGTGCAAGCTGCGCCAGGGCGGGGGATGGGCAGGGGCCTGTGCTGTGTCGCGGTTTTCCCAGCAAATTGTGTTACGGGTAGAAATGTATTGGTCGCGGGTTGCAGTTTTCGGGCTACTTCTAAATTGCACTACGGCCGCAATGGCATTTCTCTCTTATTTTATTTTTTATATATTAATAATTCATTTCACTGATACCTGCAGGCAATGAGGCAGGCTGCTGGGTGAGTGGTGAGAAGGGAGGGCTTGAGGGGTGTTGATAGAGCACTGCAGGCAGCTGAGTGAGTGAGTGAGTGAGTGAGTGAGTGAGTGAGTGAGTGAGTGAGTGAGTGAGTGAGTGAGTGAGAGGAGAGGAGAGCAGCACGCGAACACGTCATGACAAACAATGGTGTGGTGTAAGGGGTTCCAAAACTTTTTCACTCAGCCTCCCCTTCCAGCATTGGGGAGCATCCCGTGGCCCCATGCGAGTGAGTGCCACATCTATTTCTTTGGGCACAAGCACTGTTCCTGGTGCAAACTGTTCACACCTCTCATTTCCTTCAATTATCCACATTTTGTCATGGGGTGCAGAGAAAATGTGCAGTCTTAAAGCTCATCTACTTTCAATTTGAAACATTTTGCCATGTCTAATGTGTATTCATGTGATATAAGAGTGACTCGAACATTTCTACAAAATCTATGAGCTAAAAAAACGAGCTAAAAAACATTAGCTGACATGGGCTAGTTGATCTAGACAAGTTATAAATAGCTCTCTAAGATATGAAATGACTTTTCCATGACGAGGAAAACTGATATAGCACTACCCAATTTTGAAATGTCAGCTTGTGCATTATAACTTTCAAGAGTAAATTGAAAAGCCAGACTCAGTTCTTTTTGTTATGGTCCTCTGTAGCTCAATTGGAAGAGCATGGTGCTTGCAACGGCAGGGTACTGGGTTTGATTCCCAGTTTACCCACCTATATTTTTACCACTGCATCACAAGTTTTTTTTATTTTTATTATTTGACCTTTATTTAACCAGGCAAGTTAGTTAAGAACAAATTATTATTTTCAATGACAGCCTAGGAACAGTGGGTTAACTGCCTGTTCAGGGGCAGAACGACAGATTTGTACCTTGTCAGCTCAGGGGTTTGAACTTGCAACCTTGCGGTTTCTCCAACGTCCAACGCTCTAACCACTAGGCTACCCTGCCGCCCCTGTGTGATGTGAGACGTTGAACAATGGACTAACAGCACTAGCTAGTTGCTTACTTCTCCCTCATGTGGTAACTTCTTTCTTACAGCAAACATAATAATAATTGGGCTATACCCAGGAACCCTGGTGGTGGGTGTGACACAGGTGGGAGAGAGAAAAGTAGTCACTAACGAGACAAATGTGTAAATGCAATAGGTTATATATCATCCCATCTGGCAGTGCCTGCCTTTACTGCATCAAATCAATGTAAAGATGTAAAGAAGCTATCTTTATTAGCCAGATGTTAGCTAGGTAGCTAACTAGTTTCTAATCGACCTGGCCGGGGTATCCTGGAAGGATATTGATCTCATCCCGTCAGTAGAGGATGCCTGGATATTTTTAAAAAATGCCTTCCTAACCATCTTAAATAAACATGCCCCATTCAAGAAATTTAGAACCAGGAACAGATATAGCCCTTGGTTCTCCCCAGACCTGACTGCCCTTAACCAACACAAAAACATCCTATGGGGGTCTGCATTAGCATCGAACAGCCCCCGTGATATGCAGCTGTTCAGGGAAGCTAGAAACCGTTATACACAGGCAGTTAGAAAAGCCAAGGCTAGCTTTTTCAAGCAGAAATTTGCTTCCTGCAACACTAACTTAAAAAAGTTCTGGGACACTGTAAAGTCCATGGAGAATAAGAACACCTCCTCCCAGCTGCCCACTGCACTGAAGATAGGAAACACTGTCACCACTGATAAATCCACCATAATTGAGAATTTCAACATGCATTTTTCTACGGCTGGCCATGCTTTCCACCTGGCTACTCCTACCCCGGTCAACAGCACTGCACCCCCAACAGCAACTCGCCCAAGCCTTCCCCAATTCTCCTTCTCCCAAATCCATTCAGCTGATGTTCTGAAAGAGCTGAAAAATCTGGACCCCTACAAATCAGCCGGGCTAGACAATCTGGACCCTTTCTTTCTAAAATTATCTGCCGAAATTGTTGCTACCCCTATTACTAGCCTGTTCAACCTCTCTTTCGTGTCGTCTGAGATTCCCAAAGATTGGAAAGCAGCTGCGGTCATCCCCCTCTTCAAAGGGGGGGACACTCTTGACCCAAACTGCTACAGACCTATATCTATCCTACCATGCCTTTCTAAGGTCTTCGAAAGCCAAGTCAACAAACAGATTACCGACCATTTTGAATCTCACCATACCTTCTCTGCTATGCAATCTGGTTTCAGAGCTGGTCATGGGTGCACCTCAGCCACGCTCAAGGTCCTAAACGATATCTTAACCGCCATCGATAAGAAACATTACTGTGCAGCCGTATTCATTGATCTGGCCAAGGCTTTCGACTCTGTCAACCACCACATCCTCATCGGCAGACTCGACAGGCTTGGTTTCTCAAATGATTTCCTCGCCTGGTTCACCAACTACTTCTCTGATAGAGTTCAGTGTGTCAAATCGGAGGGTCTGCTGTCCGGACCTATGGCAGTCTCTATGGGGGTGCCACAGGGTTCAATTCTTGGACCGACTCTCTTCTCTGTATACATCAATGAGGTCGCTCTTGCTGCTGGTGAGTCCCTGATCCACCTCTACGCAGACGACACCATTCTGTATACTTCCGGCCCTTCTTTGGACACTGTGTTAACAACCCTCCAGGCAAGCTTCAATGCCATACAACTCTCCTTCCGTGGCCTCCAATTGCTCTTAAATACAAGTAAAACTAAATGCATGCTCTTCAACCGATCGCTACCTGCACCTACCCGCCTGTCCAACATCACTACTCTGGACGGCTCTGACTTAGAATACGTGGACAACTACAAATACTTAGGTGTCTGGTTAGACTGTAAACTCTCCTTCCAGACCCATATCAAACATCTCCAATCCAAAGTTAAATCTAGAATTGGCTTCCTATTTCGCAACAAAGCATCCTTCACTCATGCTGCCAAACATACCCTTGTAAAACTGACCATCCTACCAATCCTCGACTTTGGCGATGTCATTTACAAAATAGCCTCCAATACCCTACTCAACAAATTGGATGCAGTCTATCACAGTGCACTCCGTTTTGTCACCAAAGCCCCATATACTACCCACCATTGCGACCTGTACGCTCTCGTTGGCTGGCCCTCGCTTCATACTCGTCGCCAAACCCACTGGCTCCATGTCATCTACAAGACCCTGCTAGGTAAAGTCCCCCCTTATCTCAGCTCGCTGGTCACCATAGCATCTCCCACCTGTAGCACACGCTCCAGCAGGTATATCTCTCTAGTCACCCCCAAAACCAATTATGTCTTTGGCCGCCTCTCCTTCCAACTACAAAAATCTCTGAAACTGGAAACACTTATCTCCCTCACTAGCTTTAAGCACTAACTGTCAGAGCATCTTACAGATTACTGCACCTGTACATAGCCCACCTATAATTTAGCCCAAACAACTACCTCTTTCCCAACTGTATTTAATTTATTTATTTTGCTCCTTTGCACCCCATTATTTTTATTTCTACTTTGCACATTCTTCCATTGCAAAACTACCATTCCAGTGTTTTACTTGCTATATTGTATTTACTTTGCCACCATGGCCTTTTTTTGCCTTTACCTCCCTTCTCACCTAAATTGCTCACATTGTATATAGACTTGTTTATACTGTATTATTGACTGTATGTTTGTTTTACTCCATGTGTAACTCTGTGTTGTTATATCTGTCGAACTGCTTTGCTTTATCTTGGCCAGGTCGCAATTGTAAATGAGAACTTGTTCTCAACTTGCCTACCTGGTTAAATAAAGGTGAAATAAAAAAATAAAAAATAAAAAACTAGGCTATTTGAGGCTATTTTGCTGAGCTCCCGTCCTTGTCTACAACAACTCCATTCAGATTAAACAACAGCCTACCTGTCGGTTGCTCATTGTAGCCTACTCCTTCTCATTTAGCTAACTTAATTCCATCATTTTAATTCCATTTTACATTAATTAGAGACCTCCCACTTCTCATTGCTACACATGGAGCCCCTGACTGGTGCCAATAACAAGCTACACGCGTGAAACCTATGTAGGCTACACACTATGTCTTTATGGGGCACACATCATAAAAGCTACATTAAAAATATATGTTATTATATTGTTATTATATTAAATTAAGAATTTCAAATGTCATGGTATATCCTTGTGTAGCAATGTCACCGGGAGCCTGCAGGACATGTAGATTAGCAGTCAGACCAGGAAGCTGCCTGCCTGGCTGCACCTCCCTGGTTAATTTTTTGTTTTTAACACCCAAAACTCATTTTATTAGTACCTCCAGATGTCCTGAAAATATGAGTTGGTGAGGTGGAGATGTAGAGAATGGGAGGAGTAGAGAGGTGGAGAGCAGGGAGAGGTGGAGAAGTAGAGAGCAGAGCGGGGAGAGATAGAGTGGGAGGCAAGGTGGAGTGGGGAGAGGTGGAGAGGTAGAGAGCGGTGCGAGGTCGAGTAGGATCAAAGTAGAATGGGGAGAGGTGGAGAGGTAGAGTGGGAGGCAAGGTAGAGTGGGAGAAGGAGGAGAGGTGGAGAGGTAGAGATTGGGGAGAAGGAGGAGAGGGAGACAGTATAAAAGTAGAGGCTATAGTGGAAGAAACAAGATCATATAAATTATTTCAGAAGTTCAGAGTCCCCCTTTGCTTCCATTATCAAAGAATGGAACACAATATTTGTAGATAAATATTTACAGCATTTACATATTTTCCCCAGTACCTTACAAGGAACCCTCTAATAAATCTATGAAATTAAATTCTTCACACGCACAGATATACACCTCTGCATGCTAGAAGCATGTCTAACCGCAGCGTAACGATCCTTGCTTGTGCAAAGCTTCAATTACTACCCAAAACTTCCTCCATTATTTGACAGCTTTTTAATTTGTTGTGGTAGCAAGTCCCGTCAAATTCTTGAGTCAGGGCCGATTCAATTGACCTAAAAAACTTTAGCTAATGCTTTACTTTGGAAAAATCTATGCATTTAATTCCACATTATTCATTTTTATGCCTTGCTTTTTCATTTGGTATTCAGGCCAGGAGAAGGAAAAGGTGGTGTGAGTGACAACAAAAGCAACAGGCCTAAAGTCATTATCGATTTGTTTGTGGAGAATTATGACTATAAAGGCCAGGAGGAATCTGCCCGGGAGACGAATGTTCTCTAAGAAAACCCCCTTATTCTTATTCCATCCGTTGATATGTCTTACATTTTACATTTTGTAATGAGAGAAAATGATGAAATGACAATTTGTTTTTGTGTTTTCCACTCCCCAGTAATTCTCTTCACAATCTTGCATTTCTGTACAGACCATTTCTGGATGGAATACAGGTCTAAACTAAACAGAAGGATCCCTATAGCAGTGTTTCTCAAACTTCGCTTCTGGCACATTCAGATGTTTCACAATTTTGTTGTTGCCCTGAACTATCACACCTGGCTAGCACTACACCCGATTCAACTAGTCAAGGGTTTGATGATGATTAGTTGACACGTTGAACCAGTTAGTTCTGAAATGGATCATGTAAAGGCTTGGGGTCCCTGAGGAGAGGTTTGAGAAAGGTCCTTGCTATCTGGGATCCTTGACATTTAAATGGTTAAGATAAGGGTTAAGGTTGGGGTTAGGTGAGGGTCATGGTTAAGTTAGGGTAAGGACGTCCCAAGGATCCCGGATTGCACTAACGTTTGGGAAATGCTGCCCTACGACACTGGCCCTCAATAGCCACAGCTAGTCCTGCACCTCTCTATACTAGCAGAAACCATCTCACTTCCAAATGACTACATTACAAACACAGTTCATCCTCCTAGAATAAATCACCACGTTCCACTCCCAAATAAACCACCAACCAGCATCTCTAAACCTGGGACTTATCTCCCCACCTCAGAGTTGCAGCATGGTCATTGTACAAAGATCAGCTCGGTCCAAGCTGGGGCACTATATTTCATGGGAGTACTGTAGTGTGAGAGAGACAGAGTGGAATTAGATGCATTAAGCTGGGAAATGATACGTCTTAACGAAAAGGAGTGATGTTACATGCTCGGGGGAGGTATGAGGTGGGAATGTGAAGCCTTATATTAAAGCTTGCACATCAATAACCTACAAGTCTCTCCGTATTACATTATGGCTGCCGCTGAGCTCTGCGTCATCTGATCTTAGTAGAGGTGACCTCAGGTTTAAGGACTAACTAACCTGTGCCCCCTGACTAACTAGGTACCGGTACCCCCTGTATAGAGCCTCGTTATTGTTATGTACATTTAGTGTTACTTTTTGATTGATTAGATTTATTTTTTTACCCTTGCTTATTTAGTAAATATTTTATTAACTCTATTGCTTGAACTGCGTTGTTGGTTAAGGGTTTGTAAGTATTTTACGGTATGTTGTATTCGGCGCATGTGAGAAATAACATTTGATTTGATTTGACAAGGGATGACAGTAGATCCTGGTTGATCACATTAGTGATGAGCCCCTGCCTACTTTCAGGCTATGCTAAAACCCTACACCCCAACCCAAGCACTCCATTCTGCCACCTCCCGCTCAGCCCAACTCCAAGCTCTTCTCTGTCCTGGCACCCCAACGGTAGAACCAGCTTCCCCCTGAAGCCAGGACAGCGGAGTCCCTGCCCATCTTCAGAAAACATCTAAAACCCTACCTCTTCAAAGAGTATGTTAAATAATCCCACAGCATAATGTTTGAGGTTAAAGGAAATGGAAACACTTCAGGAAGTATAGCTAAGCAAAGATATGTATTCAATCCACTAATACTAATGTGGATTTAACAGAGAAAGATCTCTATTTCTAGGATTATGTTACAGTTAACTGGTGTTCTAAAGCCTAGTATTTCCATTTCCCTTTAAGGGATAGGGGTAGAGAGCCAAATTGGGACAGGTGAATTGTTTCTTTTCTGACCCTGTAGTGTTGGCCCATCTTAAAATATCTAAATGCCTAAGCTCTGTTCTGGAGTGTGGAACATACCGCACCACTCTGGGCCTGGATTCTTTGAAAACACACCATGTATAAAATTCCAACTACATTGGAACTTTTGTTTAAAATTAAAACCACAATTGAATCTCATGATCTGTCCGTCTTTGCATCCATAGCGCCATCTATGGAAAGGTTCCTTTACAACTTCCACCCCCAAGCCATAACAATGCTGAACAATTAATCAAATGGCCACCCGGACTATAACATTGACCCCCCCCTATGAATGCATAGTCACTTAACCCCTACCTACATGTACAAATTACCTCAACTAACCTGTACCCCCGCACACTGACTCGGTACCGGTACCCCCTGTATATAGCCTCGTTATTGTTATTTATTGTGTTACTTTGTATTATTATTTAATTGTGTTGCTTTAGTTTATTTGGTAAATATTTTCTTAACTCTTCTTGAAATGCACTGTTGGTTAAGGGCTTGTAAGTAAGCATTTCAAGGTAAGGTCTACACTTGTATTCAGCGCATGTGACAAATAAAGTTTGATTTTATGTGGATTTAACATGTACCATCAATAAGGGATCATAGCTTTCACCTGGTCAGTTTATGTCATGAAAAGAGCAGGTGTTCTTAATGTTTTGTCCAGTGTATAACTAGACTGGGGAGGATTTCACAAGGCAGCTCTAGCCCCTGATTTAACTCCCAGCCTTGAGAGAAGGAGAGTTTGGAAGGCTAGCATTAAGGGGGCCGCTATCCCATCAACAAACCACCTGCCCATGACTGTGCCCGATGCAAAAAGCTCCTGCATCACACTCCTATGCCAAATGCATCAATGTGTGACTCTCGTTCATAATTAAAAGCTGAATATCATTTAACTAGAAAAGTATAATAAAATAGCGTTTAATAGTGAGTGAGCGTTGCGCTCCATTCTCTTGGATGTTCTTGTGATTTTTTTTTGGGCTGCACCTCAACTTATTGAAGCGCTGCCGACTCCTTTCCAGGCTATGCCAATGGGCAACATCACCCCTGCGAACTCCATCGCCTTTGTGGGTGCCGGGAGTGGCAATGCACACACCTAGCGGGAATACAGCAACAACTTCCAAGAACAACTACTACTTATAATGCAGTCATAAATAAAGGTATCATTGTGCAAATCATTTGAATGTAGTCTTCATACAGAGAACAGGGACAGTGAACTTCACCAAAGCATTTAGCAACCAAATTCATTTCAATATGCAATAACTTACAATTCCACATTTAAAGAGCATTGACGGTTGGGGCGAGCCCTTACCTTTTCTGATTTGGAGCAGGTGGTATTCGGTTGCATCTGGGTGACTATTAGCATGGCTGAATCGACACAGGACTCTTCAAAACGCACTCCTCTGCCTCCCCCTCCAGGAAAGTCTTTAGTGTGGAGTGGGAGGATTAGCGTAGCCCTCTCTCTCTCACACACACTCCAAGCTGTACTTTCTCTCTCCAGCGACAAGGTTCCTGTCTTCAGGGTTGTGCGATCCGTTCCCAAGGAGGGATGGGTTTGGAATGCGTTTCAGCCTCTCACTTCTAGTCGTCTTTCTTGCTCCCCCTTTATCTCGCTCCCTCTATAGTTATTTCTCTATCCCTCTTTAACTCTCTCCCCAAGTCTCTCGATCCTTGTTATTGACTCTCGATTCCTTTGTTTGGTTTATCCGTTCTTTCTTTCAACTCTTGACTCCCACCCTCTTTTTCCTCACTCTTCTCCCCACTCTCCCTGTTAATCTCTTTCCCACAGCGGTATTTTTCGGTGGGTTCAGCACCTGAGCTAAATTGGAGCTTTGAGCCTAAGCTGTAGGCTAGGTATAGGGGAGGCATCTGTCAGAATGCAGAGCCAAGAGTGTACTATAGCAACATTAGTGAGATAAAAGTATTAGGCTTTTCTTTTAAAGTGTGTGGGTGTGTGTGCTAGCATGTATGTGTGTACGATTGACTCAGCGAATGAAAGGGATTGTATGATCATGTGAGAGAGAGAGTGTCAGAGTATTTAACTGAAGAGGAAGATGGTGGCTGTGTGCGTGTTTCTATGTGTCTCCATTCACATATCTGTTGCTGCCTGCCAAACAATGGATCAATTCAAATTGATCATTTTAAATCAGTCCCAGTGTTAGGCTGTGATAAAGCGCCAGTGATATTTATGTACGCTGCGTTGCAAGTCTGAAATTACGCCGCCTCCTCCGAGGATAGGTCCCTGGCGTAATACGAGATGCAGATTTATTTATGTAGCACTTTAGGCAGGGGCATTGCGAGTCAAAGTGCCAAAAGGGAAAAAAGCAACCAATTTATGCTGGCACAACACTGGCAGCCTCAGCAAAGGCGCTTCCACTAAATGAGGGGCACGAGGAGGACTGGGGATGAGAGAGGGGGTAGAAAGGTGGGCTTGGAAAAAGATTGAGTTTCTTCCAAAAGATGAGTGAAGCATACGTGTCTGTAACAAGTAATCTCAGCTTTCTATAAATGCTGTTTATCATTCCACACAACACAGAGACCTATCCATGGAGACTGGTTGAACATCACTAGGGTGACCACATTTAAAATACCAAAATTATGGACACGGGATGATTTTCGGGGACAATCTAGGGAGAGTGTAGCCCTACACATCTCCTTCCCTCTGCAAGCTAATTGAAGCGCATGTAGTGTAGGACTCTTGCCGAGCTCGTGCGAAATTTGGTGAAGCAGAAAAGAGAGACCACGTGTGTCTTTTGTTATGAAAATCAGGGAATATTTGGCCAAGGAAACATTTCTGGTTGTTCTCAGGCAATGTAAACAGTTACAAAGGGAGATCTTTAAAACATAACTGAGTGAATTTGCAACACATATGTTGAATTAGCTAATAATAAACATGTTATAAGGTAATTTCGCAGAAGATGTATCTTTCAGTCTAATACAGCTATTTACTAATACGTAGCTCTTCCTTAGAAGCACGCTTTTTGAAAGTGGTTTACTGTCCTATGCAAGGATTGCTGGAATTTAGGCAAAAGGATTTGACAAATGTGATTGGTTAATGATATGGCAATGGCCTACTTCTCGGATTACGATTAGCAGAATATCAGATCTTATCAACGATTGGATTACATCACCTGTACCACATCCTGATGATATACACTGAGGGTACAAAACATTAAGAACACCTTCCTAATATTGAGTTTTCCCCCCTTTTGCCCTCAGAACAGGCTCAATTCATCAGGGCATGGATACTACAAGGTGTCAAAAGCGTTGCACAGGGATGCTGGCCCACATTGACTACAACAACTTCACACAGTTGTCAACTTGGCTGGATGTCCTTTGGTTGGAGAACCATTCTTGATACACACAGGAAACTGTTGAGCGTGAATAACCCAGCAGCGTTGCAGTTCTTGACACAAACCGGTGAGCCTGGCACCTACTACCATAGGCACTTGAACATTTTGTCTTACCCAGTCACCCGTTGAATGGCACACATACACAATCCATGTCTGAATTGTCTCAAGGCTTAAAAATATTTATTTGACATGTCGCCTCCCCTTCATCTACATTGATTGAAGTGGATTTAACAAGTGACATCAATAAGGGATCATAGCTTACACCTGGATTCACCTGGTCAGTCTATGTCATGGGAAGAGCCGGTGTTCTTAATGTTTTGTACACTCTGGGTATATCTTGTCCTAAGCGCAACGTGACTGCAAAATACGGGACTTGATTGTTTGGTTAAGGGACAAAGGTACAAAATGCGGGACTGTCCCGGGACATGTGGTCACCCAATACATCACACAACCTTGATGTTACTCTGATATAAACTAAAATATGAAGGATTGAGTTAACTTCAAGTAATTTACAAGTCACCATTGACAAGGGTAAGACTAGAGGCTTATGATGACACATACAGTGCATAAATACAGAAGTGTGAAGTGATTGATAAAAAGACCAACAGACAGCAGTGGCAAATAACATCTGGAGAACAAAACAGAAATAAATCACAGAACACCACACATACAGATGTAGGATCTTAATTTGAGCCAGTTTGCTACAGTAGTAAAATAATCCTACAGCAATAGGAAATGTGAATTATTATGTGGATTATAATTAATGGACATTTTTGTAGAGGTTGATAAATACTTTATTTGGGCAAATCAAGTCTGAAATATCTAAATGGAAATGACAAACTTTAGAAGCCTTTTAAAAACCCAAATACACTACAAGTTTGCTTTTCCTGCTTTGCAGAAAAAATGATCAGCAACAAAAGATTGATCAAATTAAGAGCCTACATCTATATTCTGAAAGGTTTTAAGTGGAAGTGGCTCATCAATAATGTATGGAAACACAGCATTTTCGGCTAATATCCACAGCAATTATGGATATTCAGGTATTACGCCCGAGGGTTGGATCTTTGAGAGATTTGGAGAAAACCTGCAGCACAATCTCAGCAGGTCCATCTGGGAGACTGACACAGATGCAAGCCCAGCACATTTCTCTGGGAGGTCTGCGTTTCGGAGGTTGACACAGCCAATAGCTAGTACAGGAAACGGCACTTGAAAAACGAAAGGAAAATATTTAAGAATAGCTCAGGTCCCTGTGAATGACAAATATGAGTATTCATAGTCGTAGTCAAACATCAATTGAGAATAGTTGAATTGAGAAATGTAATTTTGTTGAGTTTGTATTCTTGTATCCAGCAAATGACAACAGCTTGGCTATTGTGTGTAGGCAAACACACACCCCTTATAATTATCCACCATGACTATTAAAGTGTTGTGCAAATGTTTAATGTTCTCACTTCAACGTTCAACGCTTACGTCTGCTCCAACTGATCAGTCAATTATCATCATTCACTGAATTCTTTATTGCAGAGCAACATATATTGAACATCACTGAGTGCTCTGACGAAGGTGTGCAAACAATTGTCCTCTCTCCATCGTTTTTTAATTTGATGCTCCCTGACTGTCTAACTTTCATTGCTGTGATTATTAGTGAGCTAGACACAGTCAACAAACTGTATGAATGTAGCTCCATTATCATTTATACACACATTTATACACATTTTCTACTATGAAATAACATATATGGAATCGAATATAAATATATTTTAGATTCTTCAAAGTAGCCCCCCTTTGCCTTGATGACAGCTTTGCACACTCTTGGCATTCTCTTAACCAGCTTCATGAAGTTGTAATTTGTGAAATGTCTTTCCTTCTTAATGTGTTTGAGCCAATCAGTTGTGTTGTGACAAGGTTGGAGTGGTATACAGAAGATAACCTTATTTGGTAAAATACCAAGTCCATACTATGGCAAGACTGTACGGAACATTTCAAGAACTTTGAAAGTTTCTTCGCAAAAACCAAGTGCTATGATGAAACTGGCTCTCATGAGGACTGCCACAGGACAGAAAGAGCCAGAGTTACCTCTGCTGCAGAGGATAAGGTCATTGGAGTTACCAGCCTCATAAATTGCAGTTCAAATAAATGCTTTCAAGTAACAGACACATCTCAACATCAACTGTTCATAGGAGACTGTCTGAGTCAGGCCTTCATGGTTAAATTGCTGCAAGAAACCACTACTAAAGGACACCAATAAAAAGAGACTTGTTTGGGCCAAGAAACAGAAGCAATGGACATTATACCGGTGGAAATCTGTCCTTTGGTTTGATGAGTCCAAATTTGAGATTTTTGGTTCCAATCGCCATGTCTTTGTGAGACAAAGATGATCTCTGCATGTGTGGTTCCCAGCGTGAAGCATGGAGGGGGAGGTGTGATGGTATGGGTATGCTTTGCTGGTGACACTGTCAGTGATTTATTTATAATTCAAGGCACACTTAACCAGCATGGCTACCACAGCATTCTGCAGTGATACGCCATCCCATCTCGTTTGCACTTTGTGGGACTATCATTTGTTTTTCAACAGGAAAACAACCCAAAACACACCTCCAGGCTGTGTAAGGGCTATTTGACCAAGGAGAACGATGGAGTGCTGCATCAGACGACCTGGCCTCCACAATCACCCGGCCTCAACCCAATTGAGATGGTTTGGGATGAGTTGGACTGCAGAGTGAAGGAAAATCAGCCAACAAGTGCTCAGCATATGTGGGAACTCCTTCAAGAATGTTGGAAAAGCATTCATTATGCAGCTTGTCGAGAGAATGCCAAGAGTGTGCATCAAGGCAATGGATGGCTACTTTAAAGTATATCAATATATTTTGATATGTTTTTATTACTACATGATTCCATATGTGTTATTTCATAGTTTTGATGTCTTCACTATTATTCTAAAATGTAGAAAATAGTAAAAATAAAGAAAAACCGTTGAATGAGTAGGTGTGTCTAAACTTTTGACTGGTACTGTATATTGCCATGAAAAAGTATTTGCCCCCTTTCTAATTTTCTCTATTTTTGGATATTTTTGATACTGAATGTTATCAGATCTTCAATCAAAACCTAATATTAGATAAAGGGGGCCTGAGTTCACAAACAAACCACAAAAATTATACTTATTTGAATTATTTCATAATGCCCATGTGTAAAAAAGTAATTGCTCCCTTACACTCAACTGTTTTTGCCACCTTTAGCTGCAATGACTCCAAACGCTTCCTAGCTGCAATGACAACCAAACGCTTCCTGTAGTTGTTGATCAGTCTCTCATGTTGAGGGAGAGGAATTTTGACCCACTCTTCCATGCCGAGCTGCTTTAACTCAGCGACATTTGTGGGTTTTCAAGCACGAACTGCCACAAATCTCAATTGGTATTAGGTCAGGTCTTTGACTAGGCCATTCCAAAACTTCAAACTTGTTGCTTTTTCAACATTTTCATGTAGACTTGATTGTGTGTTTTGGATCATTGTCTTGCCGTATGACCCAGCTGTGCTTCAGCTCACAGATGGATGGCCTGACATTCTCCTGCAGAATTCTCTGATACAGAGCAGAATTCATGGTTCCTTCTATTAAGGGAAGTCATCCAGGCCCTGAGGCAGCTAAGCATCCCCAACTATCACACTACCACCACCATGCTCGACCATTGGCATAAGGTTGTTACTGTGGAATGCAGTGTTTGCTTTTCACCAGGTTTTCACATGGGACCCACGTCGTCCAAAAAGTTATACTTTTGACTCATCTATCCCTAGAACATTCTTCCAAAAAAGGCACCGAAGAGCGAACTGTCACTCCATAGACAGCTAGGATAAGTGAATATAATCATGCCGTTGTTAATATGAGCATATTAATCTAGATCTAAACAGCAACAGCAGTAAAAGTGTGTGTGTGATTCAAAAAGGAGGAATGGAACAATATATCAATACTTGAATGGTACTCTTACATATAAAAAAAACATTTGGAAAAATACAGCAAGACAAACATTAAGCCATCTTTATGAAAAATGATGATGACAAAATACAAAACCACTTCAAAATAGCTTCACATTTTTTGGATTAGCGAGCAGTTCAATATTTATCTCATTTAAAATCTGGCCTCCGAATTGAATTTGTATTACAGCCTTAGTTAATGACTTGACATTCAGCATGTGATTTTATGCTATTTAGATAAGTGATGGGCCACTCACATGGTTTTCATGCCAATTTGCTCCATTTCTCATAACACTTTTGTTTGAAAGAGTCACCGCTATTATATTGTATTGGAATTGTTATTAGTAAGTCCATCATAAACCTATGCTGGGCCCCTACAGAAAACAAACTGAGAAAAAAAGAGAGGGGTAGGTAGGGGAAACATTCATGCCATGTCTTGTGAATAAGACATTTTGTTGTGAAATTTTGTTTTCACTTGGCTCCAAGTTGCTCCTCTCTGGTGCCTCATTTCAATTACCAAAGAGGCTGTTTTGAGGAGAACAGAATGAGTAATTACATTTGAAGCAATCTGTCGATGTGTGATGCCCGAAGAAGGAAAACCTGTTATCTATGAGAAGACACTGATTGACACTCAACAGAAAGTCCCCCATGGTATATAGACTAGTCTCTGTCTATAGGATGCTTTCATACTGTTATGTGTCAATAACACATTTTCATAAAGAATCCTTGAAAAATAAACATCACAAGCAGAACCCAGCTGGCTTGGCTTACATATCCTATATGCATATTTTATACGATACATGAAAACATTTCACAAAACGATGAATTCATAGGCAGTTAAATACATGTACATAACGTCCTGGAAGAGGTAGCGCAGGCACCTTTTAAAACATACTTCCTGCAGAGTACTTCAATGACATTGACAAATAACAGTGCCAATCACTCAGCTAAGAGGACATATTAACCAAAACACTAAGTGTAACTACGACACCTCCTCCAATTTCCCCAGCTTGTCAAGAGGCAAAGTGAAGAGAGAAAAAAGCCTTCTCTTATAGCACATACTTAAAGATGCACTCCGGGATCTTAATCACAACACATTCCTAACAAAAACGGGGACCACCTTTGGCTTGTGAGTATCACTTTCAAAACTACTGGCTGAAATTATACAAAAGTTTGAGAGTGCATCTTTAATTTGAGACAATGCTGAGAAGGACGGAGAGAGGGAGTGAGTGAGGGAGTAAATGGTAGAGGACCCTACAGCACTCATAAATACTGATCTATTAAATTGGTTGAATTCTTCTCTGGGCCTTCTGTAAAGCTCTGTTTAATCAGAAGGGGGCAGGATGAAGGTCAGGGGCATTCCACAGCCATGCCATTGATATAAATGACAAAGCTAATTCACCCAAGGTTTACTGACGGCACCGCCAACCAATCAGGTGATATGCGGAGAGGAGAGACCGGGATAAAATGGTGACAGATGGGGGGAGCATGTGCTGTGTTGAATAATATAAAGACCTTTCATACCGACACACAAAGTAAATGACGGAAGACTCCACTTTTTGGGCTTCCAGAGGCCTCTCCTGATTCAGCAAACCTCAGGTAACCAGTGCGTACGCTGGGTTTATGTTTCAATGAATCATCCCCACTTGAGTAGTTTATTGAATGGAGCAATTTGGCCTGAAAACCATGCGAGTGTTCAAAGAAGGACCATCATTTATCTAAATAGCATAGAATCACATGCTGAATG
Organism: Oncorhynchus keta; assembly: GCF_023373465.1. Classification (NCBI taxonomy): domain Eukaryota; kingdom Metazoa; phylum Chordata; class Actinopteri; order Salmoniformes; family Salmonidae; genus Oncorhynchus; species Oncorhynchus keta. Next base: position 69,454,918 of record NC_068448.1, read on the forward strand.
TCAAGTTATTAATTAGGATTTCACAAGACAGTGATTGATTCAAATTGACATTGTAAATCAACGATTCTCCATCATGGACCTAAGAAAAACTGGTGTACATGTACACCAATTAAGGCTATATTTTACACAGCATTATATGCCTATTACTTCTGATTGTCATTGTGGGTTCATAGTCAAACACATCCAGCTACAGTTAAATGGAGCCCATATCACTTCACCCAAAAAGATACAGGATTATTCATTGGAAATGCTTTAATGACTCGTCTCCTCATGATAGCCATGACCTTCTTGTTACAAAGCCTGATGGTGACTGCCTTTCAATCATGGTTTTCCACTGGTCGATTGTGATCCAGCCGAAGCCAATCACAGCCAACTACAACATCCAATTATAGTTGTTGGGCTAAATTATCACTACTAGGAGATAAGAAGAAAAACTCAAATGTAGTTCTTTGTTTCACCGCCATACAGATAAAACAAACTGACTGATAGATGTAGGATTACAAAATAAATAAAAATGTTGGCAGCAAACTTATTATTAAGTCCCTTCCTCACAGCACTCTACACAGCCGTCTACGGTCTCCCAATGGAAGCAGTCATCTTTTCATCTTCAATCTATATACATCACGCTCACAGAGAGAGAATAGTCTATACCCCATTTGCTATTAGTTTCAATATTTTGACATGCATTATAGATTTTCCTCAGAGTGTATTCCCCCTCAAATATCATGTTTGTTCTCTGAGAAAGCAACCTTGAAACAGATTTGTAGGGGTACACTTTTAACAGGGTGCACCTGTAGTCTGATAACGGGTGCAGTTGAAAGAACGTGTGTGCTGGCTTATCAGATTGTTGTACTGTAGGTCACATAAGGATCAACGAATCAGCAACATACAGTACAGGAGGGTTATGGGTAATTACAATGTTGTTCTATCAAATGATGAGCAGACTTCTGCCAATTACTTTTCTCTGTCCAGCACAAAAATACATCTGTCTTATCATCAATGTGTCTGTGCATTCATTATTCCGATTAACACCAGAACGGCTGGGCCTTGATGGACCCCCCCACCTTCAAGCTAATGAGCAGTCTGACTGCAACATTCTAACAGTGTAATTAATGCATTCCATATATGATCTGCAAAAATAATAATTTTGTTTTGTTGATGAAGGCCTTGGGTAACATTAGAATACTCTATTTTATTTCAAATAACACATTAGCATTTATTAGTTTATGTTACTGTAAGTTAAAATAAATAAAAAAAACACAAAACACATTTAAGTGTTCAATCAATTTTCTTCGTGCAGTGCCTTTGTTACAACTATGAAACAGAAAACATATGTGTTGTCAAAATGTTTCTAATGTCAAAATAAAATAAAAAACACCCCAACAATCAATACGCACGGTCAAGACGTGCAGTCAAATGATGAAAACATTAGTAGCTTATAAGCGGAAAGTAAACTTGATACGGTGCATTCGGAAAGTATTCAGACGCCTTGACTTTTTCCAAATGTTGTTATGTTACAGCCTTTATGTTAAATGGATTACATTTTCTTTCTCCTCATCAGTCTAAACACAATACCCCATAATGACAAGGCAAAAACTGCTTTTTAAACACTTTTGCAAATGAATGAGAAATAAAACAGAAATCTCACATTTAAATAAGTATTCAGACCCTTTACTCAGTACTTTGTTGAAGAACCTTTGGCAGTGATTACAGCCTTGAGTCTTCTTCAGTATGATGTTACAAGCTTGGCACACCTGTATTTGTAGAGTTTCTTCCATTCTTCTCTGCAGATCCTCTCAAGCTCTGTCAGGTTGGATAGGGAGCGTCGGTACACAGTTATTTTCAGGTCTCTCCAGAGATGTTCGATGGGGTTCAAGTCCAGGCTCTGGCTGGGCCACTCAAGGACATTTAGAGGTCACTCCTGCATTGTCTTGGCTGTGCTTAGGGTCGGTGTCATGTTCTTCTCAGTCTGAGATCCTGAGCGCTCTGGAGCAGGTTTTCATCAAGGATCTCTGTCATTTGCTCCGTTCATTTTTCCCTCAAGCCTGACTAGTCTCCCAGTCTCTGCCGTTGAAAAACATCCCCACGGCATGATGTTACCACCATGCTTCACTGTAGGGATCATGCCAAGTTTCCTCCAGACGTGACGCCTGGCATTGAGGCACCATCACAATCCTTCCTTGGAGCTCTACGGACAATTCCTTTGACCTCATGGCTTGGTTTTTGCTCTGACATGCACTGTCAACTGTGGGACCTTATATAGACAGGTGTGTGCCTTTACAAATAATGTCCAATCAATTGAATTTACGACTCATGGATTCCAATCAAGTTGTAGAAACATTTCAAGGATGATTAATGGAAACAGGATGTACCTGAGCTCAATGTGGAGTCTCATAGCAAAGGGTCTGAATAGATATGCAAATAAGGTATTTCTGTTTAGAATTTTTAATACATTTGCAAAAATGTCAAAAAACCTGTTTTCACTTTGTTGTTATGGGGTAATGTTTGCAGATTTATGTTTTTTTAATTTATGTAATCCATTTTAAAATAAGGCTGTAACGTAACAAAATGTGGAAAAAGTCAAGGGTCCGAATAGTTTCCGATTGCACTGTAAATAGTGAAACGTACTTGTGTGCGTCTTCACGCAATGGCATCAGTTGGATTTAATTTAGCTGTTATCCCTTGTCCTAACAGTTGAGACCATTTTCATAACGTCTACTTGCTTGACACACTTTGACATATCTTTGTCTGGTTGTAGTGCGTAATAGTCTCCAGTTTTCTCTTTATTGTGTCCTGTTGTCTCATTCTTCAGCACAGTTGTGGAGAACAGGTGCCTTATTTTGCACAGAGGGAGGGGGCTCCCGTAATACCGTTCATGATGCCGGCCAGACTTGTCTTCTTTGCAAGCAACTTGTTCGACAATGACAGTGTTGTGAATAAATTGTCCATGATGACATTTCTCCCCTTACCAACGTAAAGTTCCACAAGCCTCATCACCACATTCTCCAACACTCGCTCACCTGCTGCCCAATGTGAATCTCTTCCCAGACATATGTAATTGTTCAGCATGTACAATTACATACGTTCTCACTGTGTAGCTTACTCCAAGTAGGCCAGGGTAGACTGATAAGACTGCTTTGATTACAGTAGGTGGACTGATATAGGATTCATACTGTACCATTTTAAGATTACAATTTGACTGGATCAATACAATAGAATGGCCCGCCCTGCCCTTCATTTACAATTGGTGATTACATAATTATGCATTGTTCGCTTCCCCTCACGCATCAACTCACCCATTCTCCCCATCATACTTTACTTAACTAATTTAATCTGTTGTTATATGTGTGACAAAACCTCAGACACAACGGCAAAAAAATAAAATGTACTGATTTAAATTCCATTCAATTCAAAAGGCCTGTTCAAAAACATGGGTCCAAAATCCAAGAAGATGTAGGGGGATGTGGAGAAAACCAGATAGTTGCTGTGAACACTGCAGGAGGTCTCAATGACTCTCACAACCCTAACACATATAGACCAACACGGTTGGAAAAAGGTGGGTGAAAAACTGGGGGGGGTTAGTGCCACTCAACCGTCCCCTTGTCTCCTGGCAGACAACGCCACCAAATGTTTCCCTATCCTCCTGATTGCAGCCTTCCTATCCCCCCCAGGTTTACTGGGCCATGATGGGGGAATAGCTGGCGGTCCCCTACCACCCTCCTGTACTCACATAACCTGAACACCATGGGGATATTGAGACAGACATCTTGGTCCGGGATGAAAGTGCCAATTCAGTCAGGCACACACCCAGGGTATACGTGGACAGGGTTCACAATAGCTACAGTTGTTAGAAAACACTAACAACCCCATAACACTGCTAAGGCCTTAGCAAACAACAGCTCTGCTCCCGATCCTTGCCAGCTACACGGAGCTTTGCAAAGTCATAAAGAGTTTTACACTCATGTATTCCCGTGTCTAAGCCCCTAACAAACAATTTCCCTTGAGAGCTCTTCTAGTTCTTCTCTGTATATTCCATTTCACAGAACCGTTGGGGCAATGTGCTTCATTTACAGACGTGTGACCCTGGTGATGTCGTAGATATTGCTCATTATTCACACATTGTAAGGTGCTAGATGTAAATGTGCCAGCGCAATGGCTCTCCCTGTTCATTTTCAATCCTGTGTTTGGATATCTTATATTTTGATAATAACACCCACTTGGATGAGGAAGGATCTGCAGCTAATGGAACTAGGGATGCACCGATATTACTTTTTGGGTCGATACCGATATCCAATATTTTCCTTGCCAAAAAAACCTGACACCGATACTGATAACCGATATTTTTAAAAATGGCGGCCTTTTAAGCATTCTAGTAAATGCTGAAACACACACACACCAAAAAGTTATTTTGTTGGCATTTATGTCCCACTTACCAGTAAAACATAATCAAAACCTATTTATTTAATTTACTTGCTGTGCTGTTTCGTTCATTTGTTCAGTCGTTTCATTCTCAACCAGGATTCATCATACATGTCAAGCAGTGAAGTTTCAGCTCTGTCTGTCCGTGGCCTCTTCTGTCGTGGGTTCTCTTCCTCGGTGTGCACGGTCACGGTGTCCATTTCCATCTTGTCCAGCTGTGTCTAACATTTCACGTAAACCCTGTTTCTGTCTGCATCAAAGTAGCGGCCCGTGTACCTAGCATTGAGCATGGCGGTGACACAGCAAAGAGGCTCAGAGAGAATCCTCCAGAATCGCTTGTTCACAGCCTCTAGTCGAGTACAAATAAAATTTGATTTGATTTGATGTATCACGTCTGCTGCAGACGCAGTTGATGAGCTTATTTCGAGTCAGTAGTTTGAATGGAGCTAGGAGTGTGTTCATGTTTCAAATGAGAGTCCACTGGTTTGTACTGATTGTTGCAGGTAACTCATAGTCAGCTGCGTACACGCCAAGCACTCATCTTTGTTCCAGCAGGGTCTCCATCATGTAAAAAGTACTGTTCCATCTGGTGGAAACATCTTGCTTAAGCCTTCTTGTTTTCATTCCAAGCTGCTCCAGTATTGCTTGCAGGTGGCTGTGTGCTAGCTGTGAGTGTTTAAAATGACCCACTATCTTCCTACCTGTTGCCACTGTGTCAGATATGATGTGTTGGGCCAAAACACCCTTGTTCACAGCCAGTTGCAGTGTGTGTGCTGAGCACGGCAAACTGGCGACTCCGCATTCTTCCAAAGCCTTTGTCATGTTACATGCATTATCACGTAGCACAACGTGTACTTTGTTCTTGGTGATTTTCCAAGTTTTAAACACGTTCTCAAATGTCTTTGAAATGGCAGCAGCAGTATGAGAACCAGCACATTCTTGAGCATGCAATACAGCTTTCCTCAGTACAAAATCCTTGTTGACCCACTGTGCTGTCAGACTCAGCATGCTCATGGGCTGACATCGCTGGTCCAAATGTCAGTCAATCGTGAAGCTAATGGCAGTAACGACCATAGCAAGTAGCTCATGAATGTGCAATACTGTGTATCTCTGGTAGGGCAACATCTGCAAAATAGCACCTACTTGGTAGTGTATGCCGGGGCTCGACCATTCAACATCATCCACGACAGAGAACGGTTGATTGTTAAGGAAAATTAATTTCCTCATCTTGGCGTAAATGGATTTCGCCTTTGATTTGTCTCGCTGAAATGTTCTTATTCTTTCAAATGGCTGCTCGACAGCTGTTGGAAGTGTGCTCTTAGTCGCTGAAAGTCTGAATGAGTAATTAGGCTTGTGGTATTGAAAGATATCACTTTCTCCCCTCCTCGGGAAATAATAGCAACACAAACGTTGCATATAGAGCCAATGTTGCCATTTTTAGATAATATCCGATTCTGATATGCTTACCGATATATCCCTAATAGGAACCTACACACAATACCCCGGAGCCCGAAACCTCTCTGATTAAGAGGGGTTGGGTTAAATGCGGAAGACACATTTCAGTTGAATCGATTCAGTTGTGCAACTGACTAGGTATCCCCTTTCCCTAACGCTTCCCTACTATGGCTGACCCTATAAAACAACACATTTCACTGCCCCTATCTGGTGTATGTGACAATAAAACATAGAATTATTTCAAGATGCATTATGTAGAAATCGCTCCATCATTTCCTGGTTCCTAAAACTCTAGTTTGCCTAATTTCAGTTTATGTGACAAAACAAGGAACTATTGTGTATAGAATCACTGTAACTTTTAAACAGCTGTAAAATTTACTTTTCATAACCAAATATATTGTATTTTTAGCTGGTGTAAAAAGCCGAAGCAAAAAGACGCAAAAAGGAAACTTAAGAACGATAAGCTTAGAATTACAGCAAATCTATAGTGCATTCAGAAAGTATTCAGACATAACAAAACATTTTGAGGGGAAATTGAAGAGGGGAAAGCAAATATTGTATCCATTTCAAAATAAATCTGTAACATAAAAGAATGTTATGTTACAGATTTATTCTGAAATGGATACAATATATTTTTTCCCCCTCATCAATCTACACACAATACCACATAAGGACAAAGCGAAAAACAGATTTTTGACATTTTAGAAAATTTTATAAAAGCAAAAAACAGAAATACCTTATTTATTTGCTATGAAACTCTAAATTGAGCTCAGGTGCATCCGGTTTCCGTTAATCATCCTTGAGATGTTTCTAAAACTTGATTGGAATCCACGAGTCATAAATTCAGTTGACTGGACATGATTTGGAAATGGACACACCTATCAATATAGGGTCTCACAATTGACAGCGCATTTCAGACCAAAAACGAAGCCATGAAGTTGAAGGAATTGTCCATAGAGCTCAGAGACAGGATTGTGTCGAGGCACAGATCTGGAGAAGGGTATCAAACAATTTCTGCAGCATTGAATGTCTCCCCAGGAACACAGTGGCCTCCATCATTCTTAAATGGAAGAAATTTGGAACCACCAAGACTCTTCCTAGAGCTGGCCGCCCGGCCAAACTGAGCAATCGGGGGAGAAGGGCCTTGGTTAGGAAGGTGACCAAGAACCCGATCATCACTCTGACAAAGCTCCAGAATTCCTCTGTGGGGATGGCAGAACCTACCAGAAGGACAACCAACTGGACTCGCAGACCATGAAAAACAAGATTGAACTCTTTGGCATGAATGAATAATGAATACACAGAACCAACAAAAAAGGCTTACAGCACTGGTGATAAGGGACAGCCAAAGAAAAACTCCTTAGCTACCAGTCATCAGGAGAGAAATACTAGCATCTCAAAGCAGCTGCATTCATTTGTATTCATTTGTACGACACATGCAAATTGTCAACGAATAATCGGTCTCTAGCTGCCATTATCGTCAGCTGAATTTCACAAGAGAGCCATGGCAAGGCTAGGAGTGGTGGCTAATGGGCCACAGTCATTTTAACTAGGAGCTACATCACATAAATGCTGATATGTTTCCTGTGGGATAGAGCACGCTTTCTGTACTACAAATCCTTTCAGCAAACACATTTTTAGCAATTTAGCATTGAATTGAGAATCCAGGGGCTGAGCCAAGTCGTTCTCCACTGTGTGTTGGAGAAAGGATATGAGTGGCTTATTTACTAGCTGCATGGTAAACAGGACCATTGACATTTGAGCATGAATTGAAATGCAAGTTCATGTTCAATATCAATATTTTTAGTGACTAGCTGTTTATTGCAAAGGTAGCTTTTCCATGATGAGAGCAGAAATGTATCCTGGAGTATGGCCAGCCACTGCTGAGGTAAATAGAACATTCCACTGGTTTCTGTTCTTTCATCTAGTTAATTTTGAATCAATTTCTGTGGTTGTTGAATCTCAAATACAAATCAATTATTATTTGTCACAAACACATTGTTAGCAGATGTTAATGCGAGTGTAGCGATATGCTTGCACTTCTAGTTCCGACAGGGAAGTAATATCTAACAAGTAATTAACAAATTCACAACAAACTACCTTATATAACACAAATGTAAAGGGATGGAATAAGAATATGTACATATAAATACACTGCTCAAAAAAAAGGGAACACAAAAATAACATCCTAGATCTGAATGAATTAAATATTCTTATTAAATACTTTTTTCTTTACATAGTTGAATGTGCTGACAACAAAATCACACAAGAATGATCAATGGAAATCAAATGTATCAACCGATTGGAGGTCTGGATTTGGAGTCACACTCAAAATTAAAGTGGACAAACCACACTACAGGCTGATCCAACTTTGATGTAATGTCCTTAAAACAAGTCCAAATGAGGCTCAGTAGTGTGTGTGGCCTCCACGTGCCTGTATGACCTCCCTACAACGCCTGGGCATGCTCCTGATGAGGTGGCGGATGGTCTCCCGAGGGATCTCCTCCCAGACCTGGTCTAAAAGCATCCGCCAACTCCTGGACAGTCTGTGGTACAACGTGGCATCGGTGGATGGAGCGAGACATGATGTCCCAGATGTGCTCAATTGGATTCAGGTCTGGAGAACGGGCAGGCCAGTCCATAGCATCAATGCCTTCCTCTTGCAGAAACTGCTGACACACTCCAGCCACATGAGGTCTAACATTGTCTTGCATTAGGAGGAACCCAGGGTCAACCACACCAGCATATGGTCTCACAAGGGGTCTGAGGATCTCATCTCGGTACCTAATGGCAGTCAGGCTACCTCTGGCGAGCACATGGAGGGCTGTGCGGCCCCCCAAAGAAATGCCACCATACACCCTGACTGACCCACCGCCAAACCGGTCATGCTGCAGGCAGCAGAACGTTCTCCACGGCGTCTCCAGACGGTCACGTTTGTCACGTGCTCAGTGTGAACCTGCTTTCATCTGTGAAGAGCACAGGGCGCCAGTGGCGAATTTGCCAATCTTGGTGTTCTCTGGCAAATGCCAAACGTCCTGCACGGTGTTGGGCTGTAAGCACAACCCCCACCTGTGGACGTCGGGCCCTCATACCACCCTCATGGAGTCTGTTTCTGACCGTTTGAGCAGACACATGCACATTTGTGGCCTGCTGGAGGTAATTTTGCAGAGCTCTTGTAGTTCTCCTCCTGCTCCTACTTGCACAAAGACGGAGGTAGCGGTCCTGCTGCTGGGTTGTTGCCCTCCTACGGCCTCCTCCACGTCTCCTGATGTACTGGCCTGTCTCCTGGTAGCGCCTCCATGCTCTGGACACTACGCTGACAGACACAGCAAGCCTTCTTGCCACATCTCGATTGATGTGCCATCCTGGATGAGCTGCACTACCTGAGCCACTTGTGTGGGTTGTAGACTCCATCTCATGCTACCACTAGAGTGAAAGCACCGCCAGCATTCAAAAGTGACCAAAACATCAGCCAGGAAGCATAGGAACTGAGAAGTGGTATGTGGTCCCCACCTGCAGAACCACTCCTTTATTGGGGGTGTCTTGCTAAATGCCTATAATTTCCACCTGTTGTCTATTCCATTTGCACAACAGCATGTGAAATGTATTGTCAATCAGTATTGCTTCCTAAGTGGACAGTTTGATTTCACAGAAGTGTGATTGACTTGGAGTTACATTGTGTTGTTTAAGTGTTCCCTTTATTTTTTTGAGGAGTGTATATGGATGAGCGATGGCGGTACTGCATAGGCAAGATGCAGTAGATGGTATAAAATACAGTATATACACATATGCGATGGGTAGTGTAGGATATGTAAACATGATTAAAGTGGCATTATTTAAAGAGACTAGTGATACCTTTATTAAATGCATTAATTAAAGTGGTCAGTGCTTTGGGTCTGTATGTTGGCTGCAGCCTCTCTATGTTAGTGATGGCTGTTTAACAATCTGATGGTCTTGAGATAGAAGCTGTTTTTCAGTCTCTCGGTCCCAGCGTTGATGCACCTGTACTGACCTCGCCTTCTGGATGATAGTGGGGTGAATAGGCAGTGGCTCGATGGTTGTTGTCCTTGATGATCTTTTTGGCATTCCTGTGACATCAGGTGCTGTAGGAGTCCTGGAGGGCAGGTAGTTTGCCCCCGGTTATGCGTTGTGCAGACCGCATTACCCTCTGGAGAGCCTTGCGGTTGAGGGCAGTGCAGTTGCCGTATCAGGCGGGGATACATCAGGTGATGTTACAGCCCGACAGGATGCTCTCGATTGTGCATCTGTAAAGGTCTGTGAGGGATTTAGGTGACAAGCCCAATTTTTTCAGCTTCCTGAGGTTGAAGCGGCGCTGTTGCACAAGGGTGTGTGATCGTTTTGTTGACGCTGAGTGAAAGGTTGTTTTCCTGACACCACACTGAGTGCTCTCACCTCCTCCCGGTCTGTCTCGTCGTTGTTGGTAATCAAGCCCACTACTGTTGTGTCGTCTGCAAACTTGATGATTGAGTTGGAGGCATGCATGGCCTCGCAGTCAGAAAGTTGAGGACCCAATAGCACAGGGCGGGGTTGAGACCTAGGGCCTCCAGCTTGATGATAAGCTTGGAGGGTACTATGGTGTTGAATGCTGAGCTGTATTCAATGAACAGCATTCTTACATAGGTATTCCTCTTGTCCAGTTGGGATATGGCAGTGTGCAGTGGGATGGCGATTGCATCGTCTGTGGACCTGTTCGGGCGGTATGCAAACTGAAGCGGGTCTAGGGTGGCAGGTAAGTTGGAGGTGATATGATCCTTGACTAATCTCTCAATACACTTCATGATGACAGAAGTGAGTGCTACAGGGCAATAGTCATTTAGTTCAGTTATCTTTGCCTTCTTTGGTACAGGAACAATGGTGGCCATCTTGAAGCATGTGGGAACAGCAGATTGGGATAGGGTGCAATTGAATATGTCCGTAAACACACCAGCCAGCTGGTCTGCACATGCTCTGAGGACGCAGCCAGCAGCCTTGCGAGGGTTGACTCGTTTAAATGTCTTATATCAGCCACGGAGAAGGAGAGTGGGTGTCCGCAGTCCTTGGTGTGAGCCGTGTCGGTGGCACTGTATTATCCTCAAAGTGGGCTAAGAAGTTGTTTAGCTTGTCTGGAAGCAAGACGTTGGTGTCTGACGTGGCTGGTTTTCTTTTTGTAGTCCGTAATTGCCTATAGACCCTGCCACATACGTCTTGTGTCTGGGCTGTGGAATTGCAACTCCATTTTGGCACTATACCGTCATTTTGCTTGTTTGATTGCCTAGCGGAGGGAATAACTACACGGTTCATATTCGGCCATATTCCCCGACCTCTTTCAATGATGAATGCGGTGGTTTGCCGTCTATCCATGGTTTCTGGTTGGGGTAGGTTTTAATAGTTACAGTGGGTACAACAGCAACAATGCACCTCCTAATAAACTCACTCACAGAGTCAGCATTTAAATAGATGTCATTGTCTGAGGCTTACCGGAACATTTTCCAGTCCACGTAATCAAAACAATCAAAAGTGTGGATTCCGATTGGTCAGACCAGCGTTGAATGGTTCTAGTCAGGGGTACATCCTGTTTGAATTTCTGCCTAAAGGACGGTACGAACAAGATGGAGTCGTGGTCGGATTTGCCAAAGGGAGGGTGGGGGAGGGCCTTGTACGCAACACGGAAGTTAGAGTAGCAATGATCCAGGGTTTTGCTCGAGCGGGTACTACAGTCAATGTGCTGGTTGAATTTAGGTAGCCTTGTTCTCAAATTAGCTTTGTTAAAATCCCCAGCTACAATAAATGCAGCCTCAGGATGTATGGTTTCCAGTTTACAAAGAGTCCAGTGAAATTATTTCAGGGTCGTAGATGTGTCTGCTTGGGGGGATATACACGACTGTGATTATGATCGAAGAGAATTCTCTTGGGAGATAATGCGGTCGGCATGTGATTGTAAGGAATTCTAGGTCAGGTGAACAAAACAACTCGAGTTTCTGTATGTTATTGTGACACCATGAGTCGTTAATCATGAGGCATACACCCCCGTCCTTCTTCTTACCAGAGAGATGTTTGTTTCTGTCGGCGCAACGCATGAAGAAACACGGTGGCTGACTCTGACAACATATCCCGAGTGAGCCATGTTTCCATGAAATAGAGAATGTTACAATCTCTGATGTCTCTCTGGAAGGCAACACGTGCCCTAATTTCATCCACCTTGTTGTCTAGACTGGACATTGGTGACTAATATCCTTGGAAGCGGTGGGTGGGGTGCTCGCCTTCTAAGTCTGACTAGGAGGCCGCTCCGTTTGCCCTGCATCCCACTGCTGGCTTGCTTCTGAAGCTACGCAGGGTTGGTCCTGGTCAGTCCCTGGATGGGAGACCAGATGCTGCTAAAAGTGTTCTTGGAGGGCCAGTAGGAGGCACTCTTTCCTCTGGTCTAAAAGATATCCCAATCTTACCTGGTAAAATATTTTGCATAGGTATAATTTTACAAGCAGTGAATTCATTATATTATTCCTGAATGTTTGAAATGCAGTGTATTTACATTTAATTGTGCAACAAAGCTTATTTGTGGCCCGTTTCATGAAGCTATGTGTATGTTGCACATCACTTCTTCACAGGAGAGGCATATGAACTTATTTTTTTAAATCAAAATGTGTTTTTTTTTTCAGAAATTCCTTCTGGAACATGTGAACTTTCATGTGCCTAAATAAACGTGTATGCCATTTGTTAAAATTATGAGCCTAGTTGGTTTAGCCATGGAAAAGTCAGAAACCTTCCTGCTAACCATGATTGGCTGAGATAATGGATGGGCTGGGAGATGAGTTCCGATTGGTCTGCCATGTGGTCCTGTGTTGCTCAGTTGGTAGAGCATGGTGCTGGCAACGTGAAGGTTGTGGGTTCGATTCCCACGGGGGGTCAGTAGGGACAAAGTATGAAAATGCACTCCCTAACGTAAGTCACTCTGGATAAGAGCGTCTGCTAAATGACAAGAAATCAAACAAATTTAACCCCCCATCTGTCTATAAAGTGGGCTGCTCAGTGTGTGTAGATAATCCTTGCTACTGCAGCTTTTTTGAAATATATAACATTAGCCATGAAGAACTGTTAATACTGCTCTCAACAACATTGCTGCCCTGAATTTAGAAGGCGCTATCAGATCAGTGGGAAAAAGTTGTGATGGGCTACATTCTGCACACGGTCAGTGTAAACCGGAATGACTTGACAATGCGGACCATACAAGATGTAGCTAGTTACAAACAAAACAGAGTTAAAGGATTCTTGTCTGCCGTGAAGCATTCATCCATGAATATGAGTAAGAGTCTTGCTCCATTTTGCGTTCATCCATGCCTATAGCGCCGTTATCAGTTATTATACGTTTCTACATTTGTCAGAAAGTCATTTTCATTGCAAGTTAAAGCGTACTGTTATCTCGTTAGCTTGCAGGCTTGTTAGCTAACGTGACGTGTATGATCTATGTAGTAATATTATTCATATCAGAAAACCATTTGCATTGCTTGTTATAGCCTAATGTTAGCGAGCTAACATTGAACCTACAGTAGTTGGTTAGCTTTAGCTAACAGTAAATTCAGCCATGATAATCAGTTTGTATTGCTAGTAGTATGGGTTGAGATTATGGTTCATTGTTTAGCTAGCCAGCTACAAGTATAAACAATAGACTTCACTTCGCCAGATGATCAGATGACCCATCAAGTTAACCTGGTGTGTCTGGGGGTGATGACGGCCATCTATTTTACTTCATGGTGTGTAAATGTCTAGACAGTAGTGACCATTCCACATAGCTAGATGTGGCTGGGGGGGGTAGTTTAAGCATTTCTTTCACATGACCCATCAATTTAGATAAATGTGTCTGGGTAAGCATCATCTAATAATTAGAACATATTTATACAATATTTTTATCTGGACACTTTCTGTTTTTGATATTGCGACTGTGCAAATATGCAAGTAACCATTTCACTGTACCATTTACATCATCTGTATCCTAAGGCACGTGAGCCCTAGCCAATATATTATTGTTCTTTCAAGCTGCAGTGCCAATGTGATGGGTGGACTGAATATCATTATATTCAGATAATCTGAGTACTGGCCTCAGAGACATATTGCGCAAAGGTGGTAGAGAGGAAAGGGTATAAAGACCTAACTTACTACAGTGGTGAGGTTTGGCATGGGGGAGAGGTAGAAGGAGAGGGTGAGGTTGGGTAGCGAGGAGGGGTAGAGCGGGAGAGGGTGAGGTTTGGCAATAATTCATTTCCCTGCTCTGGCCTCACTCCCAGCTGAGCAGTATGGCCGCTGTCCCTGCTGACACAGCTCTCTGAAACTTACAGGGAGGGGGAAGAGTGACATTCAGCCACAGAACGATTGTCACAGAGTTCTCCTGAGAGAAACATCAAATTAGTCCACTTATTCTAGTTCTCCAGTGTATGAAAAGCATTTATTGAGGCAGACGATCCTGTAGAATGTACTATGGCACCTGCTACTGGCTGAAAATGTAGGACAATTAATTTTGCTCTAAGGACAAAGACTTTCTAAAGATTCTAACTTTGAAAGCAACATTGTTCATTAATCCTATGTAAAATTGTGTGTGTGCGTGCACAAAAGCCCACACACACGCACACACACAATTTAAATTCAAGAGGCAGGCTTTGATAACCAATATATTAGCTTTGCATTAGAAGTACCGACCATTAGGGCGAGATCATCCTCACAACCAATTTGCCATTGAAGATAGAGGCGTTATGCAATGGCCTAAGGAAAATAAAAAAAACACATCAAACTCTATTAGGCCACACATTACCATTATCATTATCACCACTATCTTCTGCCCCGGCCTGTAAGATGGATACCAGAGTCCCTTGCGACAGAACAGAGCATCCTTAAAGGTTGAAAACTAGACTGGACTCATTTGGAAAGCTCTTTGACAAGAGCTTTGTCCATTGTGACACCCAACACACAGTAATGACTTTTGGAAAAGCAGCATTGGAATTTGAGTAACTTATAGGCAACTGAGATGAGATGAGATCATGAACTCACAAGGAAGAGTGAATCTTGACAGAGGGATAATGCAAAGTAATTAGTCTTTGTGAACTTCCAAGTGCCCATTCACTGACAACATGTCTCAAGGCTAACGTAAGAGCTCAAAAGGTATTGGGACAGTTGTACTCCAGCACTTCAGATTTAAAATGTTACAATGACTATGAGGTTAAAGGGCAGACTGTCAGATTTATTTTCAGTGTATTTCCATCTATATCGGGTTAACTATTTAGAAATTACAGCACTCTCCCCCGCCCCACCCACCCCATTTTAGGGACCAAATGTATTGGGACGAATTCACTTATATATGTGTATTAAAATAGTCATAAGTTTAGTATTTGGTCCCATATTCCTAACCCACAATTGTTCCATTGTGGGGCTCCTGAGTGGAGCAGCAGTTTAAGGCACTGCATCTCAGTGCTCGAGGCGTCACTACAGACCCTGGTCCGATTCCAGGCTGTATCACAACCGGCCGTGATTGGGAGTCCCATAGGGCGGTGCACACTTGGCCCAGCGTTGTCCGGGTTAGGGTTTGGCCGGGGTAGGCCGTCATTGTAAATAAGAATTAGTTCTTTACTGACTTGCCTAGTTAAATAAAGGTTACAAAATACAAAATAAAATAACATCACGCTTGTCACTATACAATCTTGTTGGATGCATTTGCCGTTTGTTTTGGTTGCGTTTCAGTTTATTCTGTGCCCAATAGAAATGAATGGTAAACAATATATTGTCATTTTGGAGTCACATTTATTCTAAATAAGAATTACATATTTTTCTAAACACTTCTTCATTAATGTGGATGCTACCACGATTACGGAGATTCCTGAATGAATTATGAACAATGATAAGTGGGAAAGTTATTGACGCACAATATCATACCCATAAGACATGCTAACCTATCACCATTACAATAACAGTGGAGGTTAGCCTTTTTGGGGGGGTATGATATTTATGCCTCTGTTCTCACTCATTATTCACAGTTAATTCAGGATTATCTGTAATAATGGTAGCATCCACATTGTAACTCCTTTAAAAACCGATACACATCCTAAATGCCATCTTCTTCTCTTATCTAACATGTAATTTTGCCTGACATCCAACATTTGGAGGGGGGGGGGTTACTTTTTTCCTCAGGAACACTATTTAACCACTACAGAAATGTCACTGCAATGTGTTACACATGGTGACAAAGTGATTTCAACAGATATTGCATGCAGATAAAAGAGTGACGTTTGGACAATAAGATTAGCACTTTTTCTTTAGGATCTTGGTCAAACCATTTTACATGTATTATGGCCATATTTTGAGCTTTAGGTCTGTTCATTATCTTGACCTCTTCTAATGGATATTATATCAACCTTATGACAGCTTTATGTGGGCATAATGTCAGCTATTTTCTGGCAAACGGTAAATTCCAGTGAGCAGATTGGTTGAACTTTAAGCTCTGCGGGGTAGTGAAGGCCATGTCCAGCTGACACCAGGGTGGGCGGCCTGATGTTTGATTAAGTGGCAGGTCGACCTTTAGGAGGCTCCAGGGGGCAACTGAGATACGACTTCACCTGAGTGCGCTGACAGCATACGAGCAGAGCCTCTTCCCATTATGGCCCATCTATCAATCCTCACTCGGGATCTTCTCTCTCGCTCAGTTGAGGATTCTAGGAAAATTAAATGTCAAGAGTTTTTCGGATACATCTGCATTAATACCTGAAGGGCGATGTTATTTGAAGGAGATGCTGCTATGTTGTCTGGGGGAAATGTGTGAGTGGTAGCCTCACTCTGGGTGCCCTCGTTACTTCACAGGGCAGTAGCAACTGACCACCAGCAGAGACGCTGTGTGCATGAGGACACATCAGTAGTCATTAAACATCTTTTGAGACATGCTGCTTAGAAATTGTAATAATATAGTTGGTTGCCATGGAGAATTGTCACCCCCCCCCCAGACCGGGTCTGAAATGTAATGAGCCCGAACCTGGGAAAAAAAAGTTTCATTTTAGAAAACCGTACATTGATTTAAACAGGAGTTGAGAACAATGCGGAGGAGGCCAGTCGCAGCGGAAACGAGGAAACAACCGTTAAATGAGGCAGAGCCATCAAGCTGCTTCACGACATGTTTGAGGGACTCATCTTGATAAATCCATGTCAGACCTTTTAGTTCACTGAATCTCCGTTTGGATATTTGGTAACAATTAGGCTGGGAAAATGTTAGCTAAATTAAGGTGAGTTTTCATGATCATCTTCATTCTAGTTTGCTCATACATTAGCTGATCAGTATATTTTGCTAGCATTTTATGTAACTTAACAAGTGGATTTTGCACTTCACTCGTGTAGTAGCCGGTCCTACTCCAGACCAAAAGCCTGTGACTTGTCTGATAATCAATCAATGTGATTTTGTTTCACTGAATCTGTCTGTATATTTGGTTAATTAATCTCTGGAGGTGGTAGCTCATTTATCCGTTTGCTTATCTATCACTGATCTGAAACAGTTAGCATAAGCATGTAGTCTAAATCCAGTATTAGATCTTGACTCACGTATAGGCTACAGCATAGCCTTATATAATCTATCCACCATCGAGCTGTGAGAGCGGGTCCTGTTATCTGTTTATTAACAGAAATATAAATAAATATGTATTTACGTACACCTATATATCGCAACTTGCTCCCAGTCAGTGAAAAAAGTGTTTTAGTAGCACTATTTGAAATGAAAAGAGTTTTCCAAGAAAGCAGCATGAGTGTCCAAAGTGATGGGACTTGGTCATTGACTCTCCAATTAGCCTCCAACAGGGCCCTCTGAGTGTGAAATGTGACTCATCTGGAGAGATTGTGGATAATTTCTCCCTGTGAGGGACTAACTACACACATTCATCACTGCTAGTCTATTACCAAAAGCCCCTGTCTACCAGTTCCTGACTAACTTCCATATTAAACCCAACACAGAGTTGATACCTTAACCAGTGGCTATAATCAATGGGAAGAAAAATCTGGAGCAAGTCAATATGGTGAGTATGTGTGTATGTTTTCACCTATCATACTGACAAATTATGTGACTTCATGTTTTGATTAATCAAATTTGGGGTAATTTCCATGCGATCCATATGGAGATTGGCAATGTTTAGCTCTTAATGCCCGACGTTTCTGAAACTGGATTCACAAAGCAGCCTACACTGCATCTGTGTTAGTATATTAGAAGTCGTTTACTCATTAATCTAAAATAAATGTAAATTACTATTCACTACTACTGAATTATTATGCTATGAAGTATTCCTTTAAGACACTATATGTTTGTATTTCCTTTATTTTGGCAGTTACAGTTATTTAAGCTAATACTAGTGTCTGTGCTTATATGTTAGCACCAATTCACACGTTAATAAAACATTTAATAATATTCACTACCACTGTATTACTACTGTATGTTTTTCAATTATATTTGAAAAGAAATTGAACCAAACCCAGCTTTATATATATATAAATATTTTTTATTTTTTATTTTTTACAAACTATAAACTAATTTCACTTCAGTAGCGTCATTCCAATATTGTGCAGCACCGTTCCAGAACCTACGTCTAAAACCTGTTCTGTACGGGGCCTAATTAATAGGGCTGTGTGCCTGTGCCTGAGTATGGGTATCTGCCAGGGAGCATCTGCCCAAACGGTGGGATCTGGAGATTGTGGCCTTGGACGCCACAGTCATCCATTAAGTCAGCCTCACTGAGCTCTGTGTCCACCTTGCACTGTGTGTGAAGGAGAAAAACTGCCTCGGTTGTTGAGGAGGAGAACTGCACATAGACAATACACACTATAGGCACACTATATCAAAGACTGTAGTCACGTCACTCATCACAGTGGACAGACAGACAAAGCGACAGAGAGAGAGAGCAATGGCCTGGTCCAATGAAATGAATATCAGTGGAAGTCAGCCAAGCACCTTTTAACACGAGAACCGCCAGAGGCCAATGGCTACTGATGTTTGATTTTGTAAATACAGTTACAAAATCACCCCACCCCCCACATCCTGCTCCTTGACTGGCTTTTCCTAAATGTTTGCATTTTACCTTGCTACTTTGTCCTAATTTTTTAATCACAAACAGAAAAGTGTTTTGAGCCTTTTTACCTGTTTTTCTCCCCCTCAAACCTTTTCCCAAATTAACCCGCCAAGACCATCTCTCATCACTGAATGAATGACAAAAGGATGCCTTCAGAATAATTCACAACATATCCTTAAATATATCTGATGCCAGCCCACTGAATGAATGACAAATGGATGAATGGGGAAAAATTGTGCACATTACTTAACAATTTTATTAAATTTGGCCTAACAGAATGATAAGGAAGATTGATTTAATTTAGAACAACGATAGTGTAATAATGAATTTGTGTTATGCCTATTTATCAGCGTTGGCGCTCATGTTAATAATTTGACCGTCCCTTGCAGGTTGATACCATTCTCTTTTATGTTCTCCTTTGTAAAAATAAGCTGTTATGGGACTTCTTTATTTATTTTAAATATATTACTTATTGTAAGGGAAATGAAAACATGTTACCTCTTGCAGTAGTAGGCCTTTAGAATAATGCTAAACATTTCAAAGTTGATGAGCAATGGGAAACAAACAATGCCATTCAGCCTACACAGCCGGCCCATCAAAACAATACCAATACTAATTTCACTCAATAAAAGTTAGCCTAAAGACAATAATAAATTGACAATAGTCTAATGACTGACAATATTATTAGTTGTCAAATTGTACATGAAGCTTGTAATTGACAGATGCAGCGAAAGAAGATTCACTTTATCAAATCCTCCTTCAGAGTCACATGCAGGTAAAATGTTTTGATTGACATACAGTAGCAGAAAGAGCATATTCTGCAGTTTCTATGACACTTACCTTTATCAAATAACTCTCAGAATTCAAGATGAGAACCTCTATTTCTAAATTTCACTTTTTTCATTAATATCTACGCTGTCCAAGCTTTCATCACATGACTACTCGCACTGCAGTATTGCTCTGGCTACTAAGCGAAGACTAGTAACATAATAAACTTAAAATTGTCCCACCCTGATCTTTTTCACCTGTCTTTGTGCTCGTCTCCACGCCTCACCAGGTGTCTCCCAGTTCAACTAATTTTCCCCTGTGTTTTTATACCTGTGTTCTTTGTCTGTTGCTGGTTCGTTTTATTCGTCAAGCCTACCAGCATTTTCCCCCTTGCTCCTGTCTTTTCTAAAGTTCCTGTTTTCTAGATTACCCAGTTTTGACCATTCTGATTGCCCTGACCCTGAGCCTGCCTGCCGTCCTGTGCCTTGTCCCACCACACTGGATTATTGACCTCTGCCTGCCATGACCCTGCCATTCTGTACATTTGGGACTCTGATCTGGATTACTAGTAATAAACTTTTGTTACTTCGACACTGTCTGCATCTGGGTCTTTCCAAACATGTGGGAGTACGAACTGGCCATGACCGACCCAGCCGACCAGCTCCACAATGCTGTCTCCCTGCAAGGAGCGAACATTGGACAACACGAGGAGTTACTGCAATGTCTTATGGAGGGAATCCATAAACTGGCAGGATATAGGAGGGAGAGGAAATCTGTGCCCTGTCGCCCTTGATTCCTACCTCGCCTCCGAAGAGTCCCGGAGACCCCCGAAGTCCACATGTCCGAGTGAACCTAACGTCACCCAAGTTCTCTCGGGAATCACATAGGGCTCCCGACTCGCCTCCTTCGGAGTCCAGACACCGGGGCAGGGCTAGATTGACTCAGCTGAGCGCCTATGCCGACTCCACACCCAGAGTTGTCTATATTGTGGAGCTACGGGACATTTCGTAGCTACCTGCCCATTAAAAAGCCAGGCTCATCAAGAAGGGGCGAGTACTTTGGTGGGCCCTATGGAGAACTTTTCCTCTTCCCTTACTCACACCCCTTTCCATGCCATCCTGCTGAGAGAAAACCAGTCAAAATCTCTCCGGGTACTCTGACTCTGGGGCGATGAGAGTCTTTTTGGGCGCTACGCTAGTGACCGAGCTGGGCATCCCTACTCAGCCCCTTTCCATTCCCATGGACGTTAGAGTGCTGGACGGGCGCTCTATAGGCCAGGTCACTCACATCAACCTACGAGTGTCAGGGAACCACAGTGAGGCAATCAGGTTGCCATGGAATTTGGATTCTCAAAGCCCCAGCGACACAATCCCATCATAGACTGGACTGCTGGTGCCATTATGGGCTGAAGCCCGTTCAGCTGCACCCATTGTCTGAAGTCAGTGCAGCCTGCCCCGGGACATCTTCCTGTGGGCTCGGAAGTTGCCCCGGACCTCTCCGTCATTCCCGCGGAGTACCAGGACCTCCGGGAGGTGTTCAGTTAGGCCCGAGCCACTTCGCTTCTGCCGCACCGACCCTATGACTGTGGGATTGACTTTCTCCCAGGCACCACTCCGCACCGGGGACAACTGTACTCTCTGTCCGGTCCGGAGACCAAGGCTATGGAGACCTACATTAAGAACTCCCTAGCAGCTGGGTTCATCTGTCCTTCTGCCTTCCCCGCCAGTGCAGGGTTCTTCTTTGTGGAGAAGGACAAAACCCTGTGCCCATGAATCGACTACCGGGGATGCAATGATATCACAGTGAAGAATCGCAACCCGCTACCACTCATCTCCTCGGCCTTCAAGCCGCTCCAGGGGGCCACCTTGGTCTCTAAGCTGGACCTACGGAGCGCCTACCACCTGGTGTGGATATGGGAAGGCTGCCTTCAACACGGCCAGCGGTCAATAGGAGTATCTGGTCATGCCATTTGGCCTTACGAACGCCCCAGCAGTGTTCCAGGCTCTGGTTAATGATGATCTCCGCAACATGTTGAACTGGTTCATCTTCGTCTACCTCGACGACATCTTTGTCGTCTCTCGCTGTACCCAACGCCTTCTGGAGAATCAGCTTTATGTTAAAGGAGAGAAGTGCGAATTCCATTGCTCCACCATCCCCTTCCTTGGTTACATCATCGCTGCAGGGAGTGTACAGATGGATCCCGGGAAGGTGAGAGCAGTGGTGGATTGGCCCCAGCCTACATCCAGGGTGCAGCTGCAACGTAACCTGGGAATCGGCAACTTTTATCTCCACGTTACCCGGGGTTACAGCACCCTGGCTTCCCCTGTCTGCACTCACTTCTCTTCGTTCACGTGGTCCCCAGCTGCTGACCATGCGTTCCGAGATCTCAAACACCGTTTCACCACAGATCCCATCTTGGTTCATTTTGACCCGTCCTGCCAGTTTGTGGTGGAGGCCGATGCTTCAGATGTCGGAGTGGGGGCTGTCCTGTCCATGAGTTCTGCCCTGTACCTCAAGTTACATCCTTTCGCCTTTTCCCATTGCCTTAACGGCACGGAGAGGAATCGTGAGCTTCTCGCGGTGAAGATGGCATTGGAGGAACTGGCAGGAGGGGACGGAACATCTGTTCATTGTGTGGACTGACCACAAGAACCTGGAATATCTCCTCACCGCCAAACGACTCAATTCCAGACAAGCTAGGTGGGCCCTGCTGTTCACACGGTTTAACGTCTCCCTCTCCTACCGACCAGGATTCAAGAACAAGCCGGATGCACTGTCACACCGCTATAGCCCCGCGGCTACACCCTCGGACCCCGAGACCACTCCAACACGCCAACTCGTGTCTGGTCGACGATAATCAGCTGGGGAATAGGGAAGCAGGTCCGTGAGGCGCAGCATTCCCAGCTGAACCCTGGGGGGGCAGATGTTTGTGCCTGACCCTGTCCACTCCTCGGTCCTGGAGTGGGCCCACTCCTTCAGACTTGCATGCCATCCGGGCTCCCGTTGGACCCTGGCCTTTGTGCGACAATGCTTTTGGTGGCCTACCATGGTTCCGGACGTCTCCGCGATCGTTGCCACTTGCACGGTCTGTGTGCAGAACATGACTCCCCAGCAAGCTTCAGCTGGTCTTCTTCAACCACTGTCGAATACGCCTACAACACCCTTCATTGCTCTGCCACGGATCTCTTGCCCCCGCTCTTCCCTGAGCAAGAGGTCGGCACACCTAGTGTTAGGAGGAGGAGATGGAGATGATTGTGGACTTCAGGAAACAGCAGAGGGAACACCCCCCTATCCACATCGATGGAACAGTAGTGGAGAGAGTAGCAAGTTTTAAGTTCCTCGGCATACACATCACAGACAAACTGAATTGGTCCACTCACACTGACAGCGTCGTGAAGAAGGCGCAGCAGCGCCTCTTCAACCTCAGGAGGCTGAAGAAATTCGGCTTGTCACCAAAATCACTCACAAACTTCTACAGATGCACAATCGAGAGCATCCTGGCGGGCTGTATCACCGCCTGGTACGGCAACTGCTCCGCCCTCAACCGTAAGGCTCTCCAGAGGGTAGTGAGGTCTGCACAACGCATCACCGGGGGCAAACTACCTGCCCTCCAGGACACCTACACCACCCGATGTTACAGGAAGGCCATAAAGATCATCAAGGACATCAACCACCCGAACCACTGCCTGTTCACCCCGCTATCATCCAGAAGGCGAGGTCAGTACAGGTGCATCAAAGCTGGGACCGAGAGACTGAAAAACAGCTTCTATCTCAAGGCCATCAGACTGTTAAACAGCCACCACTAACATTGAGTGGCTGCTGCCAACACACTGTCATTGACACTGACCCAACTCCAGCCACTTTAATAATGGGAATTGATGGGAAATGATGTAAATATATCACTAGCCACTTTAAACAATGCTACCTTATATAATGTTACTTACCCTACATTATTCATCTCATATGCATACGTATATACTGTACTCTACATCATCGACTGCATCCTTATGTAATACATGTATCACTAGCCACTTTAACTATGCCACTTTGTTTACTTTGTCTACATACTCATCTCATATGTATATACTGTACTCGATACCATCTACTGTATGCTGCTCTGTACCATCACTCAGTCATATATCCATCCTTATGTACATATTCTTTATCCCCTTACACTGTGTATAAGACAGTAGTTTTGGAATTGTTAGTTAGATTACTTGTTGGTTATCACTGCATTGTCGGAACTAGAAGCACAAGCATTTCGCTACACTCGCATTAACATCTGCTAACCATGTGTATGTGACAAATAACATTTGATTTGATTTGATCAGGTAGAATTTGCATCTGAAAATTATGGGTCGTGCTGATAAATTTTAAAAAATCAACTGCTGAGAGTAGCAGTTTGATGAGAGGATCAGATGTGTATCGACACAGACACAAAGCAAGTCAGTGTTACTCTTTCCTGGTTTCCTTTGTATTTGCTCAGAATATGATCTCCCTTCCCTCAAAGCCAGGTGAGTCTTCCCTGCTACATCTGTAGAACAACACTAGTCATAAGAATGAGAGATGCCATGGTATGCAATTTACAACAGCAGTGATGTGCCCGCGGGTTGGGTAAAAAATATTTATGACAAGATTGGGTCAAGCAGATGTGTTTGGGTATTTCTTTGTGGTGGAGAAGGGGGAGGATACAAATCAGTGAGCGACTGCAACTCCCGTAATTTGATTTTTCACAGCATGTATACGGCACTGATGTAAGTAAGGCCTTTAATCCATTGTGTGGGGGTTACTTACATTCCCCTCCATGGAAATTACTTCAAATAACCTGCTACTATTTACATATCAATCTGAGCATGGAATAAAACATCCTACTCGGCTTTCTTTGTAGTATAGCAGCAAGGCATCATTGGAGAGGTTCCTAAGTGGGAACATCTATTAGGCTTGACTCTAGTTAATATGCCACATCCCTAACGAGGCAGACAAAAGAGGGGGACCGAGGATGTACGGTGGCCAAGACTCACCTTCAACCCAACCTCATTATGTGCATACAATTAGCCATACATTATAACATCTCTGCTGCCAACTGAGCGGAACTCAGCAGCAACTGAAATGGGGGACACGCTCCGAGAGGATGGACATGACAAACACATTCGCAGGATTTGTATTTATTAAGGATCCCCATTAGTTCCTACCAAGGCAGCAGCTACTCTTCCTGGGGTCCATTAGTTCCTGCCAAGGCAGCAGCTACTCTTCCTGGGGTCCATTAGTTCCTGCCAAGGCAGCAGCTACTCTTCCTGGGGTCCAGCAAAATTAAGGCAGATAAATACAGTTAAAAATGTACTGCATTAAGGTGGCAGATTTAGACACACAGACACACTGGTCAGACAAACACACACCAGGATTTCCATTATGAAAATGTGGCGCCAGACATTTGACCGGCAGCATTTTAATATACCGGACATTTGAGAAATTTACCGTAACCTGATTAGGGCGTCCACCCACGGTGCGCAGGATGACAGAAATAAAATGTAGATCATGTTAATTAAGATTAACAGAACATGCAATCCGAGGATGCAATGACACATGTCCGTACCGCGCCCTTTGAATATGTTAGAACTGTCCACATTTTACTTTTCCTCAGCCAAAAAGATGAGCAACAAACCTCAAAATCAAGAGCCTATACTCAGGCAGCGCGCGAGTCAAGTTTGAGGAAGAACATTTTTACCATAAAAATGCACCTTTATAATAAAGCATTCCATATTCATCATTGCGTGTGTAGACTTATGTAAGATAGCCTACTATTCCTTATGTGATGAGTAGATTGGAAAGTCATGATTTAGGCAAATAATTGAACTCAATCATTGTTAGCAAAAAAGACCGTTCAATGCATGTCTGAGTGCGTAGAGGCCTAGGCTATATGTAACGCTCGTCATTGGAATGAGGTGAGGACCAATACGCAGCGTGGTAAGTGTCCATGATACTTTAATACTCACTGAACACGACAAAATACAAAAATAACAAAGTGAATGAAAACGAAAACCGAAACAGTCCTGAATGGTGACACAAACAAAACAGGAAACAATCACCCACACCACACAGGTGGGAAAAGGCTGATGATGAAGTATGATTCTCAGTCAGAGACAACAAACGACACCTGCCTCTGATTGAGAACCATACCAGGCCAAACACAAAACACAACATAGAAAAACGAACATGGACAACCCACCCCCTGACCATACTAAAACAAAGACATAACAAAAGAACTAAGGACAGAACGTGACACTATATCAGATATGTTTCTTCTTTCCTTGCACAGGAAAAACACATTTCATGCAATTCTACTACACTTTATATGACTGGAGACATTAGCAGAATCTTTTTTAATACGACAAATTACAGGGTAGCCTACTCTGCTGACATTGAAACAAAATCGATAAAAACGTTGTCCATTTAATAGGCCTGCGGTTAGGGGAGACAAATAGAATATGATGTCCATCTAAACTGGAGGAGGAAATTGTCTAAAAACAAACAGAAGTGGCACTAATCCAACCATGATAGAGTGAATATGTGCAGTGAGCACTCACTGGGGATATGGCCGATGCTCTCTGCTAGTGCAGTGGCGGAACTGGAGTTTTATACATGTGGTGGCCAAGGCTACTTCAGGGGGTCCATAGACCATGACAGAAAATTAGTGTGTAACCCTAACCTGGCATCTAAGGAGCATGAATGAATTCTATGATTGCTGATTAAAATGTAGAAGTGATATTTCACTTAACCCGGAGTGGCAGATGGTGTGGTCCAAAAGGGTTACTTCACTAGAATTCTTTAACATACTACGAACAGTCAGTGTCTCTACCTCGGAACTGCAGCTCAATTTCTCTTGCTCACACACACATAAAATAAAGCTCAAGCACCAAGGAGATCAGATAGCATTTGTCTGTTTCACAAATTGCATAGTTTATTTACAAATAAATGTATTTACAAAAAAACACTGCAATTTGACATACCAGGTATCAAGCAGAAATGGAGTTTAAAAATTATTTTGGTGCCCATCAATATAACAAACATACAGTATCATATTTAGGCTCATATTTATTATGTTACGTTTTGGAATTGGCCTAATCAAGACCAAATTAAATCTGTGTGACATGATACCCCTTGAATTGATCATTTTAGAATGTCAGTGTACTAGCTAGTACACAGTGCAGGTTTTAATCATGACCGGAGGGACAGCCTAACTGCCAATTTATCCTAGGTAGATTAAAAGCAGCATAATTCAGTTCTGGTGAGAACTGGCAAAATGTTTCACAAACTCATCCATGTTAAGGGAGCGTGCCTTCCTTGACTCAACACTGAGAATTCCGAGGTGACTTAACCTGTCATCAAACATTGTTGTCCTAAGGAAGGTTTTAAAATCAGTTTTAAAGCTGAGAAGCTTCTCTCGCAACAAGAACTGCTGACTGGTGTAACAACAGAAATCTTACAAAGTCGAAATAACTCATGGAAGATGCTCATGGATAATGTTAATAATGTTCTAGAAACACAACAAAGTCAAGGAGAGTAGACGGTCTGTCCCTTCCACTTTTCTCTCTCCTATCAAGAAGCTGCTTGGTTTGATGAACCTCATGTTTGAGGTCCTCTAAATCAAATCCAATTTTATTGGTCACATATGCGAGTGTAGCGAAATGCTTGTGCTTCTAGTTCTAGCTTCTAGTTCTGACCATGCAGTAATATTTAACATGTAATCTAACAATTTCACAACTAACTTTTACACACAAGTGTAAAAGGAATGAATAAGAATATGTACATATAAATATATGGATGAGCAATGGCCAAACGGCATATGCAAGATGCAGTAGATGGTATAGGGTACAGTATATACATATGAGATGAGTAATGTAGGGTATGCAAACATTATATAAAGTGGCATTTTTTAAAGTGACCAGTGATACATTATTACATCCAATTTTTCATTATTAAAGTGGCTAGAGATGAGTCAGTATGTTGGCAGCAGACACTCAATGTTAGTGATGGCTGTTTAACAGTCTGATGGCCTTGGGATAGAAGCTGTTTTTCAGTCTCTCGGTCCCAGCTTTGATGCACCTGTACTGATAGCGGGGTGAACAGGCAGTGGCTCGGGTGGTTGTTGTCCTTGATTATATTTTTGGCCTTCCTGTGACATCGGGTGGTATAGGTGTCCTGGAGGGCAGGTAGTTTGCCGCCGGGGATGCGTTGTGCAGACCTCAGACCTCTGGAGAGCCTTACGGTTGTGGGCGGTGCAGTTGCCGTATCAGGCGGTAATACGACAGGATGCTCTCGATTGTGCATCTGTAAAAGTTTGTGTTTTTGTTGACAAGCCAAATTTCTTCAGCCTCGTGAGGTTGAAGAGGCACTGTTGCACCTTCTTCACCACGCTGTCTGTGTGGGTGGACCATTTCAGATTGTCCGTGATGTGTACGCCCAGGAACTTAAAACTTTCCACCTTCTCCACTACTGTTCCGTCGATGTGGATAGGGGGGTGCTCCCTCTGCTCTTCCCTGAAGTCCACGATCATCTCATGTGAGGTTATTTTCCTGACACCACACACCGAGGGCCCTTACCTCCTCCCTGTAGGCCGTCTCGTCGTTGTTGGTAATCAAGCCTACCACTGTAGTGTCGTCTGCTAACTTGATGATTGAGTTGGAGGCGTGCATGGCCACACAGTCATGGGTGAACAGGGAGTACAGGAGAGGGCTGAGAACGCACCCTTGTGGGGCCCCAGTGTTGAGGATCAGCGGGGTGGAGATGTTTCCTACCCTCACCACCTGGAGGCGTCCCGTCAGAAAGTCCAGGACTCAGTTGCACAGGGCGGGGTCGAGACCCAGGGTCTCGAGCTTGATGACGAGTTTGGATGGTACTATGGTGTTAAATGCTGAGCTGTAGTCGATGAACAGCATTCTTACATAGGTATTGTTCAGATGGATTAGAGCAGTGTGCAGTGTGATTGCAATTGCATAATCTGTGGACCTATTGGGGCGGTGTCAGGTAGGGTGGAGGTGATATGATCCTTGACTAGTCTCTCAAAGCACTTCATGATGACGGAAGTGAGTGCTACGGGGCGATAGTCATTTAGCTCAGTTACCTTAGCTTTCTTGGGAACAGGAACAATGGTGGACATATTGAAGCATGTGGGAACAGCCGACTGGAATAGGAATTGATTGAATATGTCCGGAAACACACCAGCCAGCTGTTCTGCGCATGCTCTCAGGACGTGGCTAGGGATGCGTCTGGGCCGGCAGCCTTGCAAGGGTTAACACGTTTAAATGTTTTACTCACTTTGGCTGCGGTGAAGGAGAGCCCGCAGGTTTTGGTGGCACTGTATTGTCCTCAAAGTGAGCAAAGAAGTTGTTTAGTTTGTCTGGGAGCAAGACATCGGGGTCCGCAACGGGGCTGGTTATCTTTTTGTAGTCCGTGATTGACTGTAGACCCTGCCACATACCTACATACCACATCTACAGTGGTGGTGTGGTATGTAATCTAACTCAAAAGGTCTGAGCAAGACAAACAGAGGCTCTTTGGGTTGTGAGACTGGACCCCTTGCACTTGCAATTCTTCTTTGAAAAACAGCTCTGCAGCTCAGCTGTGAGACTGCCAAGCACCTGATAAAAGATAGCTCTTTGGAAGCTCTCACCATCACTTTGGTCACAATTTTTCTGTCCTACAGTGCTCATCATCAATGAGTCGTGAAATCTTAAACTTGTTTTAGGCTGTCTATTACACACCGTTTGTACACTTATTTTGCAGTGCTCTGCAATCTCTTCAACCTCTTTCCATAGTTCCTGTAATACGTCTATAAGGGCACCTACGAGATCCACAGCCCTTGCTAGGTCAAGAGAGCTTGATTGGAGCATGCCAGAAAGATATTTGGCATCACCAAGCACTTTACAAAAGGTAACTAAAAGCTCTATGAGATGTAAATCTGAGAAAGAAGGTCCTTTGCCTCCACTGATCTATCACCATTATTTTCAAGTGTGATACCCTGTAGCACTCTCAGAACTGCTGGAAGCCTGTCCCTCAGATTACGGCATGCCATGTATCTGCATGCCTACCTTACACCCATAAGTCTCCGTAGTTCACTGGGCTGCTACTGTGCATTCTGAACTGCAAGCCACTTGAGATGAACGTATCAGCCAGATACAAAGTTATAAAGCTTTTGCAGGAGAGTAAAAAAGTTAGCTGCCTCAGGCACCGATTTTACAGCATCGACAAGAACTAAATTCAAACAATGTGTCGGTGCACATAAAATGCAAATCTTGCACTGTTTTTAATCCGTGCAGACACACCAGAATACTTTCTGCTCATGACGCAAGCACGGTCATAGCCCTGCCCCACAAGATTATTTCTGTAGTCCAGGCCATGTTTTTTAAGGCAATCAATTATCATGTTTGTGAGACCTGCTGCATCTAAGCTTTCAGTTGACTTGAAAGTGTAAAAAGCTTTCGTGGAAGGACACGCTGTAATGGTACCTCACAACTGAAGACATTTGTTATTTTTTATTTAAATCTGCAATTACACCAAAAACTTAACTTTCTTTTACTTCTCTTATTATTTCACTTTGTACCTTCTCAGCTAAGCCCTCAAGAACATTGTTCTGGATTTGGTGGCTTGTGTACTTACCATTGCCACATGCATTCATCCTTTTCTCTATGAGATGGTCATGCTTTGCTATTTGTCTAAGACTGTCAAAAAAATACTATTGTTGTGATAGTCAGACTCTCGACAACCTCTGTGCCCGATATTTTGAGTGGTAGTTAATGGGAGCACATCTGCAGTTGTTTTAATGTAAGTACAGTTTTCCCCCCACTTTCTGTTTCCAGTCCTCATTTATGGCATCTAACATTGACGAGTTGCTGTCAATAGCCCTTTCATGCTGACTCCAAGCATACATAGCATTGATATGATGCTCTGCCTTCGAATGGAGCTTAAACTCAGAATCTCTAAACGGCGCCTTTTTACCAGTTACAAAAATCTGACTGATGTGAAGGCAGATTCAGGTGTATTGGGCAGAGAAATGCCTACAGGCAAAACAATAAGTCAAATCTTGACTTAAAGAATATTCAAGCTATAAATTGTCCTTATACCAGGAGGGTTGCTATTTCGAATCCTAGGTGTGCCCTTACACCCCCACAAAAGCTCCCCGGGCCTTTCCAATACCTATATTTGCATGTCTTTCAGATGGGTTGGGTTAAAAGCAGAAGACAAATTTTGGTTTGGACAATTGACCAATAAAGTGATCTTAATCCATTAATGACAATGAACATGAACATGCTATACAGCATGAACAGATCTGGGACCAGGCTAGGATGTCCCATTCTCAAAATGAGTCCAGAGAGAGGCTGTCATAGTCATTGCATGGCCAGTAAGTCCAAATAGATTTGTCATACAACCCCAAAAGATGTATACTAGACCTTGTTATACTTAAAAAGTTATCATTCTCCTGCCATAGGAAACTAATATATGGTTCCTTTTCTAACAGGTGTTATTTAATGTTCTGTCTGGCTCCCTATAAGGATCTCATTAAAATGGTATTCCTTCGATAGAGAACAGCGTATTACCAGTAATAAAATGAAAAAAGAGGACATAGCAAGATATCTTCATTGTAAAACAACAACGATTCAGTTATCTTTCTTGGCTAAAGCATAGTGACACCTCAGCAAGTGGTGTGTACAGTCGTGGCCAAAAGTTTTGAGAATGACACAAATATTAATTTCCACAACGTTTGCTGCTTCAGTGTCTTTAGATATTTTTGTCAGATGTTACTATGGAATACTGAAGTATAATTACAAGCATTTCATAAGTGTCAAAGGCTTTTATTGACCATTACATGAAGTTGATGCAAAGAGTCAATATTTGCAGTGTTGACCCTTCTTTTTCAAGACCTCTGCAATCTGCCCTGGCATGCTGTCAATTAACTTCTGGGCCACATCCTGACTGATGGCAGCCCATTCTTGCATAATCAATGCTTGGAGTTTGTCAGAATTTGTGGGTTTTTGTTTGTCCACCTGCCTCTTGAGGATTGATCACAAGTTCTCAATGGGATTAAGTCTGGGGAGTTTCCTGGCCATGGACCCAAAATATATATGTTTTGTTCCCCGAACCACTTAGTTATCACTTTTGCTTTATGGCAAGGTGGTCCATCATGCTGGAAAAGACATGGTTCGTCACCAAACTGTTCTTGGATGGTTAGGAGAAGTTGCTGTGGTACCATTCTTTATTTATACCATGTGTTGGTACCATTCTTTATTCATGGCTGTGTTCTTAGGCAAAAGTGTGAGTGATCCCACTCCCTTGGCTGAGAAGCAAACCCACACATGAATGGCCTCAGGACGCTTTACTGTTGGCATGACACTTGACTGATGGTAGCTCTCACATAGTCTTCTCCGGACAAGCTTTTTTCCAGTTAACCCAAACAATCGGAAAGGGCATTCATCAGAGAAAATTACTTTACCCCAGTCCTCAGCAGTCCAATCCCTGTACCTTCTGCAGAATATCAGTCTGTCCCTGATGTTTTTCCTTGAGAGAAGTGGCTTCTTTGCTGCCCTTCTTGACACCAGGCCATCCTCCAAAAGTCTTCGCCTCACTGTGCGTACAGATGCACTCACACCTGCCTGCTGCCATTCCTGAGCAAGCTCTGTACTGGTGGTGCCCTGATCCCGCAGCTGAATCAACTTTAGGAGATGGTCCTGGCACTTACTGGACTTTCTTGGGTGCCCTGAAGCCTTCTTCACAACAATTGAACCGCTCTCCTTGAAGTTCTTGATGATCCGATAAATGGTTGATTTAGGTGCAATCTGACTGGCAGCAATATCCTTGCCTGTGAAGCCCTTTTTGTGCAAAGCAATGATGACCGCACGTGTTTCCTTGCAGGTAACCATGACTGACAGGGGAAGAACAATGATTCCAAGCACAACCCTCCTTTTGAAGCTTCCAGTCTGTTATTCGAACTACATCATTATGACAGAGTGATCTCCAGCCTTACACCTGTGTTAACGAGAGAATCACTGACATGATGTTAGCTGGTCCTTTTGTGGCAGGGCTGAAATGCAGTGGAAATGTTTTTGGGGGATTCAGTTCATTTGCATGGCAAAGAGGTGACTTTGCAATTAATTGCAATTCATCTGAACACTTTTCATAATATTCTGGAGTATACGCAAATCGCCATCATACAAACTGAGGCAGCAGACGTTTGAAAATTGATATTTGTGTCATTCTCAAAACTTTTGGTCACGACTGTATACACACACACACACACACACACACACACACACACACACACACACACACACACACACACACACACACACACACACACACACACACACACACACACACACACACACACACACACACACACACACACACACAAAATTGAGGATACTTTGAGATGCACAATGTCTTGCTACAGGGAGTCTGGAGAGCCAAGAGTCTCATCAAAAGGTCCAGTGTAGTCAAAAATGTGATTTTCCTTTGTTTTATATACATTTCCACACTAATTTGGAATAATACTGTGAAATTATTATAATGCCCTTTTTAGTGTAAGAGCTGTTTCAAAAGACTGCCTGAAATGTTTTGGTGGAATGTAGTTTTGGCCTGTCTGGTAAATTAGTTAATAGATCAATAAGAACCTCCCCCTCAGACCACTCACAGACAGTCCTAGCAAAAGTCCTAGCAAAAGTCTTGCTTGAGAAATTGCTCTTTGTCAAGAAAATATTTTTTTCTTTTTGACCATTTGAATAGAAAACAATCACAGTTAGTTAATTGTCACCCAGAAATGATATTGCGATTAAAAACGGCTGCATTGGTCTTTTAAAAGGAATTATACATCACCCAGAATTCCAGCCTTCAGTTCCCCAAATTCCTCGGGCCAGAAACAAAATGGCCTGTATGAATCATGGTGCCTCAGATGGCAAGAGGGAGAATGGATTTAAGCCTTGCTGAGACATCATAAACCTTCACTGTGCAACACATAACCACATGCAGACAGTAAAAAAAAAAATGTCAAGGTTGATCAACAACAGCCCAGGTGGGTTGTCAGTATTCAAAGTCATTAAAGGTTTTTGCAAGATTCATACTGTGAAGCTGCTGGAGGACTGACATCAGGTTTGTGATATAGGTTTTGAATACTCTTCACGAAACAATTCTCTGAAGTATTTCCATTAGAAATAGAGCAATAGTGATGACACTGGCAGTAAGCACTGCTATAACTGAACAAAGATATAAGCGCAACATGCAACAATTTCACTGCGTTACTGTTCATAAGGAAATCAGTCAACTTAAATTAATTAATTAGGCCTTCATTTATGCATGGGCCATGGCCACCCACTTGGAGCCAGGCCCAGCCAATCAGAATGAGTTTTTCTCCACAAAAAGGGCTTTATTACAGACAGAAATACTCCTCAGTTTCACCAGCTGTCCGGGTGACTGATCTCAGACAATCCCGGAGGTAAAAAGGCCGGATGTCCTTTTATTTCAGCTCATGAAACACAGCAGCAACACTTACCTTTCCCGTTTATATTTGTGTTCAATATATATGGAAGAAAACTGAACATTCTAAAAGAAAATACCAGTACCACAACAAACAACTCATCCAACAACGGATGAGAAAACACAACTTCGCCAATGCCTGCTGAAGGTTATTAAGAAAATGCCAGAAATCCATGCAGCCGCCAATAAACATCACGTTACCTGATTAGTCTAAGAGGCTTCTACAAAGCCGAGCGCAGTAGATACAATAATGGAGTTTCTTAATGATTTTTATTATTTTATTTTTTAAATTTTTTTGTTACTTTCTCTGCTTTGTGGAACAAAGTAGACATCTGAGAGCGCCCACTGGACATGTCATGTATTGCTAATTGGAACAATGTGGCTAATTTGCTGATAATGTAAGTGACAATGCTCTAAAGATATTTTGTCAGCATTTTGCCCAAGTTCATTTCAGTGAGCAAAGCTTTGATGAAATATATTTTTTAAACTTTTCTCCTATTGTTGAATTTGAACGTCAAAAGTATTTGAAAATTCTCAAACTTGTTACCAGACCATTTCTTTCAGTCAACATCTCACATTAAACCTCTCTCTAAGTGTCTTTCTCTCTTGCTGAGTGGGTCACTCTTTCTCAGTGTGTGTCTCTCAGTCTCTATATGTCTCTGAGTATCTATTTTTCAGGGTTGTGTCTCTCCCAGTGTGTGTGTGTCTCAATGAGTCTCCCTCTCTGATGGTCTGTCTCCGTCTCCCCCTCTGAGTTTCAGTGTGTGTCTCACTCTTAGTAGTCTCTCATTCATAAACTCC
Organism: Oncorhynchus keta; assembly: GCF_023373465.1. Classification (NCBI taxonomy): domain Eukaryota; kingdom Metazoa; phylum Chordata; class Actinopteri; order Salmoniformes; family Salmonidae; genus Oncorhynchus; species Oncorhynchus keta. The sequence continues at coordinate 69,489,960 of NC_068448.1, forward strand.
ATCTTTCAACCCATCTCGTCTGTAAAGTCAAACACACATTACTTGTTAGTGGGCGCCGAGTCATCCTGACCTGACAAAGATCCACCGTTGGAACAAAACACTGGTCTAGTTTAATAAAAGGTATTATATTTCGGCGGAGCATTCATCAGTGTGGACCGGGACCTACTTCATTACTCCAAGTCAGACAGTTACTCAAGAGCCCGTGATCCCATGGTTACGCTGAACCACTCCAGAAAATGCCCGTCTCCTACAGCTTGCTCATTCCATTCACACATAGGCCAGGCTATGAAACACAATAATTACACTTAATGGTATGAGTAGGCCTAAGTGTTGGAGGCCAGATTGTGATGGCTGAGTCCTAATGAGTGCTGCTAAAGGAAATCATCATTAATGCTGAGCACAAAGGAAGACAATCTTCTCTGGAAAAGGGAGGGGGGCTGTTGCCAAAGAAACCACTTCTCCCCTTATTTTAATAATATAATCCTCCTCTGCTAATTGTGGGTTATGCTGATAACTTTGGATTAAACCCAAACTGCTGTGACTAACCATGTGATGAGGATCGTATCTGCGCACTACACTCACACGCAGAGGCACAGACACAAGAGCATGTGCACGCACACGCATGCACACATGGCATGCACGCAGACAAACATATATGTCAGTGTGTAGATATTTTCTTTGGATTTGCTCAGAACACAGCATCCCTCCTTTTTCTCTTACCCGTTTTGGCATTGTTCCATGTAGACTTGCCATCAATCTACAGTATGTCCATATCCCTCCCTCATCGGCATCCCTTACACAGACTGCCAAATGATCCTCTAATTACACATCTCCCCATTTGTTATGTGACCACTGGTACTCCAGAGACCACCTCAACATCATTTCCTTGAACCCACTGTTAGCCGAGGTTGTAAATGTGTCTCGTCCACAATGAGAAACAGTCTCTGGGCCCAACAGTACATCTGCCTGCTGCTCGTCATAACGCATGCATTCACCAACCTTATTGGCTGTCGTTTCTCCTCTTATATTTGTGACATTCTAAAAGCTGAAATACGCTTGCAGTGTTTCTCCTACTCTTGCCTAGGTGGGTATGACCTTCCTGGTGTACACTCACCTACAGCTTTGGCTTCAATTGGTTTGCAAATCTTAATATCAACAAGCCCAGAGAATCGCTGTTGCACCGCATTTGAACACCACCTGTAACTGTCTAGGAAAAACACTGGTTTCCATAGCAAAGCTCTCCTATCATTTGAACAATTAGCTAAATCTATGGCTATTCCCACAGTCCCTATCATGAGCTGAAAACACGGAGACAGGAGGAGCCGCAAAAAGGCACCATGAAATATTAATCTATTGTAAACTCATTATGTTGCTGGGAGCACCCGCACAGTCTTGCCTGGCTAAGTGGTGATTGATTGCTTTGGACTGTGGAGAGTGTGCAACAGCCAGAAACGCTACAGGTAGGGGTGTGTGTGTGTGTGTGTGTGTGTGTGTGTGTGTGTGTGTGTGTGTGTGTGTGTGTGTGTGTGTGTGTGTGTGTGTGTGTGTGTGTGTGTGTGTGTGTGTGTGTGTGGGGGGAGAAAATGCTCCTGCGTGTGTCTGAGGTTTCATGTAGGGCACCATTTCCACAGCAGCAAAGTAGGAATCTAGTGTCTTCATTATCAACCACTCCGGTCAATTTCAATACAGAACAATACTGTATAGGTTAGTGTACAAAACATTGATAATGAAGCAGATAAAAAAAACAATATTCATTCAGGCAGTATCAATAGACAGCTTCCATGTGATGTCAGGCAAATAAACAAAAAAACAAATACCCTAATCTCACATTTATTCATTTGGATTATGAAAAAGGAATGGGGGAACATCCCTGGAGATACAAATCGACCTATCTGACAAAACTTCAAAGAAAGTGTTTTAATTATGTAAACAGCTGAGGATTATCTTTAATTACAACGCCGCTAACAGACCAAACCTTGTCTATCTAGAGTAACTGACTGTTACTACACTGAACAAAAATATAAACGCAACATGTAAAGTGTTGGTCCCATGTTTCATGAGCTGAAATAAAGGATCCCAGAAATGTTCCATATGAACAAAAAGCTTATTTATTTGACCACAAATTTGTTTACATCCCTGTTAGTTGGTATTTCTCCTATTACACAGATGCACCTTGTGCTGGGGGAAAATAAAATGCCACTCTAAAATGTGCAGTTGTCACACAACACAATGCCACAAGTTTAGGGAGCACGCAATTGGCATGCTGACTGCAGGAATGTTTCACCAGAGCTGTTGCCAGAGCCTGATCAACTCTATACGAAGAAGATGTGCCGAGCTGCATGAGGCAAATGGTGATCACATCAGATACTAACTGGTTTTCTGATCCTCACCTCTACCTGTTTTTTTTTTGTATCTGTGGCCAACAGATGCATATCTATTCCCAGGCATGTGAAATCCATAGATTAGGGCCTAATGAATTTATTTCAATTGACTGATTTTCTTACATGAACTGTAACTCAGTAAAATCTTTGAAATTGTTGCATGTTGCATTTATTTTTTTGTTTAGTATTAATTTACAGACTGCAAATTGACCACAAGAACCCCAAACAGATATAATGTGACTAAAGCAATCATTTCAAACCTTGCTTACGTTTGTATACAATCACGTGTCTCTCTATTATACGTGGGAATACTTAGGAACAGATTTCCAAAATTAAAATCACAGATTTCCAAACTTAAAATCACTTAAAAAATGGGGGAGGGGGCAAATAAAACCACATGCGGGCCAAATTCGGAGGACCGCCAGTTGGGGAACCCTGCAATAAAGTATCCTTGTGAAAATGAAACTCATCTCATAGGAATTGAGCGCCCAGAATTTGACAATGGATGGATAATCCCCAAAATACAATGAATGTACGGTACATAACAATTTCTTATATTTTTTAAATACTGTAAACTGTCCTTATAAGATAAGATTTCTGACCAATTTTAAACTAACTGTTGTGCTGTCAAGCCATCAGCCGGCCTGTACGAATATGTGTTCATGTACAGTGGTGGCTCGCTCCAGTCCACATGCACGGCCATTGACAGAAACATTGTATATGATGGATTCCAGTGTGCCTGATGAAACTCAGCATTTGCACGGTAACAGCATTGAGGAACGGTGGCCCACTTAAAAAGGTCACAATAAAATCGACCCCAATCAAATAAACAAACAGTCTAAATGCAGGCTGCCCACTTAAAAGGAGGGGCCACTGTTCCAATGGCTTTTATTGCTGGTGCCTAGCCACTGTGGTCGTGGTCCTAAGTATTCTCTATCTGCCCCCTTAACTCATGTCCTTTCCTTCATCCACACTGAAAGAAGAGTTCACCAAGTCAGTTAGGCTACTTGTGTATTGCATTCACCTATCCAGTGTTTTCAGATCCTTTGCAGATGAAGGAAAGGAGTCAAGGGTAGTAAGGAAGCCACATCAGACTGTTGGGACACCCGTAGCTCACCAGTGTTTTCAGATACTGTGCAGATGAAGGAAAATAGACAGGCAAAGCCACTTCAGACTGTTGGGACATGCCCATAGCTCCCCAGAAATGGCATGAGATCAATGCTGAACGCATTAAGTCTGTAACGTTAGTGGTTCTCCATCAGGATTCTCCTCATCAGCCCCAAGGGGACACAAGAAGCGTAATAAACCAAACGGTTATCTGTGGGGCCAAAAATAAAAATTAGGCCTTCTTTGGTATTTCAAATAGTGCATTTAGTTAAAGGGTAGATTTCTAGGAAACGTTTAAGTTTAAATTGAATATGATTCTTTAGAACAAACTAAACAACCACATCTATCGCATGAGCTGAAGGAAGGAATCTGAACACATGCATCAGAACACAACTGCATGCTCACAAAGTTTGAAGTCATTGCAGAGACAAGATGGCCCATCATCGTCAGTGCAATCTCAGTTGTTTGTTCTTAAATAATAACTTCAACAGACGGGCCAGGGAGGGAGACAGAGCTACACGTAGTTAGCGGTTGGTATTTATCCTCTTTAGAGAGATAACGCCGTGGATACAAATGCATTTCATTTCAGCCAACGACAGCAAATCATTAGTGGTTCGACAACACTGCCCACTGTGCCCTTGAAGGCCTGTTTGTGGTGGCAGAGAGCAAACAGCAGTAAACAGAGGAAAGTGCTGGAGGATGACCAACTTAGCTGGTTAAAAAGGGATGCACGGCCACTGACTTCCACTCAGAGCCACTAGCCAAGGAGAGACATAGTTGGGGCCATATAGGGGGATGGTTAATGGGCTACCAGAATGACATGGTAGGTCCTCTGTAGTTCAGTTGATAGCACCAGGATAGTGGGTTGTAACACCAGGATAGTGGGTTCGATTTCCAGGACCACTCATATCTAAAAATGTATGCATGCATGACTAAGTGACTCTGGGTAAAATTGTCTGCTAAATCAGGGCTCTAGTTTACAGTGCGACCATTTTACTTGCATATGTGGCTAAATATTTAGCTGTGCCATGCACCAGTGCGCCTAGAAAAAAAAATCTAAATAATCACCCAGATAATTGTTGCAATGATTACTTCACTCTACCACAGCCGCTGAGTGTCAAGAAGAATACATGACTGTCATGCTTGCACCATTGCCACAAAGAAAATGGTTTGTTATATCAAATAGTTTTCTTTGTGCTCCTACATTTATTTTTGTGCTCATACATTTTTCAACTTAGCTGCAAATGTGGTCGTGGTAAAAAAGGTCAGCATGTGCTAAATGGTATACATTATTATTATTGTTATTATGGTAGAGACAGTATGTTTGTTACTCTAGCTATCAGGGCAACACTTCAGACTGCAGGAATGGTATGCTAGTGCTCATTTGGTCACTGTGTATAGACCAGATTTAGACAAAATAAACATTTTATAAAAGGTCAGCATCCATTGTGTGGTGCTTGATTAGTTAATACTTTTAGAAGTGTTCGCTATTTCACTAGAGGCAGATAGATCCCCTGGTGAGCATTATGGTAGTTCAACATGCATGTGAGATGGTCAGCGATCATACTGTGCAGGTTTACCCTGTTATGACAGACTTGAACGCAGCATGATTCCCTATATACCACTATCTGTCCTCCCTAGAGTCCAGGCATTTAACAGATTTATGTGTCAGTGCAAAACAGTCAACCTGTCAATTGTAGTTTGAGGCCTGATGGCCTAATGTCCCCCTATGGAGTGTAGATTTTCCATCTGGCCGCCACCTAGTTGAGGGACCCTCGAGGTCTAACAATTTTACAGGTAGATAAATCAATCAATCGTGTCAATCAATATTTCAATCCACAGGACAATGTTGGAAAGGTGAGAGGCTGTCAATTGGCACAACTCAATGTTCAAGTTATTTTAAGTGAAGGATCGCGATGACTCCAATGTAAGGCTGTTTCTCTAAGGGTTGATTTCCTCCTCTTCGTCTGAAGAGGAGGTGTAAGCAGGGATCGGATCAAAACGCAGCGTGGTAAGTGTCCATATATTTTTTAATAACAAAAACACTGAACACTATGAAATACAAAAACAATAAACGAATACGTGAAATGACAAAATCGAAACAGTACCGTGTGGTGAAAAACACAGACACGGAAACAAACACCCACAAACAGTGAAACCAGGCTACCTAAGTATGATTCTCAATCAGAGACAACTAACGACACCTGCCTCTGATTGAGAACCATACTAGGCCGAAACATAGAAATCCCAAAATCATAGAAAAACAGACTGCCCACCCCAACTCACGCCCTGACCATACTAAATAACGACAAAACAAAGGAAATAAAGGTCAGAACGTGACAGTTGGATTTCACAGAATACATACAATCCACAGCAGATTTTGAGGGGTAAAGTGAAAATGGACAGGATGTCAGGGAGGGATAAAGTGGAAAGGACAGGTTGTCAGGGAGGGGTAAAGTGGAAAGGACAGGATGTCAGGGAGGGGTAAAGTGAAAAGGACAGGATGTCAGGGAGGGGTAAAGTTAAAAGGACAGGTTGTCAGGGAGGGGTAAAGTGAAAAGGACAGGATGTCAGGGAGGGGTAAGGTGGAAAGGACAGGTTGTCAGGGAAAACTTACTGTCGGCAAACCTGGAATTAAAGCTCAATCTGTCTACCATCACACTATTTAATGGAAACAGATCCAAGGATAAAATAATACATGTTGACTACTGATGTTGCTTTGGTGGTGTACACTTCCTCTGCTCTTTTCAATGTTACGATTTAATGGAAATGTAATGTCATCTTTCATAGTAAGAAAAGTATAATATGAATATATTCACATAACACATCAAGAGTAATCTGTTAGTTCCCGATTTGCTTACTTAAATGTTATTTGGTAAGGTAAGAAATTAAGTCATAACCTATACAAACTTTTATCGGTAGACTTTTAACTATACTGAGGGAAAACAAGGCCCTTTTCAACCGCTGTGCATGATGGGATTTAGAGAATAAAAGTGTACTACAGTGGAACCATATTCTCAAAACGGATTCAACAGCTGTGTTCTCAATCACCTTGCAGTATTGAGTGTTTTGTAGAGCACAGCTGCAGGGCATGTTGAACATGAATAAAGCCACCATTTGCAAAGCCAGCTATATTATACCATAACACACAAGGTAGAATGATTTTGCTTAGCCCCACAATGAGACCTTTATGAGTAATAATAATAACATAGTAATATAGCCCCAATTTTATTCCATTTAGCAGATGCTTTTATCCAAATCACAGTAGTGCATGCATCGATGGCTACAGCAACACCCACAGCCCAAAAGTTGCAATACCATGCTCTACCAACTGAGCAAGTGTCATTCAGAAGTAGGGCTCATACGGGTCTAGGCTAGGGTTTGCTTTGCAGACAGCATTGATTTGCTTTTCCTTAATACTTATAAATACAACCGGACACACCTTTAAAGTGTTAACACCTCTGTAATGGGTATACTACAAGCATTTTTCAGTAAAGAGACGCCTCCTCTCCAGCAGAATGAGAAATATGACACTGCGAATCAACGGTGCAAGGTAGACTAGAAACCTCTACGGTTTTGAAGCCAAGCCCAAATCATCATAACATCAAGACACCAGGTATGGCTTTCACACAGGGGTCCCAGAGAACTTTCTGAATGAGTATTCAGTAAAGGGAGCCAGTGACGCCTGACACATGGAGATTGGAAATCCAACCCAGCGGTTCCCCAGTCCCCACGAAATATCAGTAATATCCTGAGATTCATAGCTTTAGGAGAGGTTAAAATTTCATGAGCCCTTCCAAGAGCTAACAGATCAAAAGGCCAGTTTTGCCCTCAAAGCTTAATAAGGACAACATAAGATAGAAACCAAGGCTTATAATTGAACCCAGCATTAATATCAATCAGTGCCCTATGGAAAAAGACACCTAGAAAAACTTTCATTCACTAATAATATGCTTTTTTTCATGATAACACTAGGCTCCATACTCAGTGCTGCAGGCTATACAACTGCAAAGCACATGGTAGACGAGAGAGGAGGAATAATTTGAAAACATATCCCCTTGCATGGGTGTGATCTGTCATTAAATAATGTAATCTCAACAGCTTGCCTACAACAGCAGGGTATAATCCAGTTATAGAAAAAAGTATTCGATTCGGTTTCCAATGCATTTACTATTCCGCAGTTATTCAAACGCTAAAAACGCACGTTGAAAACAATACTTTAAAAAGACGGGATTGTTTATAAGCGAACACGTCGTTTAAATCTCACCTTTCGAATTCAACAAAACACGTATTTCTTACCATTACGTTCCCTTGCATTTTGGCAGTCTCTATTAGGTTCTTTTCCTTCATTTTTTCTGTAGAAAGGATCCTCTGTTCAGGATATTATCGTCGTTAGACTAGTTTTGGACCGCTTCTTCCACGGTCTACGCCGGTTCTGTGAGACCCTGGGTTTGGCTTCTAATTCACCAGTGGGTGGGCTTACTACGCATTGGTGAGGCACATGCGTTGATTTTTCTTAAATATCCTATTGATTGATGGCTGAGTCAGTGCCTGTCTTTTACTACGAAGTAAAATATGTAGCCGTGAGTTGTACACAAAGGCTATCATATATAATCTCCATAATATGGGACACCACCACGTTCACTCCGGCTGCTCCGGGTCCTATTTGTTTGAACGGAACATAAGAATCCGCTCCCAGCCTCGCACAGCTACCCATAGTTGACAGTCAGCGCGTGTTGTGCGTGCTGCCACCGGAATGAAGATAACATTCAATTTCCCATGGACTGCATGTTAATTTATGTTCGCTGAGGCTTTGACTCATAATATTTTTCATTTCAATACATTTCCTCGGCTTCATTTATAGCCTACAATTGCTATCTGTAAACACATGGAGACATTGCCGCAAAAATGTTAATGAGTCACATACACACATTTCCCCAGAGACAAAAGTAAACCTAATGAGAATACACCATTGGCCCCCTGTCACAATAAATTAGTTTATGATATATTTGTTTAATAACAAACGTTTGATGGCCACTGGAGAAATTGTAACAAACACAATTTTGAGGCAGCAACATAGTATTGGGTCAATGATGGCAACATCTAACGTCTATTCATGTTGGTGTAACAATAGCAATACATTCCCAACCACATGATGAATAGCAACACATCTGTGTGGACCCATTGGTTCATAGTTTAACCTTGTTCAAGTCTTTAGCAGGCATAAAATATTTATCTAAGACCAGGTTGATTTGTAATTTATACTGAACAAAAAATATAAACGCAACATGTAAAGTGTTGGTCCCATGTGTCCCAGATGCACAAAAATGCTTATTAATATCAAATGTTGTGCACAAATTTGTTTACACCCCTGTTAGTGAGCATTTTATCCTTTGTCAAGATAATCCATCCACCTGACAGGTGTGGCATATCAAGAAGCTGATTAAACAGCATGATCATTACACAGGTGCACCTTGCGCTGGGGACAATAAAAGGCCACACAAAAATGTGCAGTTTTGTCACACAACACAATGCCACAAGTTGAGGGTGCATGCAATTGGCATGCTGACTGCAGGGATGTCAACCAGAGCTGTTGCCAAATAATTGAATGTTAATTTTTCTACCAAAAGCCATGGTCTGCGTCCAATTAGAGAATTTGGCAGTATGTCTAACCGGCCTCACAACCGCAGACCACATGTTACCACGGCAACCAAGGACCTCGACATCCGGCTTCTTCACCTGCGGGATCGTCTGAGACCAGCCACCCTGAGGAGTATTTTTTTGTCCGTAATGAAGCCAGTTTGTGAGGAAAAACTCAGTCTGGTTGTCTGGGCCTGGTTACCCAGTGGGTGGCCCTGGTTCCCAAGTGGGTGGGCCTATGCACTCACAGGCCCACCCATGGCTGCGCCCCTGCCCAGTTATGTGAACCCCATAGATTAGGACCTAATGAATTGATTTAAATTCACTGATTTCCTTATATGAACTGTAACTCAGTAAAATTGTAGAAATTTTTGCATGTTGCATTTATATATTTGTTTCAGTATTCATTGGTGGTTAGGATAGCTAATGACAAAGGTTAAGATTATTTATGTAAAAGGTTAAGAGAACTAAAAAGACAAAGTTTAGGAGAATTTATACACTGCAGGTTAGGTAAATTGGGTTACGGTAAGAATAAGGGTTAGCTAAAATGCTACAGTTGTCCCAGACACGACTCGAACATGCAACCTTTGGATTTCTAGATGGTCAAGCTATTGCCCCCCCCATCCTCCCCCTACCAACCTCCCTACTTTAGTTTCTGTCTAAAGTAACTAGACCATTAGTACATATCATACGTCTTAGAGGTGCTCAGAAATACGTATAGCATGTTTTGTATAGCTATGAGGCCAAGCTGACTGAAATGTCAGCTGACTGAAATGAAGCCAAATGTCTTCTACATTCAATGCCCCTGAACACACACACGTTGATTAGGATCTCTATTGGCTAATAAAGATGGGCTTGGGTAGCCTATTGGACTGAAGTTCAGAGACCCCATCAGTCAGAGGGACTCCCTTGGGCTACCACAGGCATTTGCCACATTACATAGAAAATGTAGCAATTGCACCATCCAATATTGCAGCATCAAAACAATACTGTGAATCTACAATGTCATTAAATAAGAACTAGACTTGACTTACGTTGAGGGTTAGCTTACAAGGGAAACTTACTTTACCCAACTCCCCAAAACCTACCACAGAAACATAAAATCCAAATCTCATTATGGAGTCCAACCAATTTCAGAAACCTTCAAGTGGACATCCAACCAAAGGCTTAAGATCTGCCACATGGCCAATGGCTGTCAGCCTGCCATTTTTACTGATTCTTCCTCTGCCATGAGACGGTAGTCCCTTCTATCTGTGGCCAGCATTCACAAACCCATGTTGGTGCCCGTTGTTGCTTTCTCACAGGGAAAAACCACCTGCAATGAAGAACTGTGACTCACAGAATGCAAAGTAAGTGGTCAACGCCTAGCTATCGACCAACGGGGAGCACCCACTGTATGGAACTATAAAACAAGCTCCAAACTAACAAACTGCAAAAGCCTCAATCAGATTCAGCCCCCGGTAGTGGACAACGACATAAACTAATTTGAATTCTGAAGTTTAGTGTATTAGGCTCCCTACTAGCTACTGCAAATGCAGCAGCTACTCTTCCTGGGGTCCACATAAAACATACAAATACATTACGAAGTATAGCACAGTAATGGACTAGAATATAAGATAATACATTAAAATTAAATTAAGAAATACAAATTAAATAAGAGTTTCGCTTCAAACACACCGACAGCGTCATTGCATTTTGGTACACCAGAATTACATTCATTTCCAATGAAATGCTGCATTTGCCTTACAGCTTTGTGTTGCATAGGCAGTTGCAATGTGTTCGGTGTGGTGCATACGTTAGATTTATCGAACGTATGCATCAAACTCTACGCATAGACGGCTTGACAGAAATGGTAGTAGGAGATGCATACATATCCAGATGATGCTGCATACTATTTTGCGCAATGATGCTGTCAGTGTGTTTGAAGTGTTACAGTACCAGTCAAAAGTTTGGACACAGCTACTCATTCAAGGCTTTTTTTAAAACCATTTTCTACATTATAGAATAGCGAAGACATCAAAACTATGAAATAGCACATATGGAATAATGTAGAAACCAAAAAAGTGTTAGACAAATCAAAATGTATTTTATATTTGAGATTCCTTAAAGTAGCCACTCTTTGCCTTGACAGCTTTGCACACTCTTGGCATTCTCTCAACCAGCTTCATGAGCTAGTCACCTGGAATGCATTTCAATTGTTAAAAGTTCATTTGTGGATTTCTTTCCTTCTTAATGCCTTTGGGCCAATCATTTGTGTTATGACAAGGTAGGGTTGGTATACAGAAGATAGCCCTATTTGGTCAAATACCAAGTCCATATTATGGCAAGAACAGCTCAAATAAGCAAAGAGCAATTACAGTCCATCATTACTTTAAGATATGAATGTCAGTCAATCCGTAAAATGTCAAGAAATGTTAAAGTTTCTTTAAGTGCAGTCGGAAAAACCCATCAAGCGCTATGATGAAATTGGCTCTCATGAGGACCGCCACAAGAAAGGAAGACCCAGAGTTACCTCTGCTGCAGAGGATACGTTTATTAGAGTTAACTGCACCTCAGATTGCAGTCCAAATAAATGCTTCACATAGTTCAAGTAACAGACACATCTCAGCAGCAATTGTTCAGAAGAGACTGCGTGAATCAGGCCTTCATGGTCGAATTGCTGCAAAGAAACCACCAACTGTTCAGAGGAGACTGTGTGAATCAGGCCTTCATTGTCGAATTGCTGCAAAGAAACCACTACTAAAGGACACCAATAAGAAGAAGAGACGCACCTGTCCCTGTCCTTTTGTCTGATGAGTCTAAATTTGAGATTTTCGGTTCCAACCGCCGTGTCTTTGTGAGAAGGAGTAGTTGAACAGATGATTTCCGCATGAGTGATTTATTTAGAATTCAAGGCACACTTAACAAGCATGGTTACCACAGCATTCTGCAGCGATACACCATCCCATCTGGTTTGGGCTTAGTGGGACTATCATTTGTTTTTGAAATGGACAATGATCCAAAAAACACACCTCCAGGCTGTGTAAGGGCTATTTGACCAAGAAGGAGCGTGATGGAGTGCTGCATCAGATGACCTGGCATCCACAATCCACAATCACCTGACCTCAACCCCGTTTTAAAAAAATAATAATAATTTTATTTTTTTACCTTTTATTTAACCAGGCAAGTCAGTTAAGAACACATTCTTATTTTCAATGACGGCCTGGGAACAGTGGGTTAACTGCCTGTTCAGGGGCAGAACGACCTTGTCAGCTCGGGGGTTTGAACTCGCAACCTTCCGGTTACTAGTCCAATGCTCTAACCACTAGGCTACGCTGCCGCCCCATTGAGATGGTTTGGGATGAGTTGGACCACAGAGTGAAAGAAAAGCAGCCAACAAGTGCTCAGCATATGTGGGACCTCCTTCAAGACAGTTGGAAAAGCATTCCAGGTGAAGCTGGTTGAGAGAATGTCAAGAGTGTGCAATGCTGTCATCAACGGCAAAGGGTGGCTACTTTGAATAATCTAAAATATACTTGGATTTGTTTAACACTTTTTTGGTTAAGACATGATTCCATTTGTGTCATTTCACAGTTTTGATGTCTCTAATATTGTTCTACAATGTAGAAAATAGTACAAATAAAGAAAAACCCTTGAATGAGTAGGTGTGTGCAAACTTTTGACTGGTACCGTATATATAGGACACCAAGAGAAAACAAAAATTCTGTTTACACACTTCATATATAGATATTCTTATATTCAGTACAGTTAAATTATATTTTTAGAAAGAGGAGCTGTGATACATTATGTTTTTTGAACTGTTTTTTAAGCAAAACTAACTTTTTGCCTGAGTAACCTCTGGTGGCAGAGCATTCCATAATGACATGGCTCTATACATAACTGAGTGACTCATTAAATCTGTTTTTGGTTTGGGTACCGTGAAGAAACCCATAACGGCGTGTCTGGTGGGGTATGTATGTCTGTTAAGTGTATGCAAATATATTATACAAGTGGTTTCTCCTCAACCATGAAAGGCTATCATGCATGTTGTTGATGTTAGTTCGCTGTGTGCAGTTGGGGGCAAGGCATGCTGCTTTGCTTTGAGACAGCTGCAGCTTTTCTAGGTCTTCTTTGCTGCATCTGACTATATTACCGGACAGCAATCAAGATGGGACTACATCAAAGCCTGAAAAACTAGTACAGTTGAAATGTGTCCAAAATGCAGAACATCTTTTTATAACAACACATACCTCCCCATCTTCACAACAACTTTGTCAATAGGACTTGACCATGATAACTGACCATCCAATGTTACTTACTGAGTTCAGCTTCTTTAACTTGTTCAAAGGTCACACCCTTTATGTACAACTCTAGTTTTTATTTTATTTTATTTATTTCACCTTTATTTAACCAGGTAGGCTAGTTGAGAGAACAAGTTCTCATTTGCAACTGCGACCTGGCCAAGATAAAGCATAGCAGTGTGAACAGACAACACAGAGTTACACATGGAGTAAACAATTAACAAGTCAATAACACAGTAGAAAAAAGGGGAGTCTATATACAATGTGTGCAAAAGGCATGAGGAGGTAGGCGAATAATTACAATTTTGCAGATTAACACTGGAGTGATAAATGATCAGATGGTCATGTACAGGTAGAGATATTGGTGTGCAAAAGAGCAGAAAAGTAAATAAATAAAAACAGTGTGGGGATGAGGTAGGTGAAAATGGGAGGGCTATTTACCAATAGACTATGTACAGCTGCAGCGACCGGTTAGCTGCTCAGATAGCTGATGTTTGAAGTTGGTGAGGGAGATGAAAGTCTCCAACTTCAGCGATTTTTGCAATTCGTTCTAGTCACAGGCAGCAGAGTACTGGAACGAAAGGCGGCCAAATGAGGTGTTGGCTTTAGGGATGATCAGTGAGATACACCTGCTGGAGCGCGTGCTACGGATGGGTGTTGCCATTGTGACCAGTGAACTGAGATAAGGCGGAGCTTTACCTAGCATGGACTTGTAGATGACCTGGAGCCAGTGGGTCTGGCGACGAATATGTAGCGAGGGCCAGCCGACTAGAGCATACAAGTCGCAGTGGTGGGTGGTATAAGGTGCTTTAGTGACAAAACGGATGGCACTGTGATAAACTGCATCCAGTTTGCTGAGTAGAGTGTTGGAAGCAATTTTGTAGATGACATCGCCGAAGTCGAGGATCGGTAGGATAGTCAGTTTTACTAGGGTAAGCTTGGCGGCGTGAGTGAAGGAGGCTTTGTTGCGGAATAGAAAGCCAACTCTTGATTTGATTTTCGATTGGAGATGTTTGATAGGAGTCTGGAAGGAGAGTTTGCAGTCTAGCCAGATACCTCGGTACTTATAGATGTCCACATATTCAAGGTCGGAACCATCCAGGGTGGTGATGCTAGTCGGGCATGCGGGTGCAGGCAGCGATCGGTTGAAAAGCATGCATTTGGTTTTACTAGCGTTTAAGAGCAGTTGGAGGCCACGGAAGGAGTGCTGTATGGCATTGAAGCTCGTTTGGAGGTTAGATAGCAGTGTCCAATGACGGGCCGAAAGTATATAGAATGGTGTCGTCTGCGTAGAGGTGGATCAGGGAATCGCCCGCTGCAAGAGCAACATCATTGATATATACAGAGAAAAGAGTCGGCCCGAGAATTGAACCCTGTGGCACCCCCATAGAGACTCCCAGAGGACCGGACAGCATGCCCTCCGATTTGACACACTGAACTCTGTCTGCAAAGTAATTAGTGAACCAGGCAAGGCAGTCATCCGAAAAACCGAGGCTACTGAGTCTGCCGATAAGAATATGGTGATTGACAGAGTCGAAAGCTGTTGAAGTTTAGGTCTAAGAGAATGCTTTAAACCAAACACAATGCTTTTTTTCCCCCCAGCACCCCATGCCAGTGGACGCAAGATGGTGCTGACATAGATGGTCGCCTCGCTTCAGGTCCTTAGGAAACTGTTTTTTTAATGTATTACTTCTTACATTGTTAGCCCAGAAAATCGGAAGTGTTAATACATACAGCCAGGAAACACTATTGGATATAAAAGCGATGTCAACTTACCAACATTATGACCAACATTATGACCAGGAATACGTCTTTCCCGAAGCGGATCCTTTATTCGGACCTACACCCTGGATCTAATCCTAGAGGCCGACCCAAAACAACGTGGTCACCAGAGGAGAGGCAAACGGAGTGGCCTACTGGTAAGACTTAGAAGGTGAGCACACCATCCACCGCTTCCGAGCATATTACTCGCCAATGTCCAATCTCTAGATAACAAGGTGGATGAAATTAGGGCACAAGTTGCCTTCCAGAGAGACATCAGAGATTGTAACATTCTCTGTTTCATGGAAACATGGCTCACTCTGTATATGATGTCAGAGTCGGTAAAGTCACCCGGTTTCTTCATGCATCGCGCCGACAGAAACAAACATCTCTGTGGTAAGAAGGGCGGAGGTGTATGCCTTAACATACAGGAACTCAAGTCCTTTTGTTCACCTGACCTAGAATTCTTTACAGTTAAATGCCGACCGCATTATCTTCCAAGAGGATTCTCTATGATTATAGTCACAGCCGTGTAAATCACCCCTCAAGCAGATACCTTGTCGGCCCTGAAAAAATTTCACTGGACTCTTTGTAAACTGGAAACCATACATCCTGAGGTTGCATTTATTGTAGCTGGGAATTTTAACAACACTAACCTGAAAACAAGACTTCCTAAATTCTATCAGCATATCGAATGCGCACCACGAGCTGGTTGCATTCTGAATGATTGCTTCTCTCACTTCCGTGATGCACACAAAGCCCTCCCCCGACCTGCCTTCGGCAAAGCTGACCATTACTCCATTTTGTTGCTCCCAGCCTATAGACAGAAACTAAAATAGGAAAAACGTCCGTGCTCAGGTCTATCCAACGCTGGTCTGACCAATCGGATTCCACGCTTCAAGATTGCTTTGATCACGTGGACTGGGATATGTTCCGGATAGCCGTGAGTAAAATATTGAAATGTGTTAACCCTCGCAGGGCTGCCGGCCCAGACAGCATCCCTAGCTGCGTCCTCAGAGCATGCGCAGACCAGCTGGCTGGTGTGTTTACGGATATATTCAATCAATCCCTATCCCAGTCTACTGTCCCCATTTGCTTCAAGATGGCCACCATTGTTCCTGTTCCAAAGAAAGCTAAGGTAACTGAACTAAATGACTATCGCCCGTTGCACTCACTTGTCATCATTAAGTGCTTTGAGAGACTAGATCATATCACCTCCACCCTACCTGATACCCTTAGTCCCACTCCAATTTGCTTGCCGCCCCAATAGGTCACTGACGATGCAATCGCCATCACACTGCACACTGCCCTATCTCATCTGGACAAGAGGAATACCTATGTAAAAATGCTGTTCATTTACTACAGCTCAGTATTTAACATCATAGTACCCTCCAAACTCATCCTTAAGCTCGAGACACCCCGTCCTGTGCAACTGGGTACTGGACTTTGACGGGCCGTCCCCCAGGTGGTGAAAGTAGGAAACAACATCGCCACCCGGCTGATCCTCAACACTGGGGCCCCACAAGGGTGCGTTCTCAGCCCTCTCCTGTATTCCCTGTTCACCCATGACTGCGTAGCCATGCACGCTTCCAACTCAATCATCAAGTTTGCAGACGACACTACAGTGGTAGGCTTGACTACCGACTATGATGAGACGGCCTACAGGGAGGAGGTGAGGGCCCTTGGAGTGTGGTCTCAGGAAAATAACCTTCGGGAAACAGCAGAGGGAGCACCCCTCCATCCACATCGATGGGACAGTAGTGGAGAAGGTGGAAAGTTTTAAGGTCCTTGGCGTACACATCACGGACAAACTGAAACGGTCCACCCACATAGACAGCGTGGTGAGGAAGACGCAACAGCGCCTATTCAACCTCAGGAGGCTGAAGAAATTTGGAATTTGGCTTCTCACCTAAAACACTCAAACTTTTACAGATGCACAATCGAGAGCATCCTGTCGGGCTGTATCACCGCCTGATACGGCAACTTCACCTCCTTCAACTGCAAGGCTCTCCAGGGGGTAGTGTGGTCTGCACAATGCATCACCGGGGACAAACTACCTGCCCTCCAGGACACCTACAACCCCCGATGTCACAGGAAGGCCAAAAAGATCATCAAGGACAACAACCACCCGAGCCACTGCCTGTTCACACCGCTATCATACAGAAGGTGAGGTCAGTACAGGTGTATCAAAGCTGGGACCGAGAGACTGAAAAACAGCTTCTACCTCAAGGCCATCAGACTGTTAAACAGCCATCACTACCATAGAGAGGCTGCTGCCAATATACAGACTCAAATCTCTGGTCACTTTAATAAATTGACTTAATAAAGGTATCACTAGTCACTTTAAATAATGCCACTTTAATAATTTTTATATATCCTACATTACTCATCTCATATGTATATACTATATTCTATACCATCTACTGCATCTTGCCTATGCCGCACGGCCATCGCTCATCCATATATTTATATGTACCTTCTCTTATTCATTCCTTTACATTTGAGTGTATAAGATAGTTGTTGTGAATTTGTTACAAGATTACTTGTTAGATATTACTACATTGTCAACTAGAAGCACAAGCATTTTGCTACACTCACATTAACATCTGCTAACCATGTGTATGTGACCAATAGCATTTGATTTGATTTGACATTGAAAGTCTTAGGTACAGCCATCCCCACTGGGAGAACATAAATCCAGTAAGGCCTAACCAGGAAGAAAAAAGCTTTGAAGCCTGGGAGAATACGTGTCCCTTGAATGGTTCGATAGCCTGTTTTCAGCCACATTTACTTATCCAAACAAACCTTTAGAACTCTAAATTGATAGGGGTAAAAATGCAACTAAACGGAAATAGACCTCTCCATGGTTTCTTTGAAGTCCCAGCCAAAGTGTAAAGTGTGAACACCCCCCAGTGTTGACCATACTCATTTCCACGACAGCAAGTCGATGGATTCACCGTCTGAAGCTCACAGCAGCGTCTTCCTGACAGAACGTTTTACCTGCTGGGTAGAGAAAACACCATGTCTCATACAAATCAGACTTCAAACTCCCCTCCATTAATTACACAAGAGGGGTGCTGCTACCACAGCAACCTAATAAGAAGTCTGTCCAGGTCAGCCAAGCCATTAGTGCTAAGGGAACACTTAGTAAATAGACAGATACTGTAGGAGACGGCACTGCCACTTTGCTGTATGAAAATCTTCAATGAACATCCATTGGGGCTCTAAAATAGTAATGTTATTTTGTCACACTGTCAATAACAGAAGTGGGGCGGACAGTGGCATTGTTTCCACTACTGCAGACAACATCTTTAATGACAATGATGAATAGTAAGCCATGCTTCAGGCAACCAAATGTTTGTGGGATGCATGCTATATGTATTACTTTGGGACACGTTATGAACTGATCTCGACCCCAAAACCTGTAACTTTTTAAATCGGTGCCTTAATTGTGCAATAATGGGCTCATCTCATCCCCAAAGTTTCGTTTATTTCCACGTAAGGCACAGTTCTATGCTCATGCCACTGAGGTACATGTCTACAGAAGAAATCTGTCACAACGATATTGTGGTGGCCACCTGTGTGTGTGCGCATGCATGTGGTTGTGTATATGTATTTTCAGTGACACAAGAAGGTGTTGTTGACATAGATCCTGGTTACAAATCCAAGACACCAACCAAGTCTTTCTGATGGAGTCTCTGTCCGTGACTGTGTGCAGTTGTGCAATTATGAAAGGAGGTGCTGTGTTGACATGATAGCCCTGAACACATCCAGAATAACACCAAAGAGATGGCTGAACTGAGTAATGTTGAATCTACACCTTCAAAGAGTGTGAATGTATGTGTGTATGTCCTCCGTCTCTAGGTGCCCCTGTCCAAGCATGAGCACAGACAAACACCACGGCCATGTTAAGACAGCATATGGAGGCAGACTCAGAAGAAACAAACACTATGGCCATTTCAAGACAACATATGGAGGCAGACTCAGCAAAAGAAAAGCCTTAAAGCCTAAAGTGATTTTAAAGTACCAAAAGCCTGAATTGATCAGCCTAGATTCCCAGTGGAATTAGTAAAGTCAAGGTTCATTCTGGTGACAGCACTCATCCAGCACAATAAACTAAACTGGGACACGCAGAAGTGAAATCAATAGCTTCATTATTAACTGCATTACTCAAGCCAATAATATCACCCACTCGGTCTTTCTCACTCTCTCTCCCCGACACACCTTAAAGGATATTGAACTCATTTCAAGATGCTGGAATTTATTAAAAGTGATTTACTGTTGTCTCTAACCAGAATCTAATCAACCTGCCAGTGGTCCCCACCTGGCACGATTGGATTGTAGTGTTCTATCATTTCAAAACATCTAATCCTGGACCATTTAACAGCTTTCTTCGGAGCAGATTTATTCGTATAGGCTACAAATGCAAATGTATTTAACTTATTATAGAGACTATCAGCAACATGGATTGGAAACCTCTGTCTGTTACCATTCTCTAAAATAATAGAGGGTACAACTCGTGACACTCAATAGACCTCCAACTGCAGCCCTGGCTGACCCACTACAAAACATCAGAGGGGAGATGTTATTGTTTTTCTCATTACCAGCTCAATTAGAGTTACGCAGGTTGATGTTTATTGTCAGGAGTCTTGTCCTGGAAGCAGCACTGTACGATTCTCCCCTTACATGCTGTCCAGCTCATGTCTTGTGCGCGAGCTTGCAAAATAAATTTACACACACATGTTATTCAATCATTGCACACACACTGCTCGTGCGTGTCAACGAGAGTCTGTGTAGCTAGGCGCTAAAATAGTACTTGGTTCTATTTGTGGTGCTCTACGCACTGCAAGTCCTGCCCCTCCCATCTCCTCATTGGTTTGCAGAAGCATATACCCACATGGGTGATTGAAAGATGAACTGAGGTCCACACTCCAGTCCAGTTGGTTGTGGGAATCCACCTTAAAGTTGGTTGCCAACCACCATATAAAGTCCAAACAAGAAGAAGCCTGAAGGAGAAGAGATTACTTGAAAACAAACTTTTACCCTTTCATCTTTTTATTAACATGCACGCGTGCGGTCTGGTAAGCAAAAAATTCATGAAAACAAAAATTTGATTTTTGGTTTTAATTGAAGGTTATGTTTAGGCATTAGGGTTAAGATTAGGTTTAAAATCAGATTTTATGACTTTATCTATTACAGAACAAGATTCATGATGAAAAAATGCTAAACTGTGAGATTTACCCCTTTGAGAAGCCCGAGGCCACAGAGTTGAAGAAGAGGGGAAAGTCATGTAGGAGTGGTATTTTGACAAGACACTACATCTGACCTTCCCATCATGTCAAGGCAACAGATCATTATTATCCTAATGAATTTAGCAGCAGATAGCCTAAATGGCACAGAGCAGTGTAAAACTTCCTTCATCTAATGTTTGGACTCCAAATTGATGGTTATATGAGGTCTGTCAGTATAGCAGTAGGCTACTACATAAGAGGATAAAGATCTAAGGATTGTGTATTATGGCTTTATATATAAAAATGTGCTGCCATTCCACACAGTTTGATAAAAAAATATATAGCTTTTTCTCATTCACAGAAGTTTATTGTGGTGGCCTCACGAGTGGTACAGCGGTCTAAGGCACTGCATCGCAGTGCTAGAGGCGTCACTACAGACCCGGGTTCGATCCCAGGCTGTGTTGCAGCCGGCAGCGACCAGGGGGCCCATGAGGCGGCGCACAATTGGCCCAGTGCCGTCTGGGTTAGGGGAGTGATTGGCTGGCCGGGATGTCCTTGTCTCGAACTCTTGCGACTCTTTGCGGCGGGCAGGGCGCATGCATGGGGACTTCGGTCACCAGTTGTATGGTGTTTCCTCTGACACATAGGTGCGGCTGGCTTCCAGGTTAAGCTAGGCAGGGTCGTGTTTCAGAGGATGCATGGCTCTCGACCTTGACCTTTCCCGACTCTGTATGGAAGTTGCAAAATGGGACAAGAGTGTAACTACCAATTGGGGGGGGTATATTGTGGTTGTTCTATCTGTTTTATTTGGCCAACTACTGACTGTAAAAATGTTGTTGTTTTAAGTATTTTATTTTTCATGACTTCTTGAGTGATTCTGAGCTACAGTGACTGGTGATTTTGACCCATGGAGTTGCTGAACTAATGGCTAGTCAGTTTGTTTGGCTTGGCTAGATAGTTAGCTTGCTAGCTGGCTATGCGATCATTTGAATGATGCAACAGCACCAGCTTTTTCCCCCCTACCCTAATTGAATGAACAATGTGGACAGCGGTGTGAGGGGAATGTTTCCTGACTACTACCGCCGAGGTGCGGTGGTCTTTCTGCCACTTATAGCTGCCGCCAAAGCATCAGCGAGGTGGTTGCTACATTTCAGTGGTGGACTGCCCAGCCTACCTACAGAGGAGGAGAACACGAACGAGGTGTTTGATGGAAAATCTCCGGGTTTTTCTAACTGACTGATGCTGCGTCCTCTGTGCCATCGAAGCTCCCAAAGTTTAAGCTACTGCCCAGCCTTTCGGTACTGCCTGGCTGAACAACATCTTATCATCTGAAACTGTGGAAGACCACCGCACAAGACATTTGTTTTGCTTAATTTACAGTGTCTTTGAGATTCTCCTTGTAATGAAAATGACTATATAAAATACGTATGTTATTAGAGGGAGATTACATTTTGCATTTGGTTGTCAACAACACAAACGGGCTAAATTGAAAAATGTCCTTTACACTACAGATTTAACAGAAGCTGTTCCCTGGCAGCAAAGTTATCGTAATTAATTTTCTCCTTAAGGACACCTTTTTGTTTCCTGAAGGATCTTTTGAGCACATCTAAATATTAATGGAACTGTTTCCATGAACAGCAGGCGTCTGTCAGGAGTCTGGATCAGATTCATCACTTAAACCTGCTCTGCTCAGTGAATGTTGCTCTGCGAGTAGTGCTGAGTTTCTGGAGCACAGCAGCTGCTTAGCTTTTTCTCTCACAATTCAAGACTTAATGTGGATGTGTGCTTGTATGTACAGTGCCAGTCAAAAGTATGGACCCACCTACTCATTCAAGGGATTCTTTATTTTTACTATTCTCTACATTGAAGAATAATAGTGAAGACATCAACTATGAAATAACACATATGGAATCATGTAACAACCAAAAAAAGTGTTAAACAAATCTAAATAAACTTTGTCTGAGATTCTTCAAAGTAGCCACCCTTAGCCTCGATGACAGCTTTGAACACTCTTGGCATTCTCTCAACCAGCTTCATGAGCTAGTCACCTGGAATGCATTTCAATTGTCAAAACTAAATCCGTGGAATTTCTTTCCTTCTTAATGCGTTTGAGCCAATCGGTTGTGTTGTGACAAGGTAGGGTTGGTATACATTTTACCCTATTTGGTAAAAGATAAAGTCCATATTATGGCAAGAAAAGCTCAATTATGCAAAGACAAATGACAGTCCATTACTTTAAGATATGAAGGACAGCCAATCCGGAAAACATTAAAAGCTTGAACGTTCCTTCAAGTGCAGTCACAAAAACTATCAAGCGCAATGATGAAATTGGCTCTCATGAGGACCGCCACAGGAAAGGAAGACCAAGAGTTACCTCTGCCACAGAGGATAAGTTCATTAGCGTTACCAGCCTCAGAAATTACAGCCAAATGAATGCTTCACAGAGGTCAAGTAACAGACACAGCTCGACATCAACTGCAAAGAAACCACTACTAACAGGACACCAATAAGAAGAAGAGAAGATTTTTGGCTGCAACAGCCGTGTCTTTGTGAGACGCAGAGTAGATGAACTGATGATCTCCACATGTGTGGTTCCCACCATGAAGCCTGGAGGAGGTGTGATGGTGTGTGGGTGCTTTGCTGGTGACACTGTCAGTAATTTATTTAGAATTCAAGGCATACTTAACCAGCATGGCTACCACAGAATTCTGCAGCGATATACGCCCACCCATTTGCTTTGCGCTTCGTGGGACTGTCATTTGCTTTTCAACAGGACAATGATCAAACACACCTCCAGGCTGACTAAGGGTTATTTGACCAAGAAGGAGAGTGTTGGTGTGCTGCATCAGATGTCCTGGCCTCCACAATCTCCAGACCTCAACCCAATTGAGATGGTTTATGATGAGTTGGAGCGCAGAGCGAAGGAAAAGCAGCCAACAAGTGCTCAGCTTTTGTGGGAACTCCTTC
This sequence comes from Oncorhynchus keta, assembly GCF_023373465.1. Lineage (NCBI taxonomy): Eukaryota > Metazoa > Chordata > Actinopteri > Salmoniformes > Salmonidae > Oncorhynchus > Oncorhynchus keta. The sequence goes on from NC_068448.1 coordinate 69,513,327, forward strand.
AAAAAATTGTTGGAAAAGCATTCCAGGTGAAGCTGGTTGAGAGAATGCCAAAAGTGTGCAAAGCTGTCATCAAGGCAAAGGGTGGATTCTTTGAAGAATCTAAAATATATTTAGATTTGTTTAACACTTTTTTGGTTACTACATGATTCCAAATGTGTTGTTTCATAGTTTTGATGTCCTTACAATTATTCTACAATGTAGAACTTAATACAAATAAAGAAAAACCCTTGAATAAGTAGGTGTGTCCAAACATTGGACTGGTACTGTGTGTACACACACACACACACACACACACACACACACACACACAGTGGGGGAAAAAAGTATTTAGTCAGCCACCAATTGTGCAAGTTCTCGCACTTAAAAAGATGAGAGGCCTGTACTTTTCATCATAGGTACACTTCAACTATGACAGAAAAAATGAGAAAAAAAATCCAGAAAATCACATTGTAGGCTTTTTAATGAATTTATTTACAAATTATGGTGGAAAATAAATATTTGGTCTCCTACAAACAAGCAAGATTTCTGTCTCTCACAGACCTTTAAGGGGCTCCTCTGTCCTCCACTCATTACCTGTATTAATGGCACCTTTTTGAACTTGTTATCAGTATAAACAATACATGTCCACAACCTCAAAACAGTCACACTCCAAACTCCACTATGGCCAAGACCAAAGAGCTGTCAAAGGACACCAGAAACAAAATTGTAGACCTGCACCAGGCTAGGAAGACTGATTCTGCAATAGGTAAGCAGCTTGGTTTGAAGAAATCAACTGTGGTTGCAATTATTAGGAAATGGAAGAAATACACGACCACTGATAATCTCCCTCGATCTGGGGCTCCACGCAAGATCTCACCCCGTGGGTTCAAAATGAACACAAGAACGGTGAGCAAAAATCCCAGAACCACACGGGGGGACCTAGTGAATGACCTGCAGAGAGCTGGGACCAAAGTAACAAAGCCTACCATCAGTAACACACTACGCCGCCAGGGACTCAAATCCTGCAGTGCCAGACGTGTCCCCCTGCTTAAGCCAGTACATGTCCAGGCCCATCTGAAGTTTGCTAGAGATCATTTGGATGATCCAGAAGAAGATTGAGAATGTCATATGGTCAGATGAAACAAAAATATAACTTTTTGGTAAAAACTAAATTTGTCGTGTTTGGAGGACAAAGAATGCTGAGTTGCATCCAAAGAACACCATACCTACTGTGAAGCACGGGGGTGGAAACATCATGCTTTGGAGCAGTTTTTCTGCAAAGGGACCAGGACGACTGATCTGTGTAAAGGAAAGAATGAATGGGGCCATGTATCGTGACATTTTGAGTGAAAACTCTTTCCATCAGCAAGGGCATTGAAGATGAAACGTGGCTGGGTCTTTCAGCATGACAATGATCCCAAACACACAGCCCGGGCAACGAAGGAGTTGCTTCGTAAGAAGCATTTCAAGGTCCTGGAGTGGCCTAGCCAGTCTCCAGATCTCAACCCCATAGAAAATCTTTGGAGGGAGTTGAAAGTCTGTGTTGCCCAGCAACAGCCCCAAAACATCACTGCTCAAGAGGAGATCTGCAAGGAGGAATGGGCCAAAATACCAGCAACAGTGTGTGAAAACCTTGTGAAGACTTACAGAAAACGTTTGACCTCTGTCATTGCCAACAAAGGGTATATAACAAAGTATTGAGGTAAACTTTTGTTATTGACCAAATACTTATTTTCCACCATAATTTGCAATACATTCATTAAAAATCCTACAATGTGATTTTCTGGAATTTTTTTTTCTCTCATTTTGTCTGTCATAGTTGAAGTGTGACTATGATGAAAATTACAGGCCTCTCATCTTTTTAAGTGGGAGAACTTGCACAATTGGTGGCTGACTAAATCCCTTTTTTGCCCCACTGTATATACACTCAAAAAATGTAAGGGAACACTTAAACAACACAATGTAACTCCAAGTCAATCACACTTGTGAAATCAAACTGTCCACTTAGGAAGCAACACTGACTGATTGAAAATAAATTTCACATGCTGTTGTGCAAATGGAATAGACAACAGGTGGAAATTGTAGGAAATTAGCAAGACACCCCCAATAAAGGAGTGGTTCAGGCAGGTGGGGACCACATACCACTTCTCAGTTCCTATGCTTCCTGGCTGATGTTTTGGTCACTTTTAAATGCTGGCGGTGCTTTCATGAGACGTGAGTCTACAACCAACACAAGTGGCTCAGGTAGTGCAGCTCATCCAGGATGGCACATCAATGCGAGCTGTGGCAAGAAGGTTTGCTGTGTCTGTCAGCGTAGTGTCCAGAGCATGGAGGCGCTACCAGGAGACAGGCCAGTACATCAGGAGACATCAGGAGATGTGGAAAAGGCCGTAGGAGGGCAACAACCCAGCAGCAGGACCGCTACCTCCGCCTTTGTGCAAGGAGGAGCAGGAGGAGCACTGCCAGAGCCCTGCAAAATGACCTCCAGCAAGCCACAAATGTGCATGTGTCTGCTCAAACGGTCAGAAACAGACTCCATGAGGGTGGTATGAGGGCCCGATGTCCACAGGTGGGAGTTGTGGTTAAAGCCCAACACCGTGCAGGACGTTTGGCATTTGCCAGAGAACACCAAGATTGGCAAATTCGCCACTGGCGCCCTGTGCTCTTCACAGATGAAAGCAGGTTCACACTGAGCACGTGACAGACGTGACAGAATCTGGAGACGCCATGGAGAACGTTCTGCTGGCTGCAACATCCTCCAGCATGACCGGTTTGGCGGTGGGTCAGTCATGGTGTGGGGTGGCATTTCTTTGGGGGGCCGCTCAGCCCTCCATGTGCTCGCCAGAGGTAGCCTGACTGCCATTAGGTACCGAGATGAGATCCTCAGACCCCTTGTGAGACCATATGCTGGTGCGTTTGGCCCTGGTTTCCTCCTAATGCAAGACAATGTTAGACCTCATGTGGCTGGAGTGTGTCAGCAGTTCCTGCAAGAGGAAGGCATTGATGCTATGGACTGGCCCGCCCGTTCCCCAGACCTGAATCCAATGAGCACATCTGGGACATCATGTCTCGCTCCATCCACCGATGCCACGTTGTACCACAGACTGTCCAGGAGTTGGCGGATGCTTTTAGACCAGGTCTGGGAGGAGATCCCTCGGGAGACCATCCGCCTCCTCATCAGGAGCATGCCCAGGCGTTGTAGGGAGGTCATACAGGCACGTGGAGGCCACACACACTACTGAGCCTCATTTTGACTTGTTTTAAGGACATTACATCAAAGTTGGATCAGCCTGTAGTGTGGTTTTCCACTTTAATTCTGAGTGTAACTCCAAATCCAGACCTCCATGGGTTGATACATTTGATTTCCATTGATAATTTTTGTGTGATTTTGTTGTCAGCACATTCAACTATGTAAAGAAAAAAGTATTTCATTCATTCAGATCTAGGATGTGTTATTTTAGTGTTCCCTTTATTTTTTTGAGCAGTGTATATAAATAAACACATATATACAAACATACATACACATATATACACACATATTTACAGTTTAAATCGGAAGTTTACATACACTTAGGTTGGTCATTAAAGTCATTAAAACTAGTTTTTCAACCACTCCACAAATTTCTTGTTAACAAACTATAGTTTTGGCAAGTCGGTTAGGACATCTACTTTGTGCATGACACAAGTAATTTTTCCAACAATTGTTTACAGACAGACCATTTCACTCATCACAATTCCAGTGGGTCAGAAGTTTACACTAAATTGACTGTGCCTTTAAACAGCTTGGAAAATTCCAGAAAATTATGTCATGGCTTTAGAAGCTTAAGATAGGTTAATTTACATCATTTGAGTCAATTGGAGGTGAACTTGTGGATGTTTTTCAAGGCCTACCTTCAAACTCAGAGCCTCTTTGCTTGACATCATGGGAAAACCAAAATAAATCAAAAGACCTCAGAATTTATTTTTAGACCTCCACAAGTCTGGTTCATCCTTGGGAGCAATATCCAAACACCTGAAGGCACCACGTTAATCTGTACAAACAATAGTACGCAAGTATAAACAACATGGGACCACGCAGCTGTCATACCGCTCAGGAAGTAGACACGTTCGGTGATGAACGTACTTTGGTACGAAAAGTGAAAATCAATTCCAGAACAACAACAAAGGACCTTGTGAAGATGCTGGAGGAAACAGGTACAAAAGTATCTATATTCACAGTAAAACAAGTCCTATATCGACATAACCTGAAAGGCCTCTCAGCAAGGAAGAAGCCACTGCTCCAAAACCGCCATAAAAAAGTCTGACTACAGTTTGAAACTGCACATGGGGACAAAGATCGTACTTTTTGGAGAAATGTCCTCGGTCTGATGATACTAAAATAGAACTGTTTGGCCATAATGACCATCGTTATGTTTGGAGGAAAAAGGGGGAGGCTTGCAAGTCGAAGAACATCATCCTAACCGTGAAGCACAGAGGTTGCAGCATCGTGTTGTGGGGGTGCTTTGCTGCAGGAGAGACTGGTGCACTTCACAAAGTAGATGGCACCACAAGAAAGGCAAATGTGGATATATTGAAGCAACATCTCGCGACATCAGACAGGAAGTTAAAGCTTGGTCGCAAACGGGTCTTCCAAATGGACAATGACCCCAAGCATACTTCCAAAGTTGTGGCAAAATGGCTTAACGACAACAAAGTCAAGGTATTGGAGTGGCCATCACAAAGCCCTGACCTCAATCCTATAGAAAATGTGTCAGCAGAACTGAAGAAGCGTGTGCAAGCAAGGAGACCAACAAACCTGACTCAGTTATACCAGTTCTGTCTGGGCCAAAATTCACCCAATTTATTGTGGGAAGCTTGTAGCAGGCTACCTGAAACTTTTGACCCAAGTTAAACAATTTAAATGCAATGCTACCAAATTCTAATTGAGTGTACGTAAACTTCTGACCCACTGGGAATGTGATGAAAGAAATCAAATCTGAAATAAATTACTCTACTATTATTCTGACATTTCACAATCTTAAAATAAAAGTGGTGATCCTAACTGTCTTAAAACAGGGAATTGTTACTAGGATTAAAATGTCAGGAATTGTGAAAAACTGAGTTTAAATGTATTTGGCTAAGGTGTATGTAAACTTCTAACTTTATAAATACACACACATACACACACACAACCGTTCAAAAGTTTGCGGTCATTTAGAAATGTCCTTGTTTTTTAAGAAGAAAGAAAAATTGCCCATTACAATATAAAATTGATCAGAAATACAGTGTAGACATTGTTAATGTTGTAAATGACTATTGTAGCTGGAAACGGCAGAATTATTATGGAATATCTGGAGAAGGCATACCGAGGCTCATTATCAGCAACCATCACTCCTGTGTTCCAATGGTACATTGTGTTAGCTAATCCAAGTTTATGATTTTAAAAGGCTAATTGATCATTAGAAAACCCTCCTGCAATTATGTTAGCACAGCTGAAAACTGTTGTCCTGATTAAAGTGACAATACAACTGGCCTTCTTTAGACTAGTTGAGTATCTGGAGCATCAGCATTTGTGGGTTCGATTACAGGCACAAAATTGCCAGAAACAAAGACTTTATTCTGAAACTCGGCAGTCTATTCTTTTTCTGAGAAATGAAGGCTATTCCATGTGAGAAATTGCCAAGAAACAGAAGATCTCGTACAACACTGTGTACTACTCTTTTCCCAGAACAGCGCAAACTGGCTCTAACCAGAATAGAAAGAGGAGTGGGAGGCCCCGGTGCACAACTGAGCAAGAGGACAAGTACATTAGAGTGTCTTCTTTGAGAAACAGACACCTCACAAGTCCTCAACTGGCAGCATCATTAAATTGTACCCGCAAAACACCAGTCTCAACGTCAACAGTGAAGAGGCGACTCCGGGATGCTGGCCTTCTATGCAGAGTTGCAAATAAAAAGCCATATCTCAGACTGGCGAATAAAAATAAAAGATGGGCAAAAGAACACAGACATTGGCCAGAGGAACTCTGCCTACCTGGCTAATGCATTCACCAGCTCATCAGTTAAAACTTTATCTGCTTAGTATGGGGCAAAGAGAATTTTGATTCAAAACAGAAAAAACACTGACTTAGTTTAGTAGTTACTGCTCATAGGACCATGGGCCTCATTTATAAAAGTTGCATACGCACAAAAGATGCCCCAAAACATGCATGTGCCAGTTTTCATTCAAAAGTAGGTATTTATCAAAACTGAACTTGACGTGAGACTGTGCTTATCCTCGCGCAAACTTTAGACCATGCGTACGGACAGTTCTAGTGGTTGAAGTATTGCATTGCAAGAAGGCAACAGTAGACTATTCCTGCACAAAGCTACTACTAAACACTATATATACACACAACATCAGGAACGTCGCTAGGCCTATTTTAGGGGGGCTTTAGCTTTTGGCTTCTGGTTGGAGTATGTACGTACAGTCACAGTGGTGACTACGTCATCGATGCACTTATTGATGAAGCCAATGACTAATGTGGTGTACTCCTCAATGCCATCGGAGGAATCCCAGAACATATTCCAGTCTTAGCTAGCAAAACAGTCCTGTAGCTTAGCATCTGCTTCATCTGACCACTTTTTTTTATTGATCTAGTCCTGCTTAAAATGTTTTGCTTGTAAGCAGGAATCAGGAGGATAGAATTATGGTCCGATATGCCAAAGGGAGAGCGAGGGAGAGCTTTTATGCATCTCTGTGTGTGGAGTATAGTTGGTCCAGAGTTCTTTTTCCTCTGGTTGCATGTTTAACATCCTGACAGAAATTTGGTAAAACTGATTTTTAGTTTCCCTGCATTAAAGTCCCCGGCTACTAGGAGCGCCGCCTCTGGGTGAGTGTTTTCTTGTTTGCTTATGGCGGAATACAGCTCATTCTATGTTGTCTTAGTGCCAGCCTCTGACTGTGGTGGTATGCAAACAGCTACAAAGAATACAGATGAAACCATCTGGTCTACAGCTTATCATGAGATACTCTACCTCAGGCGAGCAATAGCTCAAGACTTCCTTAGATATCGTGCACCAGCTGTTGTTTACAAAAATACATAGTTCGCTACCCCTTGTCTTACCAGACGCAGCTGTTCTATCCTGCTGGTACATCGTATAACCAGTCAGCTGTATGTTGATATTGTCGTCATTCAGCCAAGACTCCGTGAAGCATAAGATGTTACAGTTTTTATTGTCCCGTTGGTAGTTTAATCTTCCGCATAACTGTGATTTTATTCTCCAAGGATTGCACGTTTGCTAGCAGAATGGAGGGAAGTGAGGATTTATTTGATCGCCTACGAATTCTCAAAAGGCATCCCGCCCCTCGGCCCCTCTTTTTCCACCACCTCTTCATGCAGATCATGGGGATCAGGGCCTCTTCCCGAGGAAGCAGTATATCCTTCGCATCGGGCTCGTCAGAGTCGTGAAAGGGAAAAAAAAGGATTCTGCTAGTCCATGGTGAGTAATCGCAGTCCTGATGTCTAGAAGTTATTTTTGGTCATAAGACATGGTAGCTAGCTGTAACATTATGTGCAAAATAAGTTTTAAAAAATATTTTCAAACAACGCAAATCAACAAACAAAAAAACACAATCGGCTGGGCACCATATGTCTTACTTTTGTTGAACCTCATTTTATTTATGCCTAGGGTCATACAGAAAGAGGCTTCTGTGCAAGGCAGAGCACAACATGCGAGCTGTGTAAGTGAGCGAGAGCAAGCATGCCCAGAGAAAGAGGGACAAGAAACGGGTCCAGAGAGGGAGGGACAACAAACGGGTCCAGAGAGGGAGGGACAACAAACAGATCCAGAGAGGGAGGGACAAGAAACGGGTCCAGAGAGGGAGGGACAACAAACAGATCCAGAGAAAGAGGGACAAGAAACGGGTCCAGAGAGGGAGGGACAACAAACAGATCCAGAGAAAGAGGGACAAGAAACGGGTCCAGAGAGGGAGGGACAACAAACAGATCCAGTGAAAGAGGGACAAGAAACAGATCCAGAGAGGGAGGGACAACAAACAGATCCAGAGAGGGAGGGACAACAAACAGATCCAGAGAGGGAGGGACAACAAACAGATCCAGAGAGGGAGGGACAACAAACAGATCCAGTGAAAGAAAGTAATCAAGCCGCTGCAGCAACTCCTTCCAAAAATTAGAGCAATTTAGGTGACAAAGACACTGGGCCCAGACAAGTGAAGCTGAATAGCTACCCACACGAAAGTTTTGGAACCCAGAAAAGGGTATTTCAGCACTGCTGGTTTGAGAAATACAATTGGGTAGAGTACTCTTTCCACAAAAACACAGCTTTCTGCTTTCCATGTATAGTTTTTGGCAAAAACAGTACATTTGATTATTTTGTAAGTAATGGCTGAAAAATAAGATGGCACAAACACAGAAACAGTGTTGTGGCATGGCAAAGCTACCAGGCAATAAGCAATCATGGGAACATTGCTCAGATTTTAACATCTGCCCATGCTAGTGATAATGCAGAGAGAAGGGAATATCTGAGGAGAATTGTTGCGGTCACCTCGATTTTAGGAAGACAGGGACTCTCCTTCCGTGCCAATGATGAATCTAGTGAAAGCACAAATAGAGGGAACTTTCTTGAATCTATGGAGCTTTTGAAGGAGTTTGACCCTTTCCTGCAAAGGTACAATACTCCATCAAATGCGACGTATCTCTCTCCAGAATCTCAGAAGGACATGATCGATTGCTGTGCTCAAGAGGTTACGGACACCTTCGTCTCTGAGATGTCAATGTCTGGAATGTTTTCCATTATGGCAGATGAGGCCAGGGATGCCCAGTCTGAACAGTTGGCACTGTGTGTTAGGTATGTAACAGAGGGGACAGTTAAGGAGCGTTTACTAGCACTCGCAGAAATCAAGTCATTTGACGGCCAATCAATTGCAAATGAGTTGCAACAGTAGCTCCAAATGAGAGGGGTAGCAGGCCTTAAGTGCGTTGCACAGACCTATGATGGTGCAGCTGTCATGAGTGGGTCCAAAGGAGGTGTGCAAGCACATACCAGAGTGCTGCATCCGGAGGCAATTTATAAACATTGCTTTGCTCATGTGCTTAATTTGGTGTTGTGTCATACTTGCAGGGCTATTCCGGAGGCTGCTGGGTTTTCAGTTTCTTGGAAAATGTGTATTCATTTTTCAGTACATCCCTAGTTAACCACCACAAGTTCAAAGAAGCTCAGTCCAAACTTGGAATAGCATCAGGTGAATTTGTACAGTTCTCAAACACTCGCTGGGCATGCCAGCTGCGGTCCATTAATGCAGTCGTGGACACTAACTGCTATTTTTGATTGTCTATCTGCCATTGAATCCCCCATGGCTGTTGGCCTGAGAGCAAAGATTCATAGGTTCTCCACTGTGTATTTGCTACTGATGTTTCAGTCCCTTCTTTCTGTAACTGAGGGACCACACAAGTTCCTCCAGAAGGAGATTTTGTGGTGGAGACCTCCTTGGGTTTAGGCACAGAATTGTCATGTTCCCAAACAATGAAAAACAGAGTTGCTGCTCCCCTGCAAGGTATTGGAGTGGCATCAGAAAGCCCTGACCTCAATCCTATAGAAAATTTGTGGGCAGAACTGAAAAAGCGTGTGCGAGCAAGGAGGCCTACAAACCTGACCCAGTTAAACCAGCTCTGTCAGGAGGAATGGGCCAAAATTCACCCAACTTGTTGTGGGAAGGATGTGGAAGGCTACCTGAAAAGTTTGAACCAAGTTAAACAATTTAAAGGCCATGCTACGAAATAGTAATTGAGTGTATGTACACTTCTGACCCATTTTTACTAGGATTAAATATGAGGAATTGTGGAAAACTGAGTTTAAATGTATTTGGCTACGGTATATGTAAACTTCCTACTTCAACTGTATATATATATCATAACCATTGCAGACTGGCCATGATGAGTTCATATTTCTGAAGTAGCCATATAACAAATGACCATCTCTCATTTAATTGGGCCTATTAAGGCTATTATAATTTCAAGTTGTTGCTCTATGCATCTAAAAGGGAGTGTGGTAAATAACACACAGGTAGGTAGGTAGGTGAACAGACCGTTGATATTTTGCATTGAAGTGTGTAGGCCTACTGCAGGTCTTTTTTATCAGAGAAGACAATGCAGCATATTTATGTATATTCGGGGGAAAAATTCATGCAAAACATTATTGAGGTCCAGACAGTATCTAAAGGAAATAGCAATGGCAAACTAGATCAAATGTCTTTGGAGGTGTTAGCAGTATGTTTTCTTTTGCAGTGCCATTTGTTGTACCTGACCGTTTCTGAATTGTTGTGGACCTGTAAAGAGTTGTTTTTTAATTCTAATTACAATATTTCCAAAGTATACAACAAATAAGGGCGTTGTCACCATAGTTTCAGGGACGTTTTAATGCTCGTACACGAGTGCACAGTTTTAGGAAAGGTCTGATTTAAAATGGGAATGTGTATCTATGGCACGTGACAAATTTAGAAATCTCAATATTTTTGTGCGCAGTCTTCCCAGATATGGTGCACGCAGTTATTTAGTGTGAAATTAAAGCAACAGTTATAAATGAGGCCCCAGGTACTCTCATAACTGGGAACACAGTGTCTAACAGGACATTCCTGGCACAACGGTTATAAATGAGGCCCCAGGTACTCCCATACTGTAACTGGGAACACAGTGTCTAACAGGACATTCCTGGCACAACGGTTATAAATGAGGCCCCAGGTACTCTCATAACTGGGAACACAGTGTCTAACAGGACATTCCTGGCACAACGGTTATAAATGAGGCCCCAGGTACTCCCATACTGTAACTGGGAACACAGTGTCTAACAGGACATTCCTGGCACAACGGTTATAAATGAGGCCCCAGGTACTCTCATAACTGGGAACACAGTGTCTAACAGGACATTCCTGGCACAATGGTTATAAATGAGGCCCCAGGTACTCTCATAACTGGGAACACAGTGTCTAACAGGACATTCCTGGCACAACGGTTATAAATGAGGCCCCAGGTACTCTCATAACTGGGAACACAGTGTCTAACAGGACATTCCTGGCACAACGGTTATAAATGAGGCCCCAGGTACTCCCATACTGTAACTGGGAACACAGTGTCTAACAGGACATTCCTGGCACAACGGTTATATATGAGGCCCCAGGTACTCTCATACTGTAACTGGGAACACAGTGTCTAACAGGACATTCCTGGCACAACGGTTATAAATGAGGCCCCAGGTACTCTCATACTGTAACTGGGAACACAGTGTCTAACAGGACATTCCTGGCACAACGGTTATAAATGAGGCCCCAGGTACTCTCATACTGTAACTGGGAACACAGTGTCTAACAGGACATTCCTGGCACAATGGTTATAAATGAGGCCCCAGGTACTCTCATAACTGGGAACACAGTGTCTAACAGGACATTCCTGGCACAATGGTTATAAATGAGGCCCCAGGTACTCTCATAACTGGGAACACAGTGTCTAACAGGACATTCCTGTGACAACGGTTATAAATGAGGCCCCAGGTACTCTCATACTGTAACTGGGAACACAGTGTCTAACAGGACATTCCTGGCACAACGGTTATAAATGAGGCCCCAGGTACTCTCATACTGTAACAGGACAATGGTTATAAATGAGGCCCCAGGTACTCTCATAACTGGGAACACAGTGTCTAACAGGACATTCCTGGCACAATGGTTATAAATGAGGCCCCAGGTACTCTCATAACTGGGAACACAGTGTCTAACAGGACATTTCTGGCACAACGGTTATAAATGAGGCCCCAGGTACTCTCATAACTGGGAACACAGTGTCTAACAGGACATTCCTGGCACAACGGTTATAAATGAGGCCCCAGGTACTCTCATACTGTAACTGGGAACACAGTGTCTAACAGGACATTCCTGGCACAACGGTTATAAATGAGGCCCCAGGTACTCTCATAACTGGGAACAGTGTCTAACAGGACATTCCTGGCACAACGGTTATAAATGAGGCCCCAGGTACTCTCATACTGTAACTGGGAACACAGTGTCTAACAGGACATTCCTGGCACAACGGTTATAAATGAGGCCCCAGGTACTCTCATACTGTAACTGGGAACACAGTGTCTAACAGGACATTCCTGGCACAACGGTTATAAATGAGGCCCCAGGTACTCTCATAACTGGGAACAGTCTCTAACAGGACATTCCTGGCACAATGGTTATAAATGAGGCCCCAGCTACTAACTCATAACTGGGAACACAGTGTCTAACAGGACATTCCTGGCACAACGGTTATAAATGAGGCCCCAGGTACTCTCATAACTGGGAACACAGTGTCTAACAGGACATTTCTGGCACAACGGTTATAAATGAGGCCCCAGGTACTCTCATAACTGGGAACACAGTGTCTAACAGGACATTCCTGGCACAACGGTTATAAATGAGGCCCCAGGTACTCTCATAACTGGGAACAGTGTCTAACAGGACATTCCTGGCACAATGGTTATAAATGAGGCCCCAGGTACTCTCATAACTGGGAACACAGTGTCTAACAGGACATTCCTGGCACAACGGTTATAAATGAGGCCCCAGGTACTCTCATACTGTAACTGGGAACACAGTGTCTAACAGGACATTCCTGGCACAACGGTTATAAATGAGGCCCCAGGTACTCTCATAACTGGGAACAGTGTCTAACAGGACATTCCTGGCACAATGGTTATAAATGAGGCCCCAGGTACTCTCATAACTGGGAACACAGTGTCTAACAGGACATTCCTGGCACAACGGTTATAAATGAGGCCCCAGGTACTCTCATACTGTAACTGGGAACACAGTGTCTAACAGGACATTCCTGGCACAACGGTTATAAATGAGGCCCCAGGTACTCTCATACTGTAACTGGGAACACAGTGTCTAACAGGACATTCCTGGCACAGTAGCTGTTTTTCTTTAGATCCTTTCTCAAAATCTTAAAACCAGAGTTCAGTGTAAACAAAAATAGATGCGGTAGTAGAAATGTTTTTTGTTGTTGTTGACAATTACCTTATAACAGGGGTGGCTGAGTTTTGGTGAACCGTGGTAATGTGATGAGTAACCTTTCTGGAGACCTGAAGACTCACATTAGCTTCCCAAGCTAATGCTTTGGCTTCAGTTCAGTGAGCTAACACAATGTTGTGGAATGTATTCAGCAGAAAATATTTGAGTTGTTTTTTGGCCGATTGAGAACCAGTCCCAGCGGTGCTAATTTGAAACAGGCTGCATTCAGATAGGTCATTACATTACTTTACCGCTGGGACAAGTGTCACAGCCTGCGGATGCCGGATACCTCTTGTAAACACCCCATTTGGAATGATTGAGTACAAGTATTATGTTTACTGTCTTACCGGGAGAGACACACAAATCATATCATATTCCCCAAGGTGGTTTCTGGGGCAACAGGGTGGCCAACAATCAGAGAATCGCTTTCAGCATGTAAATTAGTGACACCGGAGCACGTGCCCTAACACACCGCACACTTATTGCAAAATGTCTCATAAATAATTAAAAGTCTACAGGTGGGGCATCGTAGGACAAAACTGAATGATCAGCAAGGATGTGTATGTGTAAAACCCTCACGGATATCATAACACAAATGCAGTACAAAGTCAACCAATATGCCAAGATAAAAAGAGAGTGGCTTCATATCTAAGAATGGCCCAACGTTAAATTGTATAGCGTTTCTGGAAATCAAAGGCTAGAGTCTAACATCAAAGCATTTGGCTGTATTCCTAGATGCAAATCATAAATCAAGACGAGATTGATGGACAACAGGAGTTTTCTATCTTGATCTCCTATATCTTCTTTGTGAATTCCCCAAACTACTAGTTACATCACTGCTGTGCCTACCATATAAAGATGGTACATAATATTCGTTTTAGAAAAGAAAGATACAGCTCAACCTTAATGTGTCTCCCTCAGTGGGTTGGTAGTGGGCAGGAAATAATGATACAGCTGTTCAAAACCATACAGGCTGTGCTGTTGTTGGTACAGATGAAGAACCTTAATTCGATCGTTCTTTTATTACTGAGAACTTTCCTGCACGGCAAGAAATGCAAACTTGTAGTGTATTCAAGGTTAAAAAAGGCTTCTAAAGTTTGTAATCCACATAATAATTCTCATTTCCTGTTGCTGACAGATTATTTTTCAGCTGTAGCAAACTGCCTCAAATTAAGATCCTACATCTGTAGGAGTCCAGCTTCATGAATAAATTAGTTCAGAGATTCAGAGTGCTTAAAAGTCACAGGTACAAGGTTGCAGGTGTGATTGCAGGGCACAGTGATCTTAGGCTTTGAGCTTGAACATGCAGGCCTAGATTAAATAAAATAGTGAATGGTTTATCCCAAAGGACAGAGAGAATTAAGTTGTTTTCCAAGTCTCACCTACATACCTGTTCTACTTTCTGTGTGAGAATTTACAGGTTTATTTGAGATCTTTGGCCAATCCCAAACCAGGCTCTACTTTCCCTACCCATCTCCTAATGTCACGTATCCTCCACCATTTTCAAGAGTGTCCCAAAGCTGAGGGGGTGAAAATCATTGAGGGACAAATTGAAGGCACTTATTTAATGCCAAGGTAGCCACAGAGTATGCAGACTAAAGACAAACAGTATGCCAAAAGAACACGTTGAGCGATAGATAGTGTGAGGACTGAGTTTCAACCTGGGTTGTCTACACGTCACACGACTCTGTTAACCTGTTGTGGTGAAGCCTAGACATTAGCTTGGCAAGATAACGAGTCTTCAGGTCTCAGGCAAGTTTGCTCATTAAAAGAGCATAGTTCACAGAACCATCTATGCTACACCTGCACACTTTGGTTTAGGGGAATATGTTAGCGAGAGATTAATTAGGGATTTTAGTTTTTTTAAATTCATGTTTTGACCATGAACTGCATGGCAGAATGTAGGAGTGTATTTCAAGTGGAAAGGAAAAAGGGAAAGGGGGATACCTCGTCAGTTGTACATCTGAATGCCTTCAACTGAAATGTGTCTACCGCATTTAACCCTACCCCTCTGAATCAGAGAGGTACGGGGGGCTGCCTTAGATCGACATCCACGTCTTCGGCGCCCGGTTGACAGGTAATTGATGCCCTCCTATAAAACCTCTTCTCTGACAGTAACCTGTGATACTGTTACCAGGATGGGACTCTGCTGGGCCCTCCCTAACTGGTGGAGGGGCTGATTTGGGTTTGGTCACATAGGTTCGACTACAAGACAAATTATCAAGGTATGTTTGCATGCTTGCAGATGATTTACAACACATTGACTGGGAGAACACTGCCTCCGGGACAATAAAAATAGTTGTTTATGTTCGGGCGCGAGCGTTCATTGTCAAGTGGAACAGCCGCTCATTTGGGGTTGTGTAGAACATCAGCAGAGTTAAGCATAATACACCACAAATCTGTTAACGGGCAGGGTCATGCGGGCAGCCTAACCGTGTACAGTTATACATCAGTGATTTCGCAATAAGTCAATAAAATTCTCGGCAGCAGTTATATGAAGATGGGTATTCTGTGGGGCCATGCAATGC
Source organism: Oncorhynchus keta (assembly GCF_023373465.1). Lineage (NCBI taxonomy): Eukaryota > Metazoa > Chordata > Actinopteri > Salmoniformes > Salmonidae > Oncorhynchus > Oncorhynchus keta. Next base: position 69,528,860 of record NC_068448.1, read on the forward strand.
ATTTCAATTAAAGGCTACAGATTGCGAGTGCAATGGGATGAGGACGCATCTCCACAAAACAATATGTAGAGTCATGCCCAGAGGACATGCATACCAGTCTCTGGACACCTCCGTATTGCAAGTGATTACACACACACTTCGGTGTGGGCACAGATTAAATTAGTATTTAAATGAGAATGTTTTATGCAAATACATTCATCAGATTTCCCAATAAAAATGTTTTTTGCCATATAGTTTAAAACCCATTGTAACATTCTGACCTTAGTTCTTTTGTTATGTCTTTGTTTTAGTATGGTCAGGGCATGAGTTGGGTGGGTTGTCTATGTTAGTTTTTCTATGATTTGCTATTTCTATGTTTGGCCTGGTATGGTTCTCAATCAGAGGCAGCTGTCTATCGTTGTCCCTGATTGAGAACCATATTTAGGTAGCCGGTTTTCTATTGTATTTCGTGGGTGATTATTTTCTATTTTCTGTTTAGTGTCCACGCACCAGCCAGAACTGTTTTCGGCCGTTTCTCTTTGGGATTTTTGTTATTTCCGTGTTCATTTTAATAAATATGGACACATACCACGCTGCACCTTGGTCCTCACCTTTCACCAACAACGGCCGTTACAGAATCACCCACCACCAAAGGACCAAGCAGCGTGGTAACGGGCAGCAGCATCAGGAGCAGCGCTATAAGGAGGAATGGACATGGGAGGACATTCTGGATGGCAAGGGTTGCTACACATGGGAGGAGATTCTGGCTGGAAGGGATTGCCTCCCATGGGAACAGGTGGAGGCAGCCAGGAGAGCGGAGGCAGTAGCTAAAAGGAGCCAGCGCTTTGAGGGAACACGGCTGGCAAGGAAGCCCGAGAGGCAGCCTCAAACATTTATTGGGGGGAGCACACGGGGAGTGTGGCTAAGTCAGGTAGGAGACCTGAGCCAACTCCCCGTGCTTCCCACGGAGAGAGAGAGACCGGGCAAGCACCATGTTATGCCGTGAGGCGCACGGTATCCCCGGTGAGCAGGCATAGCCCGGTGCGATGCATAGCAGAGCCTCGTATCGGCCGGGCTAGAGTGGGCATCGAGCCAGGTCCCATGAAGCTGGCTCAGCGCATCTGGTCTCCAGTGCGTCTCCTCGGGCCGGGGTAAAAGGCACCAGCCTTACACATGGTGTCCCTGGTTCGCCAGCACAGCCCAGTGCGGGTTATTCCACCTCGCCGCACTGACCTGGCTACGGGGAGCATTCAACCAGGTAAGGTTGGGCAGGCTCGGTGCTCGAGAGCTCCAGTGCGCCTTCACGGTCCGGTCTATCCGGTGCCACCTCCACGCACCAGCCCTCCGGTGGCAGCCCTCCGCACCAGGCTGTCTTTCCGTCTCCTCCCTACAGGTGCTCCCGCCTGTCCAGTGCTGCCAGAGTCTCCCGTCCGTCCGGAGCTGCCGGAGTCTCCCGTCCAGTCGGGACCCATGGCTTGGGTCCCCAGTCCGAGGTCGGCGGCGAGGGTTGCCGCTCTTAAGAGGCCACGGAGGCGGGTAAAAGAGGCGGAGAAAGACTATGGTGGAGTGGGGTCTATGTCCCGCGCCAGAGCCGCCACCGCGGACAGACGCCCACCCAGACCATCCCCTATAGGTTCAGGTTTTGCGGCCGGAGTCCGCACCTTTTGGAGGGGGGAGGGGGGGGGCGTACTGTCACGTTCTGACCTTAGTTCTTTTGTTATGTCTTTGTTTTAGTACGGTCAGGGTGTGAGTTGGGTGGGTTGTCTATGTTAGTATTTCTATGATTTGCTATTTCTATGTTTGGCCTGGTATGGTTCTCAGAGGCAGCTGTCTATCGTTGTCCCTGATTGAGAACCATATTTAGGTAGCCGGTTTTCTATTGTATTTCATGGGTGATTATTTTCTATTTTCTGTTTAGTGTCCACGCACCAGCCAGAACTGTTTTCGGTCGTTTCTCTTTGGTATTTTTGTTATTTCCGTGTTCATTTTAATAAATATGGACACATACCACCCTGCACCTTGGTCCTCACCTTCTTCCACCAACAGTGGCCGTTACACCCATTATAACAGGTAAGTGAATACATTACATCCATACAGTCAGAATTGTCAAACAGACAGCTGAGATTCTGTGCTGCTTCCAACTTGTACAATACTAAAGCTTGTGGTTCTTTCTGCTGGCTTGTTGTTTATCAGTGTTTTCAAAATCAGGTTAATTACGTTGGCCATGACGTCTTGCGATATGAGGATTAAAAGCATGAGCGAAAGAGCAGATCTTTCATCTCCATTTTGTATTTAGCCTTTAAAATGAGAGATAAAAACAAAGACTGAATTCATTAAATATTATTAAGACCTTGATTGGATCTGGTGAGTACCCTCTTCCTAAGAAATACATTTGTTTTGCCTCACTATCTGAATTACACTACACAGCATCATGATAGGTATGTTCTGTCGTTTTTTATTAACTACATAGAAATTTGAGAACTCACAAATATTGCCCTATATTGCTACACAAAACTATATTGAATTCAACAATCACTGTAAAGATAAAGCTAGTTCCTAAGAAATAATACAGATCATCAAAGGATCTTCCATAAAATATTAAATGGGTCAGAGAATATTTGGCATTTTAACTGGGTGGCTCGTGCCCTTAATGCGGATTGGCTGACAACCATGGTATATCAGACCGTAATACATGGGTATGACAAAACGTTTATTTTTATTGTTCTAATTAAGTTGGTAACCAGTATATAATAGCAATAAGGCACCTCAGGGGTTTGTGATATATTGCCAATATACCACGGCTAAGGGCTGTATCCAGGCACTCCGTGTTGCGTCGTAAATAAGAAGAGTCCTTAGCCGTGGTATATTGGCCATATACCACACCTCCTCGGGCCTTATTGCTTAATTATGAAATCCAAGTTTTTGTGAATCATCTTTTCAGCATTTCCAGACCAACTGCAGAACATGTCGGTAACTATAAAGAATATTTGATAAAGAACAGGGTAAACATATTAAGTAGGGCTGGGAATTGCAATTTTATATGAGATTCTCACAATTCTATAATATTATGTATTGCGATTCATACTGTGAATTTATGGCGATTCAAACATATTGCTCACTACTTTATATCTCCGCTGCAGAGCGACAAGAGAGAGTCATGAGAAAACAAGCTTGGATCAGTCATGGAAATAAAAGTGCTGAAAACAAATTTGCTATTTAAAAAGATGGGGCAAAATGATATGTACACTACTGTTCAAAAGTTCGGGTTCTCTTAGAATTGTCCTTGTTTTTGAAAGAAAAGCTCATTTTTTGTCAATTAACATAACAACAAATAGAACCCGCAAAACACCAATCTCAACGTCAACAGTGAAGACGCCGGGATGCTGGCCTTCTAGGCTGCGTTCCTCTGTCCAGTGTCTGTCATTTTGCCCATCTTAATCTTTTATTTTTATTGGCCAGTCAGATATGGCTTTGTCTTTGCAACTCTGCCTAGAAACCGTGCATCCCGGAGTCGCGTCTTCACTGTTGACGTTGAGACTGGTGTTTTGCGGGTACTATTTAATGAAGCTGCCAGTTGAGGACTTGATGCATCTTTTTCTCAAACTAGACACTAATGTATATTTCATATTCTGGTTAGAGACAGTTTTGCGTTGTGTGAAGGGAGTAGTACACAGCGTTGTCTTCAGTTGGGGGTGGCAGGTAGCCTAGTGGTTAGTGTGTTGCAAGATTGAATTCCCGAGCTGACAGGGCAAAAAAAATCATTCTGCCCCTGAACAAGGCAGTTAACCCACTCTTCATTGAAAATAAGAATTTGTTCTTGATTGACTTGCCAAGTTAAATAAAAGGTAAAAATTTTAAAAATAAATATTTGCCTTTTAAAATGATAAACTTGGATTAGCTGGTTGCTGATATGGGCCTCTGTTCACCTATGTACATATTCCATTAAAAAATCATCAGTTTCCAGCTACAATAGTCATTTACAACATTAACTATGTCTACACTGTATTGCTGATCAATTTGATGTTTTAACTGACTTTTTAAAATGTTCTTTCAAAAACAAGGACATTTCTAAGCGACTCCAAACTTTTGAACGGTAGTGTAGATATTGTCAAAATGATACTATACGATGTATCGTCAAAAATAATATCCCGATATATAACTGTATAGATCACCCCCCCCATCACTACTATTAAGAGGTGTTTGTCAAACTCTTCAGCTGGTGTGTCCATTTTACCAGCAGAGGGCAAGCTTACTCTGACCTGAACACCCTTAGTCTCCAAACAGCACAAGCTCTTCACATCAGATTTGTGTACTGTGGATCCAAATTTTTGCAGTACAAAACTTCTGCATGCAGGCAACAGTTCAAAATGTTGGCAACTCTGCAACTGAATAAAGTGTGTTCTGTGACATCCAGGGTTTGAAGAATTGTTGTGCTAACGTTAAAGCAATTTGGCAGATGAAATGTCTGGGTTGACTTCCTGCCACAGGGGAGGTGCTTCATAGTTGCTTTAGCTCTGTTATAACTGGTGTTGAGTTCTTGAGAGAGAATGGACCCGACTGGTTTTCTGCTCCAGTGCGTGTCTATTCTCTCTCCCCCTCATTCCATCACAGCTGTTTACTGTAGAAGCTCCATTTGTCTCCGAGGCCTTGTTGACTGGTTTTGATACGCCGCCAGACGGGCTATCATGACCTAAGCGTTTTGGAGGCAGCCGTTCACTCAGAGGGTCAGCAGGTCTCAGTGGCTCATACGATTACACTCCCAGTGGTGTCATTCAAGCAAAGGATACAAGTCCATTTGAAGTTGGAGGAGCCAAGTGACATGAACACAGGGACCACCAGCGCTAACGGCCATTCAGTTAGTGAGTGTGTCTGAGCAGTGTGTGTGAGTACTGTAATGTGTGTGTTTGCAATGTGTAGTGTTTGCTGTTTTAATTAAATAAACTAAAACCGATGTAGACCTTAACAGGTCATTCTTCTAAACAACTGCTCTGACAGCTGCTCGATGTATGCATGTTCTTGTCAAAACATAATGATAACAATATAATGTTCCCTTTACTTCAGAGACCAAACTTGACACAGACGTTTTTAACAAGCCTCGATGCACAAAGCAAAATACGGCAGTAGCCACCGATGATGAAGTGTATGGGGTAGTGTTATACTGGAGTGCTGGTACAGCACATTTAGCAGTCAGCTATGCATATACAGCTGAAGTCTGAAGTTTACATACACCTTAGCCAAGTACATTTAAACTCAGTTTTTCACAATTCCTGACATTTAATCCTAGTAACAATTTCCTGTCTAAAGACAGTTAGGATCACCACTTTATTTTAAGAATGTGAAATGTCAGAATAATTGTAGTGATTTATTTCAGCTTTTATTTCTTTCATCACATTCCCAGTGGGTCAGAAGTTTACGTACACTCAATTAGTATTTGGTAGCATTGCCTTTAAATTGTTTAACTTGGGTCAAACGTTCCCACAATAAGTTGGGTGACAGAGCTGGTGTAACTGAGTCAGGTTTATAGAGCTGCTTGCTTGCACACGCTTTTCCGTTCTGCCGACACATTTTCTATGGGATTGAGGTTTTATGGCCACTCCAATACCTTGACTTTGTTGTCCTTAAGCCATTTTGCCACAACTTTGGAGGTATGCTTGGGGTCATTGTCCATTTGGAAGACCCATTTGTGACCAAGCTTTAACTTCCTGACAGATGTCTTGAGATGTTGCTTCAATATATCCACATAATTTTCCAGCCTCATGATGACATCTATTTTGTGAAGTGCACCAGTCCCTCCTGCAGCAAAGCACCCCCACAGCATGATGCTGCCACCCCCGTGCTTCACGGTTGGGATGGTGTTCTTCAGCTTGCAAGCCTCCCCCTTTTTCCTCCAAACAAAACGATGGTCATTATGGCCAAACAATTCTATTTTTGTTTCATCAGACCAGAGGACATTTCTCCAAAATGTTCGATCTTTGTCCCCATGTGCAGTTGCCAACCATAGTCTGGCTTTTTTATGGCGGTTTTTCTGGGATTGATTTGCACTTTTCGCACCAAAGTACATTAATCTCTAGGAGACAGAACACGTCTCCTTCCTGAGCGGTATGCCAGCTGTGTGGTACCCATGGTGTTTGTACTTTCTTACTATTGTTTGTACAGATGAACGTGGTACCTTCAGGCATTTGGAAATTGCTCCCAAGGATGAACCAGATGTGTGGAGAACCACATTTTTTTCTGAGGTCTTAGCTGATTGCTTTTGATTTCCCCATGATGTCAAGCAAAGAGGCAATGAGTTTGAAGGTAGGCCTTGAAATACATCCAAAGGTACACCTCCAATTGACTCAAATGATGTCAATTAGCCTATCAGAATCTTCTAAAGCCATGACAACATTTTCTGGAATGTTCCAAGCTGTTTAAAGGCACAGTCAATTTAGTGTATGTAAACTTCTGACCCACTGGAATTGTGATACAGTCAATTATAAGTGAAACAATCTGTCTGTAAACAATTGTTGGAAAAATTACTTGTCACTAACTTCAGTTAGTGCTAAATACGGCTGCTAGAATCCTGACTAGAACCCAAAAATTTGATCATATTACTCCAGTGCTAGCCTCCCTACACTGGCTTCCTGTCAAGGCAAGGGCTGATTTCAAGGTTTTACTGCTAACCTACAAAGCATTACATGGGCTTGCTCCTACATATCTCTCTCATTTGGTCCTGCCGTACATATCTACATGTACGCTACGGTCACAAGACGCAGGCCTCCTAATTGTCCCTAGAATTTCTAAGCAAAGAGCTGGAGGCAGGGCTTTCTCCTATAGAGCTCCATTTTTATGGAATGGTCTGCCTACCCATGTGAGAGACGCAAACTCGGTCTCAACCTTTAAGTCTTTACTGAAGACTCATATCTTCAGTGGGTCATATGATTGAGTGTAGTCTGGCCCAGGAGTGTGAAGGTGAACGGAAAGGCTCTGGAGCAACGAACCGCCCGTGATGTCTCTGCCTGGCCGGTTCCCCTCTTTCCACTGGGATTCTCTGCCTCTAACCCTATTACAGGGGCTGAGTCACTGGCTTACTCGCGCTCTTTCATACCGTCCCTAGGGGGGGTGCGTCACTTGCGTGGGTTGAGTCACTGATGTGATCTTCCTGTCTGGGTTGGCGCCCCCCCCTTGGGTTGTGCCGTGGCTGAGATCTTTGTGGGCTATACTCATCCTTGTCTCAGGATGGTAAGTTGGTGGTTGAAGATATCCCTCTCGTGGTGTGGGGGCTGTGCTTTGGCAAAGTGGGTGGGGTTATATCCTTCCTGTTTGGCCCTGTCCGGGGGTGTCATCGGATGGGGCCACAGTGTCTCCTGACCCCTCCTGTCTCAGCCTCCAGTATTTATGCTGCAGTAGTTTATGTGTCGGGGGGCTAGGGTCAGTTTGTTATATCTGGAGTACTTCTCCTGTCCTATCCGGTGTCCTGTGTGAATTTAAGTATGCTCTCTCTAATTCTCTCTTTCTCTCTCTCGGAGGACCTGCGCACCTAGGACCATGCCTCAGGACTACCGGGCATGATGACTCCTTGCTGTCCCCAGTCCACCTGGCTGTGCTGCTGATCCAGTTTCAATTGTTCTGCCTGTGATTATTATTATTTGACCATGCTGGTCATTTATGAACATTTGAACATCTTGGCCATGTTCTGTTATAATCTCCACCCAGCACAGCCAGAAGAGGACTGGCCACCCCACATAGCCTAGTTCCTCTCTAGGTTTCTTCCTAGGTGTTGGCCTTTCCAGGGAGTTTTTCCTAGCCACCATGCTTCTACACCTGCATTGCTTGCTGTTTGAGGTTTTAGGCTGGGTTTCTGTACAGCACTTTGAGATATCAGCTTATGTACGAAGGGCTATATAAATAAATTTGATTTGATTTTGATTCATGCACAAAGTAGATGTCCTAACCGACTTGCCAAAACTATAGTTTGTTAAAAATACATTTGTGGAGTGGTTGAAAAACGAGTTTTAATGACTCCAACCTAAGTGTATGTAAACTTCCGACTTCAACTGTAAATCCCTGCATCCACTCAACCTAAGATTGTTAGCCCCTTTCAACCAGTCTCTGTTGCCAACTAATGCCAAGTGCATTAGGTGTAACACTGGTGTAGCTGGACAACAACACAACAGAGTCATAATAAAAGTATCACTTTATACAGTATATCGATCAATGGATTACTTTTATTGGCACCTCTCTCTGCATGCAAGTAATATAATCTAACATACCCTGTTAGTGCTTAGGTTTATGTGGGCTAAAAACACCCCCTAAGATATCTAATTTATGTAACCCTGAAAGATGACTGAATTTAAAAAAAAAATAACATTGTGTTAATTTAGAAGATCACCATCAAAGACAAGGTAACTAGGACATCTGGGCCGTTAACTCCATTTAGCCAATGGCACAGCTCCCACTAATCCCATCATGAGCAGAAAAAGGGTAGGGCTCACGAGAACGAGAGGACTGCTGATGCAGGGCTCCACAAGGCAACCATTTTACTCATATATGCAGCTAAATATTTTGTTGTGTGACCTGAAATTAATTTAGAAGCACAAGTCTGCCTTGAAAAATGTGGATTCTAGCTATACTGCATCAAATATTCTTCATTGTGCTCCTAAATTTCCTTGTGCGCCTACATTTTTCAACTTAGGCGCACACGTACTCATTGTAAAAAAAGGTCCGCTTTAGAAGTGGAAAGATGGAGATGGGCGACTCACGCCTAACTACCTCATCTGTCTGCACTCACAAAAATAATTTAAAAAATCAATGGTCATTTCCATAGACTCCAGTGTGGAACTTTTGAGTGATAACTAGAAAATTACAATGGGCCAACTTCGTAATGAGAAATGGATCGATATCTGGCACAGTTCTGTGGGTGTTATGCCTCGTTGTTGGCCAACAAACCCTCTGTAATTAAGAAGTACACTCTCAACCCTTAATACCTCTTCAGTTTCACTTTTGTGCTCCTTGGAAGATTATTTATTACAAATAACTCCTTGTTCAACTGGATTCCAAAGCAATGCATCTGTATATTCTAATGTGAATTCGATAATTCCAGAAACAAATGACTTTTTATAATTCAATATGTAATGATAGTATTGAAAGAGACCGATAATAGGCCTGGGGCATTTTCAAATAATTTAATTGATAAAAGTTCAATATGTGCTTTCAGCAGATGAAGACTTTGCTTGGTGATCTTTCTTTGGACAACAGCAGTTCATACATATTCATTACGAGAGGCTAATAATTTCTGTTTTTGTGTGTGCCAGCTGAGAGACAAAATTTAACTTTTATTATCTCATTATAACATTGTAATTAGGGAGAAAAAAGGGCCTTCTAAGCTTTGAGATCTTTGCAGATGGGAAGATTAGCGTAGCTCTAAAATGACTCAAACTAAGTCAGCTAATTACAACTTTGGAGTTCACACAGGAGTGCATGGCTGTCTGATGTTAAAAGATAATGCTTTAAATCCACTATTTGAATAATGATACTTTATGTGTACGTGGGCCCTCTCAATAGTATTGGATAATATTATATCAGTCAAATGTACTGTGTGAATGTGTATAAGCAAAAATGTTTCTGTATAACAAGTCAATGTCTGTCACCCTGCACTTTTCTGACTTGAGCTCTGGGCACACAAATGTAAAACTATGGCTAATCACAGGTAGAACTCTATGCAAAACATGTCCTCGACAGGAGTGAACTGAAGATTCCATGTGTTATTTCATCATTTTGATGTATTCACTACTATTCTACAATGTAGAAAATAGTTCAAATAAAGAAAACTCTGAAATGAGTAGGTGTGTCCAAACTTTTGACTAGTACTGTACGTCCAGCAGTGACAACGAGTCAATATGCTCAGAAAAACACTACCAGCCAGTTTCATCACAGCGCAGGGAATTTCTGATCCGACACCGTGCCTTCTACATATTTCTGACCTGACAACCTACCTTCTGCATATTTATGACCAGACAACTAAATACTGCAAACAAGCACAAATTCAGATTAGGCCTATACCCATTTACTATAAAAGGTTATATCATACAATTAAATCAATAGGATGGAAAATGCAAGGACATCTTCACAGAGCACAACAAATAATTTTCACCAGTTTAAAGTACAGTAGCTTGCCTCAATACATGCTGGTACATATTACAATGGGGACCTCTGGTGGTTGTTTCTGTTGGTCAGTGAAATACATTCAGCACCCCTAGGACACACAATGTCTATTCAACAGGGTTCAGGGCACTATTGGGTGGAAGATATTCTTAAAGGGCAGACAATGCAGGACAGGTAGAGATGAGAATGATGAAGGTGTAATGATATCCACTATTTGATAAGCAAGTGATGGGAGTGTGGAAGAGAAATGATGAGGGAACATGCTGATCGACACAAAAGGTCACGTCAGCTGAGCTCTGTCAAAACAGGAGGTGAGGCCCCTGGACAAAATGTCACAGTGGATCTGAGGAGATGCCATGTCTTCTGATGAAGGTCATGCAAATGAAATAGTCAGCTCTACTACTTAAATTGTTACTATCTAACAAGTTTAATGAGTCCAACCAATGCTCAGCTCTACAGAATAAGGCCTAAATCTATCAGACTTAAAGGTCTCTGCCGCCTATCCACAATTGCCAGTGCAACATAATTGAACACGCTACTCACAGTCACTTGGGAGAATATCATGACACTTTCAAAAGCCAATGCATTTTATTTCATACAGTCAATATATGATTGGATAGGTCATAGTAGCAAAATGGTGTAAACTCTTCCTGGTCAATCAAAATTGTAGGTGGAGCTTATAACATATTGCTGTTCCCTCATCATTTCTCTTCAACTATGACATACAAAACAAGAAAAAAAATCCTGAAAATCACATTGTAGGATTTTTTATGAATTTATTTGCAAATTATGGTGTCTGTGAGTATAACAAAACCCTGAGGAAAATCAAACCAGGAAGTGGCTTCTATTTTGAAAACTCCCATGTTCCATAGGCTCCCTTTGCTCCATTTAAAGGCATATCAAACAGATTCCTTTTCCTATCGCTTCCTCAAGGCGTCAACAGTCTTCAGACATAGTTTCAGGCTTTTATTTTTTTTAATGAGCCAGAAAGATAACATCGCGTCAAGTGGTCGCATGAGTTTTGCTCGCGCAACAGAGTTTGGACAGCCATTGCTTTTATCAAGACATTTGCGGTTGATAGCGGTTGATATCTTGTTGATTATATATTTTAAAAACAATCTGAGGATTGATTATAAAAAACGTTTGACATGTTTCTGTGGACATTACGGAAACTATTTGGAATTTGTCTGCGTTGTCGTGACCGCTCTTTCCTGTGGATTTCTGAACATAACGCGCCAAACAAACGGAGGTATTTTGGATATAATTATAATCTTTATGGAACAAAAGGAACATTTATTGTGTAACTGGGGGTCTCATGAGTGAAAATATCTGAAGATCATCAAAGGTAAACAATTAATTTGATTGCTTTTCTGATTTTCATGACCAAGCTACTTGATGCTAAGTGTACTTAATGTTTTGTTGAGCATTCGATAAACTTACACAAACGCTTGGATTGCTTTTGCTGTAAAGCACATTTTCAAAATCTGACACGACAGGTGGATTATTAACAAAAGGCTAAGCTGTGTTTTCCTACATTGCACTTGTGATTTCATGAATAAATATATTTTTAGTAATATTAATTGAATGTAGCGCTATGCAATTCAGCGGTTGTTGATGACAATTAACATTGCAGCCATAACAAGTTGTCTTTGCTAAATTCCCAAATCTAGCCCTCAAACCATCACGATCACCTAATAATACCCAGTTTACAATTGGCTCATTCATCCCCCTCCTCTCCCCTGTAACTATTCCCCAGGTCATTGCTGCAAATGAGAATGTGTTCTCAGTCAACTTACCTGGTAAAATAACGGATCAATAAATTTGTCAAATGGCAGCCAAGCATTGATCATCATGTCACCAGAATAATGCCCTCGATAATTATTGGAAAGGAGCATCAAGCACGCCACTGTGTACTTTCACCACCCTGTGAAGTTTATCATAACTTATTTAATCTGTAGCCTAATGAACTGCATGCTTTCCCGAGTCCTAGTGGGACAACTAGGCTTGGCACAATTATCGTATAATTGTGTTACCGACAATTATGGACAATAACGGTGAACTAAAAGTTTGCATGACAATGAATCGATACCCAAAATTCCACAATCTGTGAAGAAACACACAACATATCACGTGACCAAGTTTACTTTCGATATGATGGTTATTAATACCAATATTTGCACAGAAAGGCATTTCATCATTTTTTCATAAAGGCATAATTACTTTAACAGACACAAAAAGATCCCCTCATGTCGAACAAACCAATTGTCTGTTAAGATTTATAATATAGTACCAGCATTTCCTGTTTCCATCAGCCCGGTCGTGACTATTTTCATGCGTCAGGTACTTTTTCCGCATTAAATGGTTGAACGGAAACCTGGTTAGTGTCTTTAAACAACTGGTAAAGTGTCTGTACACAAACAATACATAAAATAAACCACCTGTTGGCTGATCTTTGCAATTACACCATCAAACAATACACCAGAAAATGTCTGATCTCACCAGCCTGTAAAAACGGAATTCTGCTCCTCTGAATGGTTTGTGCGTTGTCAAAAAGAGTTTCAGAAATTCAATGCATATAAAATGCTCACAAGATGTCAGAGTAAATTTTCGATTAAATAACTTAATTTTTGCCGAAGTATAGTCACTTCAAATGTTTGTGATGTATATAAGGCATCGACATTATGGCTGCGTGCACACAGACAGCCCAATTCTGATATTTTTCCACTAATTGGTCTTCTGACCCATCGCATCATGTCTTTTCCCAGATCTTTTTCAGAGCTGATCTGATTGGTCAAAAGACCAATTAGTGAAAAAAATATCAGAATTGGGCTGCCTGTGTAAACACAGCCTAAGTGATGCAAACCACACATTTGCATAGATTTTTTGTTAGTCAAATCATGTCAATGTCTTGTTACTTAAGAAATATGTTATTTGGGGTCTCCTTGGACAGTCCTAATCACTACATGTTTTCATGCAAGGAGAACTGGGTCCAGTTTTCTAAGGGTTAAAGTACACCACAAAGTAAGCACAACACAATCCCTTCTCTAAGGAACAGAACAGCTAATTAATAAAACATTTTATCATATTTCCAGGTGTTCCTACAATCGTCAAAGTTAAGCATGTCATAAGATAATGACCTGCAATGAGATGTGTTTCCTTTAAAGCACATATGTCAGAGTCAAGGCCCGCGGGCCACATCCGGCCCGCGAGAAGGTTTTTTACGGCCCCTGGGATGATCTTGATTTATTATTAGAACCGGCCCGCAGACCGCAGCAAGCCGGCAGCCCGCAGATCTTTTACACGCACCAATACTACATTTCCCACAATGCAACGGTGACGCACCGAGCAGTAGGCTGCTTCATTTCAATATTTATTGGCACAGCAGTTGTCAGCATCACAGTAAAATTAACTTTCAGATACCCATCAAAAATGGCAAAACGGAAGGTGGACACTGAGAACCGGGGTTTCAAACAAGGTGGGAGTCGGAGTATTTGTTCACGGAGGTAGCTGGAAAACCTGTGTGTCTTCTGTGTGGAGAAAGTGTGGCGGTACTGAAAGAGTATAATCTGAGACGACATTATGAAACGAAACACGCGGACAAAAACAAGAATATGGACATGGAACAAAGGCTACAAAAGGCAGAGGAATTAAAACGAGGCCTCAAATCTCGACAGGCTCTGTTCAAAAAAGCCAAATCACAAGGCCAGGCTGCTGTCAAGGCCAGTTTTATTTTGGCAGAAGAGATCGCTAAATCAGCCCGGCCATTTACGGAGGGGGATTTCATCAAAAACTGCATGATTAAAGTTTGTGACGAAGTTTGCCCAGAAAAAGGCAACTCTTTTTAAATGTGAGTCTGAGCAGAAACACCATTGCCGAGAGAGTAGACCAGTTGTCCATCAATCTAAAAGAGCAGCTTGTGAAAAAGGGAAAAGATTTCATTGCATATTCCTTGGCTGTGGATGAGAGCACCGACATTTCTGACATTGCCCAGTTGTCAATTTTCATCCGCGGAGTGGACTCCAGCCTAAGCGTGACAGAGGAGTTTTTGGCTTTACGTCCTATGCATGGCACAACTACGGGGCATGATTTGTATGAAGAGGTGTCAAGATGTGTAAATGAGATGGAGCTGCCTTGGGAAAAACTCGTGGGTTTGACAACCGACGGAGCAATGTGTGGACACAGGAGCGGACTGGTGGCGAAGATACGGGAAAAGATGCAAGAGGAAAACGCGACAGGTGAGCTGACAGCTTATCATTGTATCATACACCAGGAAGCGTTGTGCGGTAAAGCCTTGAAAATGGAGCATGTAATGAGCATCATCACGCGCACAGTTAACTTTATCAGAGCCAAAGGTTTGAATCACCGCCAGTTCAAGGCATTTCTGACGGAGTTAGAAACGGAGCATGGTGATTTGCCTTATCACACAGAGGTGCGATGGCTAAGCCAGGGAAAGGTGCTTCAAAGATGTTTCGAGCTTCGTGAGGAGATTTGTCTGTTCTTGGACAGCAAAGGGAAAGACACAACACAACTCCGAGACGAAATGTTTCTGTGTGAAATGGCTTTTCTGTGTGACATTACGAGTCATCTGAATGCAATGAACTTGCAGCTGCAGGGTCGGGATCGTGTCATCTCTGATATGTACAGTACAGTGAAGGCATTTAAAACCAAACTGACTCTGTGGGAGACGCAGATGCGGAAAGAAAATTTGAGCCACTTTCCCAGCTGCCAGACCATGAAAGAGAAGCTCTCTACCAGTGCGTTCCCGAGCGCACAGTTGGCTGATAAAATAGGTATGCTTGCCGCTGACTTTCGACGCCGATTTGCTGACTTTGAAGCACAAAAAGCAGGTTGGAACTGCTCGGTAACCCATTTGCTGTTGACGTGGAAAGCTCACCACCAAACCTCCAAATGGAGTTGATTGACCTCCAATGCAATGATGCACTGAGGGCAAAATATGCGGCAGTGGGTGCTGCGGAGTTCGCCCGTTTCCTCCCGACACAATGCCCCAGCTGCGCATCCAGGCTGCTCAAACGTTGTCTATGTTTGGCAGCACATACCTGTGTGAACAACTGTTTTCTTTGATGAACTTGAACAAAACATCACACAGAAGTCGACTTACTGCTGAACACCTCCACTCAATTCTGAGGATTTCCTCAGCTCAGAGCCTTACCCCGAACATTGATGAACTTGTGGAAAAGATGGGACACCACCAAGTATCACCCTCAACCTCAAACAAGTGAACATTACTGTGCAATCACATATTTAGAGTTTTTACTCAGTTCAAGTTTAAAAGTTAAAGTTTAATATTTGTTTTCACTGCATGTTACTTCTCCTTAAACAAAGTGTTGTTTTTGATTAATAGATTTTTGCACTTTATTTTATTGTATTTCAATCCAATTATATTTTAAAAATATTTCAGTTGAGTGGATGATAGAAAATTGCTATTATTGTTTTTTTCTTTGAAGTAAATTTAGCCCACTTTTGCTAAAATAGAAAATATAGGCTACTGATGGTGCCTTGAATACCGGTTTCTTTCATTTAATGTTCATGTTATGGGGATTTTTATATAAAGGAAATTTGTCTTTTGTGTCTGTTGAAAATTAAAGATTACTGACAGAGCCATAAGAAAATATTGCTTTATTTATCTGATCATATTGGAATATATTTGTTAGGTTTTCAGTAGGTTCAATTAGGTTCACTAGACTATATGCGTCATTTAAAAATGTTTCAATGAACATTCGAACAGTCCGGCCCTCGGCTTGTAGCTACATTTTTATTTGGCCCTCCGTCCATTTGACTTTGACACCCCTGCTTTAAAGAGTCTTACAAACTCAGCGGTCCTACTGCAATCAGTGTATCTTTCATCTCGGATCAATCTGTGGCTTTCAACAGTCTGAAAATAGAATGGCTACAGAGAGATTGACCAAACAGAAAGCCTCCAGAGCTTTGGAGTTTTAAATAGACATAATAGGAATCAAAACAATCTGAGTACCATTAACATATGATACCGTGGGCTAAGATAGATACTGTTGGCTGACGACAGTCGTGTCTGGAGAGGGATAGTCAGCTCTTATTCCCCTCCTGCTGGAATAAGTTAATGTGAATCCTGTGTGTTGACATTGTAGCATATGTGGAGGGAGTTGGAGGGGCCCCTTCTCACCCAAGCGTCTGCCCCCCCTAATGGTCTCATTAAGCACAGACTTAATCAGCTGCCCTTCCCCTTCTCCACCCCATACACCATCCTTCTTTCTCTCCTCTCCCTTTCCCTTGTGACTCAGTCCCACAGACCCATAATGTGGGTCACAAGCTGGAGAAAAATATCTGTAGAGATAGCATATAATGAAAACATTAGGCTACTAGGAAATCACTGCATCAGAAAACTCTCAATGCAAAGAACATTTCAAAACATGAAAAACAACAGATGACTAAAGTTGTTAGCCTACTTTACAAAGAGAATGGCTGCAGGTAGGTAGAATAGCAAGGCCAGGTGATTGCACACATTTACTGTTACTGATGAAGGGTATGGAGAGTGCTTAAGGGTTTTTATTTGCATCAAGGAGACTTAATATTCACGCTAGTAAAATAATACAAGTGCACTAGTCTACAACAATTTTACACTTCAGTAATGACAGTTAACAAGCTCAACAGTGACAAGATAAGCAGAAATAAGCAAGAAATGTCACTTGGAGGCTTTACACATTACGCATGGATGCATCAGATCAATAAACATCTTAATGAATGCTGCAGCAAACCAGGGGACAAAAGAGCTTGCATGGCCGCATGACTTGCATCGTAACATACAATCTATAAAAAAACAGCCATTAATTGCAAAGGCCGCTCAAATAAGTAACTCATGCGAAGCACCATTATCTAACGAGGTTGTCGTTATCCAATATCCATTTTAAACCGTCACAGTAGGGGTTTTACAGACAGATTATTTCACTTATAATTCACTGTATCACAATTCCAGTGGGTCAGAAGTGTACATACACTAAGTTGACTGTGCCTTTAAACAGCTTGGAAAATTCCAGAAAATGATGTCATGGCTTTAGAAGCTTCTAATAGGCTAATTGACATAATTTGAGATAATTGAAGGTGTACTTGTCGATGTATTTCAAGGCCTATCTTCAAACTCAGTGCCTCTTTCCTTGACATCGTGGGAAGATCCAAATAAATCAGCCAAGACCTCAGAAAAAAATTGTAGACCTCCACAAGTCTGGTTCATCCTTGGGAGCAATTTCCAAACTCCTAAAGGTACCACGTTCATCTGTACAAACAATAGTATGCAAGTATAAACACCATTGGACCACGTAGCCGTCATACCGCTCAGGAAGGAGACGCATTCTGTCTCCGAAAGATGAACGTACTTTGGTGCGAAAAGTGCAAATGAATCCAAGAACAACAGCAAAGGAACTTGTGAAGATGCTGGAGGAAACAGGTACAAAAGTATCTATATCCACAGTAAAACGAGTCCTATATCGACATAACCTTAAAGGCTGCTCAGCAAGGAAGAAGCCCTTGCTCCAAAACCGCCATTAAAAATCAAGACTATGGTTTGCAACTGCACATGGGGACAAAGATCATACTTTTTGGAGAAATGTCCTCTGGTCTGATGAAACAAAAATAGAACTGACCTAAGACAGGGAATTTTTACTAGGGTTAAATGTCAGGAATTATATATATGTGGTATCCCACGAGGTCTACCCCGGGGGATGGTAATAGAGGGGAGGTACGTGAGGAGACGTTGACTCCCTATGCTCGGAATATGGGAGCTGGGCACCCCGACACAGACAGCTCTAAGTGGAGGTAATTAGAGTTAAGTGTCAACCAGCCGGGCAGGCCAAATAAAAGGAGCCCGGTGGCACACCGCGAGAGGGAACGGGGAGAGACTGACACCAAGCGAAAGAAGAGAAGAAGGACAGAGCCAAATCTCAGTGATTTTCTTTGTTATGTTTATTTTCTGTCTTAGTAAAGTTGTTTTTGCGGACTAAAACCTCCCTGTCTCTGTGTCAATCTCTGCACGCTCAACCCAACACCCCACGGTTTACAACAATATATACAGTTGAAGTCGGAAGTTTACAGTTTACCTTAGCCAAATACATTTAAACTCAGTTTTTCACAATTCCTGACATTTAATCCTAGTAAAAATCCCCTGTCTTCGGTCAATTAGGATCACCACTTTATTTTAAGAATGTGAAATGTCAGAATAGTAGAGAGAATGATTTATTTCAGCTTTTATTTCTTTCATCACATTCCCAGTGGGTCAGAAGTTTACATACACTCAATTAGTATTTAGTAGCATTTCCTTTAAAATGATTTAACTTGGGTCAAAAGTTTCGGGCAGCCTTCCACAAGCTTCCCACAATAAGTTGGGTAAATTTTGGCCAATTACTCCGATAGAGCTGGTGTAACTGAGTCAGGTTTGTAGGCCTGGAAACTGTCTCTCATGAGGACTGGCTCTCTCATCGTCAACAGTGAAGAGGTGACTCCAGGATGCTGGCCTTCTAGGCAGAGTTGCAAAGAAAAAGCCATATCTCAGGCCAATAAAAAGAAAAGATTAAGATGGGCAAAAGAACACAGACACTGGACAGAGGAACTCTGCCTAGAAGGCCAGCATCCCAGAGTTGCCTCTTCACTGTTGACGTTGAGACTGGTGTTTTGCGGGTACTATTTAATGAAGGTTCCAGTTGAGGACTTGTGAGGTGTCTGTTTATCAATCTAGACACTAATGTACTTGTCCTCTTGCTCAGTTGTGCACCGGGGCCTCCCACTCCTCTTTCTATTCTGGATAGAGCCAGTTTGAGCTGTTCTGTGAAGGGAGTAGTTCACAGTGTTGTACGAGATCTTCAGTTTCTTGGCAATTTCTTGCCTGGAATAGCCTTAATTTCTCAGAACAAGAATAGACTGACGAGTTTCAGAAGAAAGTGCTTTGTTTCTGGCCATTTTGAGCCTGTAATCGAGCCCACAAATGCTAACGCTCTAGATACTCAACTAGTCTAAAGGGCAGTTTTATTGCTTCTTTAATCAGACAACAGTTTTCAGCTATGCTAACATAATTGCAAAAGGGTTTTCTAATGATCAATTAGCCTTTTAAAATGATAAATTGGATTAGTGTGCCATTGATGGTTGCTGATAATGGGCCTCTGTAAGCCTATGTAGATATTCCATTAAAAATCATCAGTTTCCAGCTACAATAGTCATTTACAACTAACTAGGTCTACACTGTATTTCTGATCAACTTAATGTTATTATATATATATATATATACACACACACACACACAGTGGATTCGGAAAGTATTCAGACCCTTTGACGTTTCCACATATTATGTGGAGCAAAAACCAAGCCTTGAAGTCGAAGGAATTGTCCGTAGAGCTACGAGACAGGATTGTGTCGAGGCACAGATCTGGAGAAGGGTTCCAAAAAATGTCTGCAGCATTGAAGGTCCCCAAGAACACAGTGGCCTCCGTCATTCTTAAATGGAAGAAGTTTGGAACCACTAAGACTCCTCCTAGAGCTGGCTGACCAGGCAAACTGAGCAATCGGGGGAGAAGGGCCTTGGTCAGCAAGATGACCAAGAACCTGATGGTCACTTTGACAGAGCTCCAGAATTCATCTGTAGAGATGGGAGAAACTTAAAGAAGAACAACCATCTCAGCAGCACTCCACCAATCAGGCCTTTGTGGTAGAGTGGCCAGATGGAAGCCACTCCTCAGTAAAAAGGCACATGACAGCCCGTTTGGAGTTTGCCAGAAGGCACCTAAAGACTCTCAGACCATGATAAACAAGCTTCCCTGGTCTGATGAAACCAAGATTAAACTCTTTCCCCTGCATGCCAAGAGTCACATCTGGCGGAAACCTGGCACCATACCTACGGTGAAGCATGGTGGTGACAACATTATGCTTTGGGGATGTTTTTCAGTGGCAGGGACTGACAGACTAGTCAGGATCGAGGGAAAGATGAATGAAGCAAAGTACAGAGAGTTTGACGAAAACCTGCTCCAGAGTGCTCAGGACCTCAGACAGGAGCAAAGGTTCACCTTCCAACAGAACAATGACCTTAAGCAAACAGACAAGACAACACAGGAGTGGCTTTGGGGCAAATGTATTTTTATTTTACCTTTATTTAACTAGGCAAGTCAGTTAAGAACAAATTATTATTTTCAATGACGGCCTAGGAACAGTGGGTTAACTGCCTATTCAGGGGCAGAACGACAGATTTGTACCTTGTCAGCTTGGGGGTTTGAACGTGCAACCTTCCGGTTACTAGTCCAACGCTCTAACCACTAGGCTACCTTGAGTGGCCCAGCCAGAGCCCGGACTTGAACCCGATCTAACATCTCTGGAGAGACCTGAAAATAACTGTGATGCGATACTCCCCATCCAACCTGAAAAAGCTTGAGAGGATCTACAGAGAAGGAGAGAAGCTCCCCAAATACTGGTGTGCCAAGCTTGTAGCGAATCAGAGTCAAGGCTGTAATCGCCGCCAAAGGTGCTTCAACAAAGAACTGAGTAAAAGGTATGAATACTTATGTATATGTGATATTTTACATTTTTTCTTTTTAATATATTTGCAAAAATGTCTAAAAACCTGTTTCTTTAACATTATGGGGTATTGTGTGTAATACTTTCCGAATGCACTGCATGTACATTAGATGGGAATTTCAGTACTTCTGTATAACATTTCCTACAAGTTTCCTCGTGGTTCTTTTTAAAGTAATGTTCTCAAAATGTTCAGAGAATGTTAAATAACAACATTCTTCTATGGGAATTTCAGTACTTCCACATAATGTTTTATACAGGTTTCCTTGTGGTTCTTTTTAAAATCATGTTCTCAGAATGTTCAGAGTACGTTAAGAAACAACTTTCTTCTGTTGAAATTTCAGTAAAACATTTTCTGCAGGTTTCCCCATGGTTCTATTTAAAGTCCTGTAATGTTCAAAGAAAGTTATAAGAATGTTATTTAAAAACATATACATTCCCTTCTCAGCAACAACACATTTCTTATCTATCCTCTACCTTATTAAGTGTGTTTAGGTGTGTTGGCCGTTCCCACTAGGCCACACCTGACCTTAATGAGTGCTTGTTTCCTTTGCAGTTAACCCAAAATAAGCTAGCAGTTTTATTGAAAATCTAATTGAAACATGTTCCCAGTGGTGTAAAGCGCTTAAGTAAAAATACTATATAGTTACTTAACTAGTTTTAACTAATACTTAATTTCTTACGGTATAGGGGACGGTTGCGTCCCACTTGGGGAAAAAAACAGGGAAAATGCAGCGCGGCAAATTCAAAATATTATGTAAAAATCAAACTATCATTAAATCACTCATGTAAGATACTCAATTAATGCTACACTCGTTGTGAATCCAGCCAACATGTCAGATTTTTAAAAGGCTTTTCGGCGAAAGCATAAGAAGCTATTATCTGATGACAGCACAATATCAACAAAGAGAGCTGCATATTTCAACCCTGCAGGCGCTACACAAAACGCTGAAATAAAATATAAAACATGCATTACCTTTGACGAGCTTCTTTTGTTGGCACTCCAATATGTCCCATAAACATCACAATTGGTTCTTTTGTTCGATTAATTCCGTCCATATATATCCAAATGTCCGTTTATTTGAAGCGTTTGATCCAGAAAAAAACAGCTTCCAAAAAACACAACGTCACTACAAAATATTTCAAAAGTTGCCTATAAACTGTGCCAAAATAATTCAAACTACTTTTGTAATTCAACTTTAGGTATTTTTAAACATTAATAATCGATCAAATTGTAGACGGCGCAATCTGTTTTCAAGACTGGTGACATCCAGTAGAAGCGGTAGGAACTGAAAACAGGTTCCTAAGAAATGTTCCATGGCAATGACAACTCAGGGAACAGTCAGAAGCAACAAAAAAAACAATTCTGAACAGTTAGTCCTCTGGGTTTTGCCTGCTACATAACTTCTGTTATACTCACAGACATGATTCAAACAGTTTTAGAAATGTCAGAGTGTTTTCTATCCACATCTACTAATAATATGCATATCTTATATTCCTGGCATGAGTAGCAGGAAGTTGAAATTGGGCACGCTATTTATCCAAAAGTGAAAATGCTGCCCCCTATACCTTAACAGGTTAACTAATACTTAACTAGTTTTGGGGGGTATTAATATGTTTGACAACTGTTACTTTTACTTCACTAAATTCCTAAAGAAATGCATGTACTTTTTACTCCATACATTTTCCCTGACACCAAAAAGTACTTGTTACATTTTGAATGCTTAACAGGACAGAACATGGTCCAATTCACACACTTATCAAGAGAACATCCATGGTCACCCTTACTCCTCTGATCTGGCAGACTCACTAAACACAAATGCTTAATTTGTAAATTATGTCTGAGTGTTGGAGTGTGCCACTGTCTATATGTTAAAAAAAAATATAATAATACTAAAGTATTATTTGACTGGGTGACTTTCACTTTTACTTGAGTCATTTTCTATTAAGGTATCTTTACTTTTACGCAAGCATGGCAATTAGATACAGTTTCCACCACGGGTGTTACTTACTTACCTACAAATACCCATAGTTTCTGTTTTCAGAACGTTAATAAAATCTCCCAGAAAAACTTTCAGGGAACCATAGTAAAACGTTCTCAGAAACTTCCTGCAACTTAAAACATTTAAATTCTCAGAAAAGGCGACATTAAGTTATTTTTTACCTATCAGGAAACGTATGGCTTCATTCCCAGAACTAATGGAAAACCAAAAACGTTCCCACAACTTCCAAGGTGCCAAATGTGCTAGCTGGTAGTTATCCCCGCAACAAAACAAGCAGTAAAGTGCTAGCATAGGGAAATATAGAAACAACGTCACATTCTCAGTTCAGTTGGTGGTTGATTATTTGATAGCCTACATCGCAAAACCCCAAACCCGCTTCCAATAATTTAACAAAGACTTACCTTTCCTGCTTTAGAACACCTCCGGTATGTCTGTGTTACTCCTGCGGTTTGGTTCATGGTTGACAAGTAAAACTCCTGTGAAATGAAAGAGAAGCTGTTGTCTAAAAAGTAACGTTAGGCTACAAGTTGGAGGTAATTTTCACTGTGGACAATTCAGGTAATTAAAACATACTATACCTACAGTAGATATAGGCTGATTGGCCGCTTTAGGTTATCTCCCTAAATTGGCGTCTCCTTGGTTTGAAAAAGTTTTCGGTATAGCCTAAGCTAGTAAGTTATTTCGTTTCAGAGACAAAGTTTTCCCAAATGTATTCCACAATATTTACAGGAGTGGTTAGACAACCTTGCGCAGTTGTTAAAAACAGCTCAAGCGTTTCTTTGGCGGCAAAAGCTCCCTCTACGTCTTTCGTTGGAAACAAACTCCATCCAATAGCCTATCAAGCCAACAAATATAACGAAAACCACAATATGGCTTTACTTTCCTATGTTTATCCTTGTAGAGCTGGAATTATTTATATACTCCACTTTTCATTTGACGAAATGAGATCCCAAACTTAGATGCCTGGAATATCATCATGTGCAGGTCTGCACCTGAAGCGGACGCGCATGAAAAGTGCTATACAAATGTTTTTTAAAAATTAGTTACCTGCGTGACCCTTTATATAGGCTACAGTCAATGGTGTGACCGCTATACGAAAATATCATCGAAGAAGGATGGACGTTGTGCTGACACCAGCCTTGGTTTGTAACGCATGGGCTGGGAAATGCTACTGTCTATACTTTTCCATTCTACTCGCTGTTCTGTCGAGAGGTGGCACGCGAAACTACGGTATAAACCGGAGGGGACAGATTACTGCGCTGCTGATGTAGCCTATAGTAATGATAGACATTCCATGTATAAGGAAGTCTACTATTGTGTTTGTAACCACATATGTAGGCTACGTACTGTATCTCGACAAACGTAGTAATTTGGAAACTGTACTGTCTTAAATGGTTGCACACCAATGACAACCGTTTTTTACCAATGTATTTGTAAAAATAAAAAATAAAAAAACATGTCCGTTTCCGTTTAGTGGTGATAGTAATGGTATTTGTATTGTAAGCCTAGCATCCCAGCAATCTTAGAAGTGTTAAAACAAATAGATATAGTTTGAATGGGAACTCATGAGTGACCTTTTTTGCCTCTTGCCTTCTGATTGGCATAGTGTAGATGAGCTGAGGGGAATCTATTATAAGGCATATCTGAAATCTCCAGTGATTAATTAATTAATGGGATGCTATGTTAGAGCATAACAATAGCAATGAAGTGTAACGAATGTTGGAAGGAAAGAATGTTGGACTACTGAGAAGTAACTAATAAAGGGTCAGGACAGGTGTGCCGCTGTTGCTGTCACTCACGTCTGTCAGCAACCCAGCCAGAGCATTCCATGCTTGCCAATGAGTCATTCATTATTAAGCATTAGACCAGAGTAAGAGCATGGTTCTTGCAACGCCAGGGTTCTGGGTTCGATTGCCATGGGGGACCAGTATGAAAATGTATGCACTCTGGATACCAGCGTCTGCTGAATGACTAAAGTTACATTTTAAATAATTGAAACGCAATGTTATATCTGCTCTCCTGGCACTAGTACGCTCTATTTTCATCTGGAGCATTTCAGAAAGGAAAGTTCTGTGTTTTGTATTGGACTATACCATGGATTTTATATGAGCAAAGCCACATTTCAAAACTCTCCCTGTCTTGTGAGAACCCAGATAAGTTACACAGTGAGCCCTTGGAGCTACTTTTCAGAAAGGAAGAGGAGAGCGTGTTGACAGCCAAGGGCAGGGAGACTTAGGGCAGGCACACACACATCACCCATAAGCCTCGCTGTCATCGCCAGGGACACATGCATGAGCATCAGAATATCCTAATCCTTTTCTTCACATTTGACACAGAGCATGAAAACACCATTTTCATTTTCATGAATGAGAAGTTTTAAAAGTATGTAAGTTAACTGAGGTTAAATCAGCATAACATCAGACAAGTATCCCAGGTCACACTGAGAAGCTGGATTTTAACTGCATTTGAACAGCCTCCCACTCTGCCCGCCGAGGATTTTCATTCTAGACAGGATCTCAACCCTCCTACCATTAACACACTATTGATTGCTGAGTTCATGATGTTTTTCCTGTGTGCAGAATTTACTGTCAAATCAGCAGGTGCTGTATGGAACCAATTAATCAGACGAGAGGACCAATCTATTCCCAAATAACAGCATCTATACATTTTGGCTAAATTCCAAACTATCTTAAAAAGGCTATGTTGAGACTCCAGGGATTGTGAACACCTGTTTTAGACAGATTTGCACCAACAAACGTCCCCACAAGATTTCCAGGCCATAGTAAACCAAGAGGTTACACAAATAGTATCACGAACTGACTCTACATGCATTTGCTAAATACTTTAGATAGCAGTAGACGGCTGATTTCTTTTGAAAACACTTTTCATTAGGATCACACTCATTTTGTTTATCTCATTTCCTTCCTTGCAGTCTTTTCTAAAGGTTTCTTTCAAGGGAAGGTAAGCACTTTTTTCCGCATCATTATCTTCTCAAATGTGTGATCTCTGATCCACACTAAATTTGAGAGACACATTTTTTTTGGAAGGCAGAAGATCTAGGTTCCTTTTGAATTTGACACTTGATGAAAACTTTGGGCCAAACTTTTCACTTGAAACTGACTTTCTGAAGTAGCTTCTGCTGGAGCAACTGCCACTGTCACTTCTCCAAATGTCTTTCCTGCATCTGGGAATTGACTCGACATCCAAATCTGGACCCTGGGCAGCAGCCATAGAACTAGCTTTCAGGCCAAAAACAGTGTTTTCCTCATAATGATGATATTGACTGTCAGAATCTAAAATCATATTATAAAAAATGTTATTTCCTAGAGCTACAATATCTCTCTGAAAATATAATATAGGTCTATTGAGACCAAACATTCAAAAGTGCATAACCGATCAGGAAATACAAAAATAAGTGGATGAAGTTTTAAAAGCCAAAAGTTAAATTCAGTAAACATGGGACGTTTGTGTAAAGGACACCTAATTCCCCAAAGTCCCTGTACTGTATCTGCACAGCAGAGATTGTCTTGATTTGCTAACCTTTAGGTAAGCAAGTCCTTGGATAATTCTCTGCGCTTTTCACTCCTATATTGGGAATGTTAATGCGAATCTCCTCTCACTATGTCCCTGTAACCAGATGATGGATTTATGCATAATAATGCTTCCTGGGTATAATCTCATTTTAGAGCCTGGTCTTGTCCCTGATAGTATTAGAATGTTATTTCAGAGACTTTTTCTGTTCCTCCAAACTCTCTAGACTCTCTAAGTTGATGTGAAAGACTTGGATTTTTTGTAACAACAACATCTCATGAGGTTGATTTGGAAATGTACTAAGACAAGTTATTGTGTAGCAATGGTATGTGTGAACAAGCTGGCTAGTGAGTGCTAGGAACCATTGTGCAGTGACTTCACCTGCACTGTGACTTGAAGTATTGTTACCCCCAAGTTACCCCAGTCATGGTATTGTAAGGGCAATGGTTAACATGATGCCTCGACACACACACACACACACACACACACACACACACACACACACACACACACACACACACACACACACACACACACACACACACACACACATACAAACATTATGTAGGAAGAAAGATGCCCATATGGAATTGAGAGAAGCCACTTGTTGGCTCCAGTTTGACATTTTGTCAGGGTGCATGTTTGCATTAGAATCTTCAACAAAGGTGTGTCCTTCTGATTCGGAACAGATGGCAGGTGATCCTTACAACCTGCACCACTTATGGCAGAATATAGTACCAGATGCTGGGTGGGAGAATCCCCATTCGCAAAGCTGTTTTCTGCATCCCTCTACCTCTGGTTGCACAGCAACCTACAGGATGGCCAAATAATCCTGAACCTCTTTGCCAACTGCTTTGCATGTATATTTAGCCAGTCCCAGGATGGGACCTGAGTGGATGTGTGCACTGCATGTATGTTTTTATGCTTGACATCCAGACAATGCTGGAACACTCAGGGTATGCAAACCACATGCAAATCTCAAGTCATCTACAAGTAACTGCCAAAATAAAGGAAACACCAACATAAAGTAGCCTAATTGGGTGTTGTGCCACCACAAGCAGCCAGAACAGCTTCAATGCACCTTGGCATAGATTCTACAAGTGTCTGGAACTTTACTGGAGGGATGCGACACCATTCTTCCATGAGAAATTCCATTGTGTGGTGTTTTGTTGATTGTGGTGGAACAACGCTCCGCTCCAGAATCTCCCACAAGTGTTCAATTGAGTTGAGAATTGGTGAATAAGAAACCCAACACACACACACACTTTAAACTCCCGATGCTCCTTTGAGAACCCTCTTTCAAAGTCACTGAGATCTCTTCTTCTAGCCATGGTACCCAAAATAATGGCAACCAGGCATTTTTATACATGACCCTAAGCATGATGGGATGTTAATTGCTTAATTAACTAAGGAACCACACCTATGTGGAAGCACCTGCTTTTAATATGCTTTGTATTCCTCATTTACTCAAGTGTTTCCTTTATTTTGGCAGTTACCTTTATATGATCCGCCTTATTAAGCAGTACTGTCAAGCTTAGCCTCATATAAAAGGCAAGCAATGCAGCTTTGTAGCAATTACATACTAATAAAACCATTATAGGGTATGATAAGGGTGTATGCCAAAGCAGATAACATTTTTATTAGTTTCATTATTTTTGTCAGTCATTCAAGTTTTCAATCACAACTCAAAGTACATACAGTACACTTTGCAGAAAATTAAGTATTTTACATGCAAGTGAAAATCCTCATCTCTGCTCTAAATGTAAAATATTGTCCTTTAAGAGTTATAATGATATCCTCATGAAACAGGACTTATTTCACATTATATATTCATATACTTTATTTCAGATAGTTTTACATAGATAGTGGCAATCTGATCTCATTTGTAGTCAATAAGTAATAATATATAATTCTACTTTAAATGAAGATGTTCCATTTGTTAGTATCAAAACGGTTCAGTTGATTTATAAAACAACTTGGCATTAATTAGTATTGGATACAGTATCTGCTGCTAGAGAATGGTGGTGACTGGAGAGTGAGTGATATGGAGATGCTCAGACTGCCAGGCCCCAATACCACAACATATGGAAATAAGGTATGTGATCTTATTCCGATCAGGCGTCTGGCATACAAAGGAGAAGAAGAACCCCATTCTCCTCTCAGTGAGAGTTTGTGCAAAGCTATTTCACTGCAATTTCCGCAGCAAAGATGAAGGCTTTGCAGCAAACCAAGTCCAAAAATGAATGACTTTAGAGGTCATTATATTTGTTCATTCAATTTTGGGCTACCACCACCCAGTGATGATAGTGTGGAGGCAATAAACAACTGATGCAAATTATAATGTTTTGATTCTGCATTAGCAATCCATGAGTTGTTTTTTGGGCCGATTTACAGAAGTTATCAAAGTCAACCTTCCGACTTATAAGTGTGTTATTGTGGCCATGGTAATGCTCAGTAATGGCATCCATTGCAGAAGGTTGTAACTCGTATCAAAAAGGGATTTCTATTTTCAATTTAGTTCACTGCTGAGTTGTGGAACACTTGTTTCAGTCTGATTTCACTTCATGCAATGAGGGTTAAACTCAAATTCAACTAAATTATTAAAATGTTTTGCTATGTTATAATAGGTTGACCTACCTTGTTGTATGTTTTTAATGTACAGAAATACACAATATGATCAAAAGTATGTGAACACCTTCTTGTCAAACATCTCATTCCAAAATGATGGGCATTAATATGTGGTGAGTTGGTCCTCCCTTTGCTGCTATAACATCCTCCACTCTTCTGGGAAGGCTTTCCACTAGATGTTGGAACATTGCTGCTGGAACTTGCTTGCATTTAGCTACAAGAGCATTAGTGAGGTCGGGCACTAATGTTGGGTGATTAGGCCTGGCTCGCAGTCGGTGTTCCAATTAATCCCAACGGTGAGACAGGGTTGATGAAGTGAAATGTCATTGTATGCCGGGCTCTGTGCATGCCAGTCAAGTTCTTCCACATCGATCTCGACAAACCATTTCTGTACTTCGCTTTGGGCACTGTGGTATTGTAATGCTGAAACAGGAAAGGGCCTTCCCCAAACTGTAGCCACAAAGTGGGAAGCACAGAATTGTCTAGAATGTCATTGTATGCTGTAACGTTAATATTTCCCTTCACTGGAAGGGCCTAGCCCGAACCATGAAAAACAGCCCTCGACCATTCTTCCTCCTCCACCAAACTTTACAGTTACCGCTATGCATTCAGGCAGGTAGCGTTCTCCTTGCATCTGCCAAAACCCAGATTCGTCCATCCGACTGCCAGATGGTGAAGCTTTATTCATCACTCCAGAGAACTCGTTTCCACTGCTCCAAAGTCCAATGCAGCGAGCTTTACACCACTCCAGCCGACGCTTGGCATTGTGCATGGTGATCTAAGGCTTGTGTGCGGCTGCTCAGCCATGAAACCCATTTCATGAAGCTCCCGACAAGCAGTTATTGTGCTGACATTGCTTCCAGAGGCAGTTTGGAACTCGGTAGTGAGTGTTGCATCCGAGGACAGCCAATTTTCACAAGTTACGTGCTTCAACACTCAGTGGTCCTGTTCTGTGAGCTTGTGTGGCCTACCACTTCACAGCTGAGCCGTTGCTGCTCCTAGAAGTTTCCAATTCACAATAACAGCATGTACAATTGTCCGGGGCAGCTCTAGCAGGGCAGAAATTTGATGAACTGACTAGTTGGAAAGGTGGCATCCTATGACAGTGCCACGTTGAAAGTCACTGAGCTATTCAGAAAGGCCATTCTACTGCCAATGTTTGTCTGTGGAGATTGCATGGCTGTGTGCTCGATTTTATACACCTGTTAGCAACGGGTGTGGCTGAAATGACCAAATCCACTCATTTGAAGGGGTGTCCCCATACTTTTCTGTATATATAAGAAAATGTCTTGGAAAACGGACAAACTTTTGTGGAAATGGATCTGAAACCAAACTGAAAGTAGAGTTGCTATTGTTTGGAATTTTGGAATTTCCCTGCTCACAAGCAAACCTCCAACAGTAGGTCTTTCCTCACAGTAAAGTAATTACCATTGCCGACCATTGAATTTGTTTCCATCTATAATGTCAGGCTTTATGTTCCAAAGCTATAACCATGCTTTCAATGTTGCAACTGATCCAGTGTACTTTGGAGCCTTCCTAGCTGCACTGCTATTTACAATCCATTTGAGACCAGCAGCAATATGAAACGCAATGATTACCATACCTAACACTTTTTTAATATGTTTAACCCATTATGATTCATTTACCATAATAGGCTTTTGATGGAGGTTGATTTCTTTTTACGATTACTTGGCCTCACAAGTGGCTGGTGGAACCTTAATTGGGGATGGAATGGAGTGGCTGTTTCAGTTGGTGTGGAGTGCAATCGACGGATTCATAGTAATGGCTGGAATGGAGTAAATGGAATGGTATCAAACAATAGTTACCATGTGTTTGATTCTATTCCATTCACTCCATTCCAGACATTATTATGAGCCCTTCTCCGCTCACCAGCCTCCCGTGCACGGCATACATCTGCTCTGCATACACAATTAGATTACATTCATTTAATAACACTGCCCCCTGTATCACCTATGGGCAATCACAACTTTAAATTCTGATGACAATGTCCTTTTTTATTTGATTGTTCTGTCTGTCTCCCTCTGGTTTGTTGATTGCACTGCACACCAACTGAAACTGCACTCACCAGGGTTTTCCATAGGGAGTGTGGCTGGCTGAGGCTGGCTGAGGCTGATACTGACTGTGCTTCTGGACTGTGCTTCTAGTCTGGGCTTCTGGACTGTGCTTCTGGGAACATCAGACTGCTGCTGCTGCTGCAGAGTGCTGGTCTTTGTGTTAGACTTTCAAACTGGTCTCTTTAAAAAAAAAGATAGGGTCCATGTTGCCTCTCTGACATGCTCTTTTTAAGATAGCTGTCTTTTATGAGGCAATTATCAAAAACATAGCTAACTCCATTAATGCTACCCTTCCCATGTCAATACAAACAAGTTGATATTAGAATGGAAAATTAGCATTAGGTCCAGATTACCAAAACGTGCATCTGGGAAATTAGAGCCCTCATCTTGTCTATTCAGGACCTTGGACAGCGCCCAACTAGCCTATTCCCCTGCAGCTGAGCATGCTGAGTGAAACTGGTACCAGGCCAACTGTCAACACATGCTCCTTTTGATTTGACCCTGAGATAACCACCTTCACACTCAGTTAGAGAGTATATGCATGAAGATGGAGCAGCTGAATTTCTATCTGGTTTGGTATTGGCTTTGAAGCTCCATGATACCTTATCTTGTAGGCAGTGTGATAATGAGGAGAGTTAACGAGCTGGTGTGGCCGAGTGTAACAACACTTCTTATTGTATATAACTTTTACATACATACCCATAATCTGAGAGGTGAGTAAGGACAAGATTTCAATTTCTCTACAAATATCAGCCCTAAATGTCTATCAATGTTTTTTTTATATATTTTTTAAATGAAATGTTAAACCCCTTTTTCTCCCCAATTTCATAGTTTCCAATTGTTTAGTATCTCTACAACTGTACGGGAACTGTACGAGAGACGAAGGTTGAAAGTCATGTGTCCTCCGATACACAACCCAACCAAGCCGCACTGCTTCTTAACACAGCGCGCATCCAACCCGGAAGCCAGCCGCACCAATGTGTCAGAGGAAACACCGTGTACCTGGCAATCTTGGTTAGTGTGCACTGCGCCCGGCCCGCCACAGGAGTCGCTGGTGCGCGATGAGTCAATCCGGCCAATCCCTCCCTAACCTGGATGACGCTGGGCCAATTGTGCATCGCCCCACGGACCTCCTGGTCGAGGCAGAGCCTGGGCGCGATCCCAGGGTCTCTGGTGGCACAGGTGGCGCTGCAGTACAGTGCCCTTAACCACTGCGCTACCCGGGAGGCCATGTCTACCAATGTTTAACCACAACCGCACTGAAAGTCATTAGAAATGCATAGAGTTCATTTCGATTAGAGAGGACGTCACTTGCACTTCATGCAATTTTAGATTAGCTCAACATAAGGGTGAATTCTTTGAATCTGAGTCCATACTGTTTTAGAAATGATCCTATTGACTGATTCTGACCTACAGTAGGAGATCAAGGGATATTTAAATAAATAAATAAATGAATCTACTTCAAAAGCATTTTTCCTTAGACTAAAATGCCAGATAAACGGTGTGAAGTCTGTAAAACGACTTCTCTCTTTTAGAAATAAATCCGAAAATCAATTTAGAGGCTACTTCCTGTATCCTGTTATGTTGTTCATGTTTACCAAAACATCCTGAACCGACAGTGCAGGCAGCCCTTCATGAGAACCCTCATTGGAGAGGATCACACAGCATGGGTCTTGTCTACTTCTAAATTGTACCCACTTTTCTGATTACCGCAGTCGGCCTGTGATGCATGATGTGGATGACACAGCATGTTTCCCAGTGATAGAAACCAGTGAACTCTGTTGATTATTGGGTTTTAAGAGGAAATCATAAAGCCATAATTAGAAAGTCTTGTTTACAAAATGTCCGCATTAGTGCAGCTTGGAAGTAAAGCTTTTACTTTGCCATGTGTATTGATTGCAATGCCATTAAAGTTTGATCAGGGTCGGACGATTATCAAATTGAGGCATAACAAAATACCAATTAATTGTACGTCTAATTATGAACCTGTTTTTGTGATGCTGAGCCCTCATGCAGCTGAGAGTGGTTATGTGGTGAGAAATAATTATAACTGGAAATGCTTTGCAAGGCAGTTGGTTGGGTGGTGGGGGGTTGTCACTATCAAGACAAGTTTAAAAGCCGGAACTATGAAACATTTTTCTTTAAAAAAAAGCTTGTAAAGCTTGTAGTTTCTAACACAAACCTTAAACTTAAAGTTACTGTTCAGTGAAAATATCACTTTTAAAAGTTAATATTCTGTTAAAGGTAGACTCAGCAATATGACATACACTAACATCCAAAAGTTTGGGGTCACTTAGAAATGTCTTTGTTTGTGAAAGAAAATAAAAAAAATGGTCCATTAAAATAACATCAAATTGATCAGAAATATTGTAAATGACTATTGTAGCTGGAAACGTCAACAGTGAAGAGGCGACTCCGGGATGCTGGCCTTCTAGGCAGAGTTCCTCTGCCCAGTGTCTGTGTTCTTTTGCCCATCTTAACCTTTTCTTTTTATTGGCCAGTCTGAGACATGGCTTACTCTTGGCAACTCTACCTAGAAGGCCAGCTTCCTCTTCACTGTTGACGTTGAGACTGGTGTTTTGCAGGTACTATTTAATGAAGCTTCCAGTTGAGGACTTGTGAGGCGTCTGTTTCTCAAACTAGACACTCTAATGTACTTGTCATCTTGCTCAGTTGTGCTCTTTCTCCTCTTTCTCTTCTGGTTAGGGCCAGTTTGCGCTGTTCTGTGAAGGGAGTAGTACACAGCATTGTACGAGATCTTCAGTTTCTTGGCAGTTTCTTGCATGGAATAGCCTTCTTTTCTCAGAACAAAAATAGACTGACGAAGTGCTTTGTTTCTGGCCATTTTGAGCCTGTAATCAAACCCACAAATGCTGATGCTCCAGATACTAGTCCAAAGAAGGCCAGTTTTAAAAAGTAGTGTTATGTGAATAGTTTTCCCACATTACAAAATTACATTGGTTTCCTTACCCTGTAAGATAGCAATCCATGCTTTGGTTTTGTTTAGTATTTATAGCACAAAACCAATGCAAGTAGATATCCCAGATTTGTATAAGTATTTTCAAGTTCCATGTCCAAATCATCCAAAAGTGTCAAATTTATTGTATACTGTAGCTCAGGGATGGGCAACTTTGACGGGGGTGGGGACCACAAAAAACGGAACTCACGAGGGGCCGCAGCGGCTGGTCGGTCTGAATAACCACATCTAACCCCATCCCCCACCACCTTCCCAGAATATACTTTTTTTGTTGTTTAAAAGTTAATTTCCTACTATTCTATATGTATTTCCATTGGCCAGAGAGGATTTTTCAGTTTTACAGCTAATTTCCAGCAATTCTACACGTTTTGCCATAGGGTGGAGGCAAATGTTTTTGGCTTTCTTGACATCTATAGTATTCTCTCGGGTACGCAATCTGGTTTCCGCTCAGGTTATGGATGTGTGCACCATTGCCCTTGATTCTAAGCAATGTTGTGCTGCTATTTTTATTGACTTGGCCAAAGCTTTTGATACGGTAGACCATTTCATTCTTGTGGGCCGGCTAAGGAGTATTGGTGTCTCTGAGGGATCTTTGGCCTGGTTTGTGAAGAGGGCACGACAAAGCATATTCCCCCTCAGGAAACTAAAAGATTGGTCATGTGTCCTGAGATCCTCAAAAGGTTCTACAGCTGCAACATCGAGAACATCCTGGCTGGTTGCATTCACTGCCTGGTACGGCAATTGCTCGGCTTTTGACCGCAAGACACTACAGAGGGTAGTGCGTACGGCCCAGTACATCACTGGGGCTAAGCTGCCTGCCATCCAGGACCGCTACACCAGGCGGTGTCAGAGGAAGACCTAAAAATTGTCAAAGACCCCAGCCATAGACTGTTCTCTCCACTACCGCATGGCAAGCGGTACAGGAGTGCCAAGTCTAGGACAAAAAGGCATCTCAACAGTATTTACCCTGCATTGTGTCTGCATTGTGTCCCACCACCCGCCAACCCATCTTTACGCTACTGCTACTCTCTGTTCATCATATATGCATAGTCACTTTAACCATATCTACATGCACATACTACCTCAATCAGCCTGACTAACCGGTGTCTGTACGTAGCCACGCTACTGTTTATAGCCGCTAGCACAACGATAGACAGCTGCCTCTGATTGGGAACCATACCAGGCCAAACACAGAAATACAAAACACAAAACATAGAATGCCCACCCCAACTCACACCCTGACCAAACCAAAATAGAGACATAAAAAAGGAACTAAGGTCAGGACGTGACAGCAAGGGCTGATTTCAAGGTTTTACTGCTAACCTACAAAGCATTACATGGGCTTGCTCCTACCTATCTTTCCGATTTGGTCCTGCCGTACATACCTACACGTACACTATGGTCACAAGACACAGGCCTCCTAATTGTCCCTAGAATTTCTAAGCAAAGAGCTGGAAGCAGGGCTTTCTCCTATAGAGCTCTATTTTTATGGAATGGTCTGCCTACCCATGTGAGAGACGCAGACTCGGTCTCAACCTTTAAGGCTTTACTGAAGACTCATCCCTTCAGTAGATCATTTGATTGAGTGTAGTCTGGCCCAGGAGTGTGAAGGTGAACGGAAAGGCTCTGGAGCAACGAACCGCCCTTGCTGTCTCTGCCTGGCCGGTTCCCCTCTCTCCACTAGGATTCTCTGCCTCTAACCCTATTACAGGGGCTGAGTCACTGGTTTACTGGTGCTCTTCCATGCCGTCCCTAAGAGGGGTGCGTCACATGAGTGGGTTGAGTCGCTGAAGTGGTCTTCCCGTCTGGGTTGGCGCCCCCCCTTGGGTTGTGCCGTGGCGGAGATCTTTGTGGGCTATACTCGGCCTTGTCTCAGGATGGTAAGTTGTTGGTTGAAGATATCCCTCTAGGGGTGTGGGGGCTGTGTGGGTGGGGTTATATCCTGCCTGGAGGTATCATTGGATGGTACCACAGTGTCTCCTGACCCCTCCTGTCTCAGCCTCTAGTATTTATGCTGCAGTAGTTTGTGTCGGGGGCTAGGGTCAGTCTGTTATATTTGGGGTATTTCTCCTGTCTTATCCAGTGTCCTGTGTGAATTTAAGTATGCTCTCGCTAATTCTCTCTTTCTTTCTCTATCTCTCGGAGGACCTGAGCCCTAGGGGCCTCAGGACTACCTGGCATGATGACTCCTTGCTGTCCCCAGTCCACCTGGCCACGCTGCTGCTCCAGTTTCAATTGTTCTGCCTGTGGCTATGGAACCCTGACCTGTTCACCGGATGTGCTACCTGTCCCAGACCTGCTGTTTTCAACTCTCTAGAGACAGCCGGAGCGGTAGAGATACTCTCAATTTTTTACCTTTATTTAACCAGGCAAGTCAGTTAAGAACAAATTCTTATTTTCAATGACGGCCTAGGAACAGTGGGTTAACTGCCTGTTCAGGGGCAGAACCCCCTTGTCAGCTCGGGGGTTTGAACTCACAACCTTCCGGTTACTAGTCCAACGCTCTAACCACTAGGCTACCCTGCCGCCCCTGATCGGCTATGACATTTACTCCTGAGGTGCTGACTTGTTGCACCCTCGACAACTACTGTGATTATTATTATTTGACCATGCTGGTCATTTATGAACATTTGAACATTTTGCCCATGTTCTGTTATAATCTCCACCCGGCACAGCCAGAAGAGGACTGGCCACCCCTCATAGCCTGGTTCCTCTCTAGGTTTATTCCTAGGTGTTGGCCTTTCTAGGGAGTTTTTCCTAGCCACCGTGCTTCTACACCTGCATTGCTTGCTGTTTGGGGTTTTAGGCTGGGTTTCTGTACAGCACTTTGATATATCAGCTGATGTAAGAAGGGCTATATAAATACATTTGATTTGATTTACCATAAGCCACCTCCAACGTTATTTTGGAGAATTTGACAGTACGTTCAACCGGCCATGGTGGCGGTGGAGTTATGGAATGGGCACGTATAAACTACGGACAATGAACACAATTTAATTTTATCGATTGCATTTTATCGAAGACTGAGATACCGTGATTAGATTCATCCGTTGCCGTTAGCTCATGTTTCAGAATGATAATGCACAGCCCTATGTCACAAGGATCTGTACACAATTCCTGGAAGCTGAAAATGGACAAGGTCTTCCATGGCCTGCATACTTACCAGACATGTCACCCATTGAGCATGTTTGGGATGCTCTGGATCGACGCGCACGAGAGCATGTTCCAGTTCCCGCCAATATCCAGCAACTTCGCACAGCCATTGGAGAGGAGTGGGACAACATTCCACAGGCCACAATCAACAGCCTCATCAACGCTATGTGAAGGAGAGTGCTGCGCTGCATGAGGAAAATGGTGGTCACACCAGATACTGACTGGTTTTCTGAACCACACCCTTGCCTCTTTTTTTGAAGGTATCTGTGATCAACAAATACATATCTGTATACCTAGTCATGAAATCCATAATGAATTTATTTTAATTGACTGATTTCCTTAAATTAACTGTAGCTCAGTAAAATCTTTGAAATTGTTGCATGTTGCGTTTATATTTTTGTTCAGTATAGTTTGGCAACACATAGCTACTGTTCATAATATCCGCAGTGGGACTAATCTATTGCATAGAAAGCTGTCAATCTGGGAGGTTATTCAAAGGGAGCCCACACAGGAGCCCAACAAGATTAGGGCCGAAAGTGTGAAAATTGGTTTATGCAAACCTCATCCACCCACACAATTTCCTATACCTACACTTCTTATGTCCCAGGAGGGCTGATGGCTTTCATGTGATTTCTTCTCAGCTTTTGATGAATCCTTTAGTTACATTATGTTGTGTATATATAAAAAGAAGAAGACTTTTTAAAGACACAACTTTAATAGCAACCTCATACTGTAGTTTGACATTGTCCATTGAATTGCCCTGTGCTGCAGAGAATATTGAGACATGGCCTGAAACTAGACATCTCATGAATCTGTGTGGCCTAAACTCAAAGAAACCATCTGTACTCATTTTCACCCTGTCATTTTTACAGTACCTGCATTTATTCATATAGGGATCCTCCATCCATCATCAATTTAGGGCTATCACACAGGTTTAGTTGCTTACTTTAAAGAACGAACGTCTCACATCCAAACACTGCAGCATTTTGTAACAATAAACATAAAGTATGTGTGTGCTTTGTAAGCAAAAACATCAGTGATGCTTACTGCTCCTCTAACACTGTTGGTCCATTTTTCATAACATCATTGCCATGGAAACAACACGGTCACACTCCCTTCTACAGGATTGCAGTGCAGCTGTGGGCAGAAACTGGGAGATGTCCTTTACATGGAGGATATCCATAATAAAAAACAATGTGTGAGCCATAACGTGTGGGAGCTTGAGTTATGTTTACAAGAACATTTTTACATTTCACGATATGTCTGAAAATAATCCTTATGGTGGGTGGTTACACCACTCATTGTGATGCATGCAAACAACTGTTTGCCGATGTGGCAAAACACATTATTTACAATAAGAATGCTCATTAATAACTAGTAGCAATGCATTCGCTTTCTAGTTTCCTTCTAAGATCAGACTGTCCCAGACCAGTTTTTAAAGAGAATTGTTAAAACAAGTTATCAATAGTGATGTATGTTAATACCAGACCTGTGTTCAAATAGAATTTTCTTCAAATAGTATATTCCAATTATTTTGATTGGTTGAATCTGCTCTATTTGATGCACTGTGCCAGGCAAGCACAATCAAGCACAGTTAAAGCGTTGGAAATGATACCATTGCATTCTATTGGCATTTTTATCATCCTTATTTCTTACCACCACTCACCCATTGGAGGCTGTAGTGGTCTAGTAGTGGCCTGTGACCAGTGGAGGCTGTAGTGGTCTAGTAGTGGCCAGTGACCAGTGGAGGCTGTAGTGGTCAAGTAGTGACCAGTGGAGGCTGTAGTGGTCTAGTAGTGGCCAGTGACCAGTGGAGGCTGTAGTGGTCTAGTAGTGACCAGTGGGCTGTAGTGGTCTAGTAGTGGCCAGTGACCAGTGGAGGCTGTAGTGGTCTAGTAGTGGCCTGTGACCAGTGGAGGCTGTACTGGTCTAGTAGTGGCCAGTGGGCTGTAGTGGTCTAGTAGTGGCCAGTGACCAGTGGAGGCTGTAGTGGTCTAGTAGTGGCCAGTGACCAGTGGAGGCTGTAGTGGTCTAGTAGTGACCAGTGGAGGCTGTAGTGGTCTAGTAATGGCCAGTAACCAGTGGAGTCTGTAGTGGTCTAGTAGTGGCCAGTGGCCAGTGACCAGTGGAGGCTGTAGTGGTCTAGTAGTGACCAGTGGAGGCTGTAGTGGTCTAGTAATGGCCAGTAACCAGTGGGGGCTGTAGTGGTCTATTAGTGGGCTGTGACCAGTGGAGGCTGCCGAGGGGAGGACGGCTCATAATTATGGCTGGAATGGAGTCAATGGAATGCTATCAAACACATCAAACACATGGTTTCTACAGTATGTGGTTGATACCATTCCTTTGACTCCATTCCATTATTATGAGCTGTCCTCCCTACAGAAGCCTCCACTGCACTGCACTGCCCCCCCCCCCTTCCCCCCCACACACACAACAATTCAACTCCCTTTCTTTTTGTTGTCCTGTAATATATTCACAGTGTGGGAAAACAGGCAGAGCATCATACAGCCTGGGGAATATCAAATGGAAATCTTCATGGTCCTGAATCCCTATCCCCAGAGGGAGGCTCAGATCTGGGTTTTCCATGGCAGGCTAACACTAGCCTGCTTTACACACAGGGGATGAACAAACACTGCCTGAAGGTTATTGTTCTCTGCTGAAAGAAAACAACCAAAACAGTCAGACCATTTCTTCACCTGATGGCGTACATGCATGTGGTGGGCGGTAGGAGCTGGTCTTTTGGGAAATCAGATTTATTTCAGTGGTGTGTGGACCTAAATTGGCCATGTATTTCACTTTGAATGTGGTCAAGATTAAATGCAAAATCAATTAAGCAGATCACTATCACTAATAATGATACTGCTCATTATGAGCATTGGTATAGATGTAGGATGTACTGTATAATGTGCCCTACAGTGCCTACAGAATATATTCATATCCCTTGACTTATTCCACTATTTGTTGTGTTACAGCCCAACTTCAAAATGTATTAAATATTTTTTCCACATCCATCTACGCACAATACCCCATAATGCAAATGCATTGAACATAAAATATCTAATTTTCACAACTTTGAGTCAATACTTTGTAGAAGCACCTTTGGCAGCAATTACAGCGGTGTGTCTTTCTGGGTAAGTCTCTAAGAGCTTTCCACACCTGGATTGAGTAACATTTGCCCATTCTTTTCAAAATTCTTCAAGCTCTGTCAAATCGGTTGTTAGACAACCATTTTCAAGTCTTGCCATATATTTTCAAGCAGATTTAAGTCAAAACTGTAACTCGGCCACTCAGGAACATTCACTGTTGTTGGTAAGCAATTCCAGTGTAGATATACTCTTGTGTTTTAGGTTATTGTCCTGTTTAATGGTGAATTCATCTCCCAGTGTCTAGTGGAAAGCAGACAACCAGATTTTCCTCTAGGATTTTGCCTGTGCTTAGGTCCATTTAGTTTATTTTTATCCTGAAAAACTCCCCAGTTTGACAAGCATACCCATAACATGATGCAGCCACCACTATGCTTGAAAATATGGAGAGTGGTACTCAGTAATGTGTTATATTGGATTTGCCCCAAACACAACACTTGCTTTACCATATTTTGTTGCAGTATTACTTTAGTGCCTTGTTGCAAACAGGATGCATGTTTTGGAATATTTTTATTCTGTACAGGCTTCTATTCACTCATTTAGGTTAGTATTGTGGAGGAACTACAATGTTGTTGATCCATCCTCAGTTTTCTCCTATTACAGCCATTAAACTCTGTAACTGTTTTAAAGTCACCAATGGCCTCATGGTGAAATCCCTGAGCAGTGTCCTTCCTCTCCGACAACTGAGTTAGGAATGACACCTGTATCTTGTTGTCACTGGGTGCACTGCTACACCATCCAAAGTGTAATTAATAACTACACCATGCTAAGATATTCAATGTCTGATATTCAATGTTTTTTTTTAAATCTACCAACAGCTTCCTTCTTTGCAAGGCATTGGAAAACCTCCCTGGTCTTTGTAGTTGAAAGTGTTTGAAAATCACCACTCATCTGAGAGACCTTGCAGATAATTGTAGGTGTGGGGTACAGAGATGAGGTAGTAATTAAAAAATCATGTTGTACACTATTATTGAGTCCATGCAACTTATTATGTGACTTGTTAAGCAATTTCCTACTCCTGAACTTATTTAGGCTTGTCTTAACAAAGGGGTTGAACACTTATTGACTCAAGACATTTCAGCTTCTCATTTTTTAAACAAATATTCCACTTTGACATCAAAGGGTACTTTGTGTACAGTAGAAGTCTGAAGTTTACATACACCTTAGCCAAATATATTAAAACTCAGTTTTCACAATTCCCGACATTTAATCCTAGTAAAAATTCCTGGTCTTGGGTCATCTAGGATCACCACTTTATTACAACTTTGGAAGTATGCTTGGGGTCATTGTCCATTTGGAAGACCCATTTGCGAGCAAGCTTTAACTTCCTGACTAATGTCTTGAGATGTTGCTTCAATATATATCCACATAATTTTCCAGCCTCATGATGCCATCTATTTTGTGAAGTGCACCAGTTCGTCCTGCAGCAAAACACCCAAACAACATGATGCTGCCATCCCCGTGCCTCAAGGTTGGGAGGGTGTTCTTTGGCTTGCAAGCATCCCCCTTTTTCCTCCGAACATAACGATGGTCATTATGGCCAAACAGTTCAAATTTTTTCTCATCAGACCAGAGTACATTTCCCGAAAAAGAATCATCTTTGTCCCCATGTGCAGTTGCAAACCGTAGTCTGGCTTTTTTATGGCGGTTTTGGAGCAGTGGCTTCTTCCGTGCTGAGCGGCCTTTCAGTTTATATCAATATAGGACTCGTTTTACAGTGGATAAAGATTTGTTTGTACCTGTTTCCTCCAGTATCTTCACAAGGTCCTTTGCTGTTGTTCTGGGATTGATTTGCACTTTTCGCACCAAAGTACGTTCATCTCTAGGAGACAGAACACATCTCCTTCCTGAGCGGTATGACAGCTGCGTGGTCCCATGGTGTTTATACTTGAGTACTGTTGTTTGTACAGATGAACGTGGTACCTTCAGGCATTTGGAAATTGCTCTCAAGGATGAACCATACTTGTGGAGGTGTACAATCTCTTTCTGAGGTCTTGGCTGATTTATTTCGATTTTCCCATGATGTCAAGCAAAGAGGTACTGAGTGTGAAGGTAGGCCTTTAAATAGATCCCCAGGTAGACCTCCAATTGTCTCAAATTATGTCAATTAGCCTATCAGAAGCTTCAAAAGCCATGACACCATTTTCTGGAATTTTCCAAGCTGTTTAAAGGCACAGTCAACTTAGTGTATGTAAATGTCTGACCCACTGGAATTGTGACACAGTGAATTATAAGTGAAATAATCTGTCTGTAAACAATTGTTGGAAAAATTACTTGTGTCATGCACAAAGTAGATGTTCTAACCGACTTGTCAAAACTATAATTTGTTTAAAATACATTTTTGGAGTGGTTGAAAAACAAGTTTAATGACTCCAACCGAAGTGTATGTAAACTTCCGACTTCAACTGTAGGTCTGTGATCCATCCACTGGGAACAAACTGGTTGAATCAACGTTGATTCTATGCAAGTTGTCAATGTATTGTGACATGGAATCAATGCAAACTATTGTTTTGAAGTTGAAATTTCAACAATAGGATTATAACATCAACAAATACAAACATTGTATAAAATCTTTGAAACAATTTCAGATCTTCAACATTATCTATATGTATCTATCTACAGCTGTCCCTTTGGTCTTCCATACTAATTGGTATTTACAGTCTTGTCTCATCACTGCAACCCCTGTATGGATTCAGGGGGGGCAAAGGTCAACAGCAGTCCGCTGAAACACAACCCAACCAAGCCGCACTGCTTCTTGACACAATGCCCACTTAACCTGGAAGCCAGTCATACCAATATGTCAGAGGTAACACTGTATACCTGGCAAACATGTCAGCGTGCATGCACCTGGCCCGCCACTGGAGTTGTTAGAGCACGATGGGACAACTTCATCGCTACCAGCCAAACCCTCCCCTAACGACACTGGGCCAATTGTGCGCCACCCCATGGGTTTCCTGGTTGCGGGCCAGCTGCAACATAGCCTGGACTTGGATCAGGATCTCTAGTGGCACAGCTAGCGCTGCGATGCAGTGTCTTAAACCACTGCACTACTCGGGAGGCTCTATCCAGGGTTTTAACCAATCCCTGTTGGGTCCTGTGTGGCTGAATTGGTAGAGCTTGTCACTTGCAACCCCAGATCATGGGTTGAATTCCCATGGGGGACCAGTACAAGAAAATACAAAAATGTATGTGCCCACAACTGTAAGTTGCTTTGGATGAGAATGTCTGTAAATAACTCAAATGTAATTGGTCAAGAGGGGAATGCATACCTATGGTAACAGTTGTCAATGTAATGGCCAAACTTCCTTAAGATGTTTTGAAAGTTAATCTTAACATTCTAACAGGGCAGCTAAAACGGGATAAATACTACATTTCTGTTAGAAGTTAGCAGTGTCTGGAATTATATCTAATCTTTTGTCTTAATAAATTCCAGTTTTTCCAGAAATAGGATGGCTGTCACAGAAAAGCTGTATTGAAAAGGTTTAATATATTCAGTGTGTACGTTGTGAAAAGGTTACTGTGAGATTTCTGTTGATCTGGGGGATTGTATTTTGTCTTTAGTTGATATTTTGTTCTGACTGAAATTAGTTTTGTGTTTCGTGTGGGTATTATGATGATACTGTATGTCACAGATCATGGACTCTTGAAGATGAGGAGTGATGTATCCACAGGTTGAATAAGGATTTCTAAGCCTTGAGACAATTGAGACATGGATTGTGTATGTGTGCTATTGAAAGGGTGAATGGTCAAGGCAAAATATTTAAGTGCCTTGGAACAGGGTATAGTAGTAGGTGCCAGGCACACCGGTTTGTGTCAAGAACTGCAACGCTACTGAGTTT
Organism: Oncorhynchus keta; assembly: GCF_023373465.1. Taxonomy (NCBI): domain Eukaryota; kingdom Metazoa; phylum Chordata; class Actinopteri; order Salmoniformes; family Salmonidae; genus Oncorhynchus; species Oncorhynchus keta. The sequence continues at coordinate 69,572,873 of NC_068448.1, forward strand.
TTCACACTCAATCAATCAATCAATGAAATGTATTTATAAAGCCCTTTTTACATCAGCAGATGTAAAAAGTGCTTATACAGAAACCCAGTTTAAAACCCCAGAGAGTAAGCAATCCATTAAAAGAGGCAAAAAGGAAAAAAAAACTAGAAAGGCACGAACATAGGAAGAAACCTAGAGAGGAATCAAGTGGCCAGTCCTCTTCTGGCTGTGCCAGGTACATGGCCATTAAGGCCAGATTGTTCTTCAAGATGTTCAAACATTCATTGAAGACCAGCAAGTTCAAATAATCACAGTGGTTGTAGAGGGTGCAAGAGGTTAGCACCTCGGGAGTTAATGTCAGTTAGCTTTCATAGCTGAGCATTTAGAAGTTGAGACAACATGTGCGGGCAGGGGGGGGGTGATCAGGGTCTATGGCCGCATGCAGAACAGAATAAACTGGGGCAGCAGCACAACCAAGTGGACTAGGGACGGGGACATCCAGGAGTCGTCCGTCCAGGTAGTCCTGAGGCATGGTCCTAGGGCTCAGGTTCTCCAAGAGGTGAGAGAGAGAGATGAGAGAATTGGATGGAGCATATCCGAGATCACACAGGACACCAGGTAAGACAGGGGAATTACACCAAATATAACAGACTGACTGACTCCAGTGCCTTGCCATTCGCCTTCGCACCCCTGGGCCAGATTAGACTCAATCAGTCTCCAGTAAAGACTTAATGGTTGAGACTGAGTCTGCATCTCTCACATGGATTGGCAGACCATTCCATAAAAATTGGGAGCCGTTTATTATGTTCAACATAGGGGGAGGGGGGGGGCAAGCACAGGAAGTAGCTCTTTCAGTAGTTTGGTTGGCATAGTGTCCAGTAGACAGCTGGAAGGTTGAGTGGTCATTACTATTTTTGTGAATGTTTCGAGAGATACGCGATCTTAAAAACTTGAGTGTTTCCATTGATCCGAGTTCCTGGCAGTTCTGTGCAGACTCAGGAACTGGAGAAATTGCCCTATTCAAGGAGGAGTCCGTAATTAGTTTTCTAATGATCATGATTTTTTTCGTTGACTGCTGAAGTGAAGGCCAAACTCACTTGTTTGATGCTGCTTTTTAGTTAGCTTTGCAACAGTTTTTATTCTCAATCAGGTTGGAAAAATAGGCTGATCGGGCAACAGTGAGGGCTTTTCGATATTGCACGGTATTTTCTGTATACCAGGGAGCTAGTTTCTTGTGACACATTGTTTTTGTTTTTATCGGTGCGACTCCATCTAGGGTATTATGGTAAGGTTAAGTTCAGATCCTTGGTTAGGTGGTTAACTGATTTTTGTACTCCAACGTCCTTGGGTAGGTGGAGGGAGTCTGGAAGGGCATCAAATAATCTTTGGGTTGTCCAAGAATTTCTAGCATGACTTTTGATAATCCTTGGTTAGGATCTAAGCAAAGGATTTGTTGTGATTGAAAAGTAATAAGATGGTGGTCCGATAGTCCAGAATTATGAGGAAAAACATTTAGATCCACAATATCTATTCCGCGGGACAAAACTATACCAAGAGTATGATGGTGGCAATGTGTAGGTCCCGAGACATGTTGGATAAAACCCACTGAGTCGATGATGGTGCTAAAAGCCTGTGGAATGTGGGAAAATGTAAATATTATCTGCCATGACTACAAGATCCGATAGGAATCAAGAGAACTCAGTGAGGAACACTTTATACGGACCAGGAGACCTGTAAACAGTAGCTTTAAAAAGTAATTGGGTATGCTGCGTGGATTTCATGACTCAAAAGATGAAACAGCTATTTTTTATTTGCTGTCAAAAATGTAACCAACACCTCTGCCTATGCGGGATGCGCGGGGGATATGGTCACTAGTGTAACCAGGTGGAGAGGCCTCATTTAACTCAGTAAATTCATCAGGAATCCTATTTTGAGATGTGGCCAGCACCCTATCTGTTCAGCACAGCATCTCATTGTGGAGCTAGAGAAGTTAAAGCCCTGTCTAAGCCCTGTTGATTTATAAGATAAGAGCACCATGAGAGAACCCCTCTAGCTTGGATGGAGTCTGTCACTTCTCAGCACTGAACTCCTTTCATGTCCCCCGGCATCTGTTGCCTCCCAGGACACTCCTCACAGCTTCCTTTATGTGGGTGGGTGGATGAAAGACTCAGCTCATACTACCAGATATTAGGCCATAGGGTTTAATTGGCTAACATCTAGAATATCCAAAGGTAACTATTCAGGCAAGTGTAATAACACAATTAGTCACTCATTCAGATTGTGCTTTACCTGGCAGTGGTTCACCTGGCAGTGATCCATCATTGGCAGAAGAAATAAGCATGTGTATTCAAATCTCCTGGTTGGTCTTCCGGCTAATTCAATCATTTGTATGCTATATCAATCAATCAATCAAAGTCCTATTTTGAGATGTGAGGTATTATCACAATCTATTTAAAAAATGACAGGGATGGAGGAGGTCTTTCTTCCAAGGTGATTTCTAAGGCGAACATCGCAATGTTTAGATTTTCCCAACCTAGATCAAGGCACAGACATGGTCTCAATTGGGAAAACTAAGCTGACTACACTGACTGTGCTAGAGGAAGACTCACAGGCTAGCTAACAGCTTGCGGCCTGGCCAGCACCCTATCTCAATGTGGAGCTAGAGAAGTTAGAGCCCTGTCTATGTTGATTTATAAGATGAGAGCACCATGAGAGAACCCCTAGGATGGAGTCTGTCACTTCTCAGCAGGCCAGGCGTGGGCTTGTTTGTGGGTGAGTCCCAGATAGAGGGACAATTATCTTCAGATTCAATCTTTTAGGAGGGGCAGAAACAGGTTTCCACAAGCAATTGAGTTGTGAGACTGTGCTGTAGTTCTCATCACTACCCTTAACTGGGAAGGGGCCAGACACAATTACTCAATGCCAACACATCTTTCTGGCGAATTTACATGCTGAAGCTATGTGTGCGCTTGGTGACTGCTGACTTTTTCATCCTAACATTGTTGGTGCCAACGTACTGTAGAAAACAAAATCCCTATACTTTCAACACTCGCCGGTTTTCGCCTCAGCCAGCACCATCTTCGGTAGCCTAGCCCCCTGGTTAACAGTGTATGATCGCTGGAAGATCATTTTTAACTCTAATACAGCAGCTGAAATTAGAGGGCATAGCGTTCATGTTACTATTTAGCTTTTTCGGCTCGTGAAGGTCCTGTAGAACCATGTCCAGATAAAGCGTCCTGGGTGAAAAAGTTGAACGAAATAAGTTGAGCGAGGACAAAACTAAGACTATGATAAATTTCAAAGTAAAAAGTTTTTATTAAAAGTAAAACGTTTCCTGTGTGTATCAAGAATGGTCCACCACCCAAAGGACACTGTAGGAAGCAAGCCAGCATCCCGGTGGAACGCTTTCGACTCCTTGAAGAGTCCATGCCCCGACGAATTGAGGCTGTTCTGACAGAAAAGGGGGGTGCAACTCAATATTAGGAAGGTGGTCTTAATGTTTTGTACATTCAGTATATATTTCAATTCCCATGACTTCGCCAGAAGCCGATAAAGGTTTATTTACATTTCTGGTTTTACATTTCAGGAGCTTTCTTATATCCGATAACCCTCTTAATTTAACATGAGGCCTTAGAACTGACCTGAAATTATTCAGGACTCTCTTCCCTGAACTCCTTTCATGTCCCCCGGAATCTGTTGCCTCCCAGGACACTCCTCATAGCTGCCTTTGTAGGTGGGTGGATGAAGGTGGGTGTAGGTGGGTGGATGAAAGACTCAGCTCATACTACCAGATATTAGGCCATAGGGTTTAATTGGCTAACATCTAGACTATCCAAAGGTAACTATTCAGGCAAGTGTAATAACACAATTAGTCACTCATTCAGATTGTGCTTTACCTGGCAGTGGTTCACTTGGCAGTGATCAATCATTGGCATCATAAGCATGTGTATTCAAATCTCCTGGTTGGTCTTCCAGCTAATTCAATCAAAGGTATTTATAAAGCCCTTTTACATCAGCCAATGTCACACAATGCTATACAGAAACCCAGCCTAAAACCCCAAACAGCAAGCAATGCAGATGTAGAAGCACGGTGGCTAGGAAAACTCCCTATAAGGGCAGGAACCTAGGAAGAAACCAAGAGAGGAACCAGGCTCTAAGGGGTGGCCAGTCCTCTTCTGGCTGTGCCGGGTGGAGATTACAGTACATGGCCAAGATGTTCAAACGTTCATAGATGACCAGCAGGGTCAAATAATAATAATCACAGTGGTTGTAGAGGGTGCAACAGGTCGGCACCTCAGGAGTAAATGTCAGTTGGCTTTTCATAACCGAACATTCAGTGTTAGAGACAGCAGGTGCAGTAGAGAGAGTCAAAAACAGCAGGTCCAGGACAAGGTAGCACCTCCGGTAAACAGGTCAGAGCAGCAGCATGACCAGGAGGACTGGGGACAGCAAGGAGTCATCAGGCCAGGCAGTCCTTGGGTGGCAGCGTAACCTAGTGGTAAGAATGTTGGACTACCAACCAAAAGGTTGCAAGATCAAATCCCTGAGCTGACAAGGTACAAATCTGTCATTCTGCCCCTGAACAAGGCAGTTAACCCACTGTTCCTAGACCAGTTAACCCACTGTTCCTAGACCAGTTAACCCACTGTTCCTAGGCTGTCAATGAAAATAAGAATTTGTTCTTAACTGACTTGCCTAGTTAAATAAAGATAAAATAAAAATTGTCCCAGGTCCTCCGGGAGGGAAATTGTTCCTAGGACGGTTAACCACAAGGGGTGGTCAACCGTCCTCCAAGGGAGCTACTTATAGTATGCAGGATTTTGCTCCAGCCCATTTCTAACACACCTAATACAGCTTTATCAAGGCCCTCAAAAGTACACTATATATACAAATTAGTGGATTCAGCTATTTCAGCTGACAAGTGTATAACATCGAGCACACAGCCATGAAATCTCCATAGACAGACATTGGCAGTAGAATGGCCTTACTGAAGAGCTCAGTGACTTTCATAGGATGCCACCTTTCCAACAAGTCAGTTCATCACATTTCTGCCACAAGAGCACGAATGCTCTTTTGGCTGAATTGAAGCAAGTCCCCCCCCCCCTGCATTATTTGGAAAGAGATGTTCAACCAGCAGGTATCCACATACTTTCATCATGTGGTGTAGCTGATAAGTAGAATCAGGTGTGTTGTGCCTTGTTCACACTGCAGGCCATAATGCTCAAATCAGTTTTGTTTTTCAAATTAGTTTTGGAATACTGACTGTCCAAACAGCAAGTTACAAGTGACCAAATCAGATGTGGGTGTGTTCAGACAGCAGTAATGTGCTAATATGGCAATGCTAGTTGTCATAGTAACAACGGTGTGTGCATGGTGGTTTAGCCAGACAGGTGGTGGTGCTTGTGCTTCCTATCATGCAGAAATTATGTAGCAAGCTAAGGTTACAACAATGCCTGCCATGGACGTTTCCAAGTTGCCTTTAATGTTCAAAATAATAGTGTTAGAACACTTTTAAAGTCTCAAATGATAAGATGTTCAAACTTTGAAAACAAGTATTTTTTGGCTAGCCACCGCAGTCAGCTAGCTAATTAGGTAGCGGTTTCACTTTCTAGCACATTCACTAATTTGTTTGTGAACAATTAACAAGCTATACTGAACAAAAATATAAACGCAACATTTAACAATTTCATTTATTTTACTGAGTTACAGTTTATACGAGGAAATCAGTCAATTTAAATACATTCATTAGACTCTAATCTATGGATTTCACATGACTGGGAATACAGATATGCATCGGTTGGTCACAGATACCTTAAACAAATGGGCCTCACAATGGGCCTCAGGATCTCATCACTGTATTTTTGGCATTCAAATTGCCATAGATAAAATGCAATTGGGTTCGTTGTCCGTAGAATATGCCTGCCCATACCATAACTCCACCGCCACCATGGGGCACTCTCAAATCGCACTTGCAAATCACACGCCCACACAACAACATACACGTGGTCTGCGGTTGTGAGGCTGGTTGGACGTACTGCCAAATTCTCTGAAACAACATTGACATTGAATTAACATTCACATCTCTGGCAACAGCTCTTATTCCTTAAGTCAGCATTCAAAATGCAAACTTCTTCAAGTCGTCTGTGGCATTGTGTTGTGTGACAAAACAACACATTTTAGAGTAAGCTTTTATTGTCCCCAGCACCTGCACATGTGTAATGATCATGTAGTTTAATCAGATTCTTGATATGCCACACCTGTCAGGTGGATGGATTATCTTGGCAAAGGAGAAATGCTCACTAAACAGGGATGTAAACAAATTTGTGCACAACAGAATTAAGCTTTTCGTGTATTTGGAACATTTCTGGGATCTTTAATTTCAACTCATGAAACATGGGACCAACACTTTACATGTTGTGTTTATATTTTTGTTCATTGTAGTTAGCGACCACATGTTCTTGTCAAACTGTCAACAGAGTAGCTAGCAAGCAACAAGATATGCCACGTAACACTGTAAAAACCACTTGAGTGTAAATAAATTAGATTTGACCAGTCAGACACAAGTTGCATCACCAGGAATAAGATTTGTATCTGATTTAGAACCCCCTTACGAAGGTGATTTGAAATGTGGCTTGAAATATCCAATTCCATGTGCTTTTTAACTGTTCAGACTGCAGGAAAAATAACAGATTCTAATTGGACATGAAAAAAAAAGGATTTGAGTCACTTCAAACTGCCAATGTGAACAAGGCTTTAGAGTAGGGCTAGAGCAACATCCTGAATCAGGTGTGTTAGAGTAGGAGGGGGGACAGCTAGGGGGGACACCTAGCCACAGGGCTAGGCTAACAAGAGAAGGAGGGACGCCTAGCCACAGCCCTAGGCTAACAGGAGAAGGAGGGACACCTAGCCACAGTGCTAGGCTAACAGGAGGAGGTGGGGCACCTAGCCACAGTGCTAGGCTAACAGGAAGAGGGGGCACCTAGCAACAGCGCTATACTAACAGGAGGGGGGACACCTAGTGCCACAGCGATAGGCTAACAGAAGGAGGGGGGACAGCTAGCCACGACACTAGGCTAACAGGAGGAGTGGACAGCTAGCCACAGCGCTAGGCTTACAGGAGGAGGGGGGACAGCTAACCACAGCGCTAGGCTAATAGGAGGAGTGGACAGCTAGCCACAGCGCTAGGCTTACAGGAGGAGGGGGGACAGCTAGCCACGACACTAGGCTAACAGGAGGAGTGGACAGCTAGCCACAGCGCTAGGCTTACAGGAGGAGGGGGGACAGCTAACCACAGCGCTAGGCTAATAGGAGGAGGGGGGCAACTAGCCACAGTGCTAAGCTAACAGGAGGAGGATTGGCCACCCCTGCTCTATAAACATATGGAGAATATGATTTGTATCATAGTGCTACAATAGACAGTAGCTTTGAGAGGGGGACATAAATTGGACCTCAAATTACTGTTCACTGTAGCTCTGCATGTTCATATCCCACAGGACAACATTGTTTTACCACAACAAGTCTAATTGACCATATCTTCTAAACTGGATTAAGAAACTGAAAGCGTAGTGTTGAGTATGCAAATTAATAAAGCAGCCATTGCTACGGTATGATGTCTTTCTAAGGTAAATTGGATTGCATTACAAAACAGCAGGTACAATCATAATCCTGAACGTGCATTTTTATGCACAACTCTGTTATGTTGTAAATCTCATTATCTGAATAATCATGGACGGATTTACAATCTACACTCATCAGGTGTACCTATTTGGAAATACATTCAGAACAACTCATCTCTCATCAGAATAATTTGATGCTCTTCACTTATTAGTCGGTGATGTCATCTTCAAGTTGAGACAAGACCAGACATATATTAAGAGAGTTGGGCCAATTCAGTTTCTATGATTGTCCCACCTTGCTCAGTTGGTAGAGCATGACACTACCAATCCCAGGGTTGTGGGTTTGACTGCCACAGGGGACCCAGTATGACAATATATGCACTCTACTGTAAGTTGCTCTGGATAAGGAGGCTTTTTTCTTTTTTCTTTAACCTTTATTTAACTAGGCAAGTCAGTGAAGAACAAATTCTTATTTTACAATGACGGCCTACCAATGTCTACTAAAATGTTTTAAAAAATACATTAGGACATATTTACATGACACTTCAACATTCTATGGCAGCGATGTTAGCTCCCCATTAACATCACATGGAGAATATTTAAACAATGCTAGCTATGTAGCTGAATGTCTTGATTTAGAACAATATTCCAAATTCTAAAAGTTCGCTTAACGCTCTAAATACAGTACCAGTCAAACGTTTGGACACACCTACTCATTCAACCATTTAAAAAAAACAAGAGTAGTAACAAGAAAGGGTTAAACAAATCTAAATCTATTTTATATTTTATATTCTTCAAAATAGCCACCTTTTACCTTGATGACAGCTTTGCACACTCTTGGGATTCTCTCAACCAGCTTAATGAGGAATGCTTTTCAACATTCTTGAAGGTGTTTCCATATATGCTGAGCACTTGTTGGCTGCTTTTCCTTCACTCTGCAGTCCAACTCATCCCAAACAATCTTGGGTTGAGGTCAGGTGATTGTGGAGGCCAGGTCATCTGATGGAGCACTCCATCACTCTCCTTGGTCAAATAGTCCTAACACAGCCTGGATGTGTGTTTGGGTCATTGTCATGTTGAAAAACAAATGATAGTCCCACTAAGCACAAACCAGATGGGCTGGCGTATCCCTGCAGAATGCTGTGGTAGCCATACTGGTTAAGTGTGCCTTGAATTCTAAATAAATCACAGACAGTGTCAGCATCAAAGCACCCCACACCATTAAACCTCCTCCTCCATGCTTCACGGTGGGAACCACACATGCGGACATCCTCCATTCACCTACTCTGTGTCTCACAAAGACACGGCGGTTGGAACCAAAAATCTCAAATTTGGACTCATCAGACCAAAGGAAAGATATCCACTGGTCTAACGCCCATTGTTGATATTTCTTGGCCCAAGCAAGTCTTTTCTTCTTATTGGTGTCCTTTAGTAGTGGTTTCTTTGCAGCAATTTGACCATGAAGGCCTGATTCACATAGTCTCCTCTGAACAATTTATGTTGAGATGTATCTGTTACTTGACCTCTGAAGTATTTATTTGGGCTGCAATCTGAGGTGCAGCTAACTCTAATTAACTTATCCTCTGCATCAAAGTTAACTCGGGGTTTTCCTTTCCTGTGGTGATCCTCAGGAGAGCCAGTTTCATCAAATCACTTGATGGTTTTAAGAAATTTTAAAAGTTATTGACATTTTCCGGACTAACTGGCTTTCATGTCTTGAAGTCATTATGGACTGTTGTTTCGCTTTGCTTATTTGAGCACTTCTTGCCATAATATGGACTTGGTCATTTACCAAATAGGGCTATCTGCATTCCGGGTGACTACCTCATGAAGCTGGTTGAGAGAATGCCAAGTGTGTGCAAAGCTGTCTTATAAGCAAAGGGTGGCTACTTTGAAGACTCTCAAATATAAAATATATTTTGATTTGTTTAACACTTTTTTGGTTACTACACGATCCCATATGTGTTATTTCATAGGTATGATGTTACATTGTAGAAAATAGTAAAAATAAAGTAAAACCCTTGAATGAGTAGGTGTGTCCAAACTTTTGACTGGTACTGTATATGGCTCTGGTAACGGCCATCCTCCTCTCCACTGCAGTTCCTTTCCTATATTCGTTATTACACCCTAGGGAATCATAATGGCTTCCTGGATGAGCAGTCGCCTCCTCATACACTAATCTCCCACATAGTTATGGGAAGTGACAGTGTAGATACGGAAGGGAAATGTGCAACCCCACTGGAACATCTGTCTGGGCGAGAGACTCATTGCACTTCAATGACAGTCTATAAAAGTAATCTTTAGCCTAACTGTCTCTTGTATACTTGAGCATATAGAGTTGAAGTCATGATATTGGTTTGATTTATGGGTAGAGATTTAAATGGCAAACATTGCAATAATCAATTTACCGTCACAGAGAATCTCTCCATAATGACAAATTATGAGAAATGAAAAGAATATACAGTGCCATTCTGAAAGTATTCACACGCCTTGACTTTTTCCACATTTTGTTGTTACAACCTGAATTGTAAATGGATTAAATTGAGTTTTTCGTCACTGGCCTGCCTACACACAATACCCCATAATGTCAAAATAGAATTATGATTTTTACAAATTAATAAAAAGCTGAAATGTCTTGAGTCAAGTACTCAACTCCTTTGTTATGGCAAGTCTAAATACATTTAGGAGTAAAAATGACCATAATTGTAATGAATTTCCTCCTCTTCTTCCGAAGAGGAGAGGCGAAACGGATCAGAGGACCAATACGCGGCGTGGTAATTGTCCATGGTACTTTTTAATACGTGAAGGTACACATGAACAAACTAACAAAAACAAGAAAATGTGAAAACTCAAAACAGTCCTATCTGGTGCACACACAGAGACAGGAACAATCACCCACAAACACACAGTGAAACCCAGGCCACCTAAATATGATTCTCAATCAGAGACAACTAATGACACCTGCCTCTGATTGAGAACCATACTAGGCCGAAACATAGAAATAACCAAAACATAGAAAAACAAACATAGACTGCCCACCCAACTCACGCCCTGACCATACTAACTAAATACAAAACACAAAAAATAAAGGTCAGAACGTGACAATAATAAGTTACATAATAAGTTGCATGGACTCAACTCTGTGTGCAATAATAGGGATTAACATGAATTCTGAATGACTACCTACACATACAATTATCTGTAAGGTACCTCAGTCGAGCACTGCATTTCAAACACAGATTCAACCACAAGGACCAGGGAGAGTTCCCAGTAATTCGCAAAGAAGGGCACCTATTGGTAGATGGGTAAAAAAAAAAACTTTTTTTCCTGAATACAAATTGTTATGTTTGGGGCAAATCAAATAGAGAACATTGCTGAGTACCACTCTCCATATTGGAAAGCATAGTGTTGGCTGCATCATGTTATGGGTATGCTTGCAGTCATTGAGGACTGGGGAGTATTTCACAATGAAAAAGTAATGGAATGGATCTAAGCACAAGTGAAATCCAAGATGAACACCTGGTTCAGTCTGCTTTCTACCAGACACTGGGAGATAATGCACCTTTCAGCAGGACAATAACCTAAAGCAAAAGGACAAATCTGGACTAGAGCTGCTTACCAAGCAGACAGTGAATGTTCCTGAGTGTCCGAGTTACAGTTTTGACTTAAATCTGCTTGGAAATCTATGGCAAGACCTGAAAATGGTTGTTGAGTAATGATTAACAACCATTTTGAGCTTTAAGAATTTTGAAAAGAATAATGGGCAAATGTTGCTCAATCAAGGTGTTGAAAGCTTCTGACCCACTGGGAATGTGATGAAAGAAATAAAAGCTGAAATAAAATCATTCTCTCTACTATTTCACATTCTCAAAATAAAGTGGTGATCCCTAACTGACCTAAAACAGGGAATTTTTACTAGAATTAAATATCAGGAATTGTAAAAAACTGAGTTTAAATGTATCTGGCTAAGGTGTATGTAAACTTCCAACTTCAACTGTATCTAATCAAGATATGATTATTATTTTTTTTTTTAAATGTTAGAATTTTTCTTACACTTTGACATTACATAGTATTTTGTGTAGATCGTTGACAAAAAATGACAATTCAATTCATTTCAATCCCACTTTGTAACACAACAAAATGTGGAAAAAGTCAAGGGGTGTGAATACTTTTTCAAGGCACTGTAGTTATTGACACACCTTTATATATGCTTCGGGTTTGCATTTTTTAAATAAGTAACAGCAGTATTCAGGTGTTTATTTGACATTTTTGTACTATACTGTCACTGTTGTCGTAAGAACGGGACCAAGGCGCAGTGGATAGTGAATTCCACATATTTATTCCAAAGTGAAACATAAGCCAAAGCAATAAATCAAATAAACGATCAACGGAACGTGACTACGTGGTGCACATGCACAAACACAAATTAATATCCCACAAACACAGGTGGGAAAAATATCTGCTTAAATATGATCCCCAATTAGAGACAATGATTACCAGCTGCCTCTAATTGGGAATCATACAAAACATTAACATAGAAAATATAAACTAAAACACACCATAGAAATTATAAGCTAGAATGCCCCTTGTCACGCCCTGACCAACTACACCATAGAGAAACAAGGGCTCTCTATGGTCAGGGCGTGACATATACCTGGACAATTGTTGCATGCGTGTAGTACTACAAGACTTGTAGTTGTAGCCAATCCATGGCAGATATTAGAACTTGTCATGCATCCTGTAAGTGTACTTTTAGTCTTTGTTGTCAACCATTCAGGCTCGTTTTGCTCAAACAAAACAGTCTGCTCTGTGGTTTCAAGTCACGATCATGAAAATCTATTCCAATTCATTCTCTACTGTTTGATGACTGACTAGATTATGTGGATATCCTTATCTGGCTTGTTATCTTCAATGCCTTAACCTATACCCAGTGGACCCACAGCCAATCTAAATCCTAGCTGAGAGAAAATACTGTAGCTTTATTTGGAGTGTAAATAGCCCACAGGTCATAGACTTCAAAGCGGCGACCAGTAGTGTTTGGCATACATGAAAACTTGGACTTAAATATTTCTCTTTGGTGCACTGCCTTTCTTTTCAAAGAAGAGTACGAAGAGATGTGCCAATACTGTGTGCATGTTTATTACTGTTTTATGTTGTAACAGTCCAGGTTCAAAGACAATCCATTTTGTAAGATGTTGGAATTTTTAAATCAGTTTGAAACTTGACTCCTTGTAAGACAACATGAGTGTATTCTGGATGTTTTACGAAACCAAATTAGGGGGTGGGTAAAATATGTTGTTAATTGAGAAACTAGATGGAAGTAGACAAGGAAACAGATTTGAGAAGCTCAGCAAACATTTAAAATGCAGCAGACAAGATCATTTTCATGAATCTGAAACTGACTCTCGAACAACATTGGACCAATTGGATTAAATGAAATGGTACCCGCAGACAAACCTGTGCACAGTGCATTCTTATCTCTAGAGGAGGAAGACCAAACATCCCAGTGCTCCAAAGCACACATTGTAAAGGAGGGAAACCCTAACTTACCTAATTAATTAGCATTCATAATAAACACCCAGCCAATGACTTTGTTAAACAGGAAATAAATGAAGTAGGAGTATGGCTTTTCAATAGGTCAATGAGACACTTGGCACAAATAAACTTGCATAAATTATATCTAGAGAGTCCCTCCCAGCTCTGAAACCAACTCGTTTTGACAAATATTCCTGTATGTCCCATAAAAAATTAATTTAATATGGGACTAGATGCTTTAGCCCATTTTAAAATGTTATTTCTTGTCCTATGACTTTGTGCTCAAAATAAAAGGAAAACCTTTTTTTAAAACATATTTTTCCCTGTCTAAGCCTACAGCTGAACACTTAAATGGCTGTGTACCAGATGTATTTTTAGACTAGGTGACCTACATTTAGATGGGGAGTGGGCCTGTTTCCCTGAGGACCTATGGTATGGCATGACCAATTTCCTTGCATCAAAGATGTTACTACCACATTCCTATTTAACACTGAAGAGCACTTAAATCAGAGCCTTACGATCAAGGTCTCTCATTTATCAAAAGAGCAAAAATAAACAAACATTTGAGTGTGATAAATTGTATGCAAACCTTACCTCTGATTCATCATATTTTAGTTAGCGTTAGTATTAGCGGTTAGCATGCTAGGCTGATGTCAACAATATTTAGCATTAGAGGTTAGCACGCTAGGCTGATGCTAACAATACTTTGATATTGCATGTTATGCACTGGCCTCTGACCTGAGACCAAACGCATAAAACCCTGAATCAGTTGCTTAATTAAACCCAATCTGTCTATATCTGCACAAGTGTTCATGACTTACTTCATGTTACTGCCCACCCAACTCCTTAGGGCATATTGTAGCATGCACAAGTCCATTTATGACACTACAGTGGTAGGCTTGATTACCAACAACGGCGAGACGGCCTACAGCGACGAGGTGAGGGCCCTCAGAGTGTGGTGTCTGGAAAACAACCTCTCACTCAACGTCAACAAAACAAAGGAGATGATTGTGGACTTCAGGAAACAGCAGAGGGAGCACCCCCCTATCCACATCGATGGAACAGTAGTGGAGAGGGTAGTAAGTTTCACCAAAAGCACTCACAAACTTCTACAGATGCACAATCGAGAGCATCCTGTCGGGCTGTATCACCGCCTGGTACGGCAACTGCTCCACCCACAACCGTAAGGCTCTCCAGAGTGTAGTGAGGTCTGCACAACGCATCACCTGGGGCAAACTACCTGCCCTCCAGGACACCTACACCATCAGATGTCACAGGAAGGCCATAAAGATCATCAAGGACAACAACCACCCGAGCCACTGCCTGTTCACCCCGCTATCATCCAGAAGGCGAGGTCAGTACAGGTGCATCAAAGCAGGGACCGAGAGACTAAAAAACAGCTTCTATCTCAAGGCCATCAGACTGTTAAACAGCCACCACTAACATTGAGTGGCTGCTGCCAACACACTGACTCAACTCCAGCCACTTTAATAATGGGAATTGATGGAAATTGATGTAAAATATATCACTAGCCACTTTAAACAATGCTACTTAATATAATGTTTACATACCCTACATTACTCATGTAATATACTGTACTCGATACCATCTACTGCATCTTGCCTATGCTGTTCTGTACCATCACTCATTCATATATCTTAATGTACATATTCTTTATCCCTTTACACTTGTGTGTATAAGGTAGTAGTTCTGGAATTGTTAGGTTAGATTACTCGTTGGTTATTACTGTATTGTCAGAACTAGAAGCACAAGCATTTCGTTACACTCGCATTAATATCTGCTAACCATGTGTATGTGACAAATACATTTGATTTGATTTGATTTAGTGCCATCTGGGCCCATATGTATGAAGCGTCTTAGAATATTCTTAAAGGTACAGTCAGGGACTTGAAAAACAACACAATGGCTGCCCCATCACTAGTTTTGCTAAACAGCTTAGGGATCGCTCTGGAGAAATGTAAAAAAATATATATATTTGTCACATGCTTTGTAAATAAAAAACAGGTGTGAACTAACTAACAGTGAAATCCTTACTTACCGACTGTCACGTATATGCAGGGAGTCAGGAAGCAGGTTCAGAAGGAGAGTTTAATAACAATGATGGAAGACAAATGAACAAAACAAGGGATGCGTACTGAATATGAAAACAAACCAATACTACCTGATAACTGAGGCTACTGAGGGCTAAATAAAGGGAAGGTGATGATGAAGTCCAGGTGTGTGTAATGATGGTTGCCAGGACCGGTGGTAGACCTGCTATATTGAGTACTGGAGAGAGGGAGCAAGAGTAGGAGTGACAGTACCCCTGTCCTTATGCGCGGCTCCAGTCGCAGGATGACACCTGCTAGGAGGATGACTCCGAGGGCTCAGAGCGGACAGGTTGGACGGTGGAGATGGAAATCCCGGACAATGTTAGGGTCCAGAATGTCGTCCGCCGGAACCCTACAGCGCTCCTCTAGGCCATACCTCTTCCAGTCCACCAGGTACTGAAGCCGACCCCCACGACGTCAGGAGTCCAGTAGGGACCTGACGGCATAGGTCGCATCCAGGGGACCAGGACGGCGCTACTCATCCACTGCAGGGGCCTCAGTGTGGCTTGGAGTCCATGGAGCCAGGGCTGGCTGATATCCCAGAACGCACTGGAAGGGAGTCAGCCCAGTGGAGAAGTGACTAAGTGAGTTCTGGAACCAAGCCCACTCCCCTGGCAGTGACTCCTGAGGAGCCTTCCCAGCTCCTGGTTGTTCCTCTCCACCTGCCTGTTGGACTGAGGCCGGTACCTAGATGTGAGGCTGGCGGTGGTCCCCAGTTTCTCCATGAAGGCTCTCCATATCTGCAACATGAATTGGGGGCCAGGGTTGGAGACAATGTCCTCCGGAAGGCCATAGTGCCGGAAAATCTGCTGGAACAGTGCCTCAGCGACCTGGAGAGAGGTAGGGAGATTAGAGAGAGGGATAAAATGGCAGTATTTGGAAAATCTGTCCACAACAACAGATCCAAGGATAGATTGTCATCTAGACACGCCAAACCCGTCTGGACCTCTTCATGCAGTCCTCTCTGGAAGAGAGTGTGGAGCGCTTGCTTATTCCATTCGCTGGAGGCTGTCACAGTCCAAAAGGTGAGAGCGTACTCCGCAGCGGTCTGGGCACCCTGCTGGAGTCTGAGAATTCTAACTTTCCTCTCTGACCTCTGGAGGATGGTCGAAGACCGCCCTGAACAGAGCCATGAACCTCTCATAGGAACCCAGCTCCTCCTCTCCTCTCTCCCAGAAGGCCGTAGTCCACTCCAACGCCCGCCCGGTCAGAAGGGAAATGACTGTGGCAACCTTGAACCTTTCGGTGGTTGGGGCTCCCATCTGATGGGCAAAATAGAGGGAGCACTGGAGTAGGAAGCCATGGTATTTCGATGGAGTACCGTTATACTTCTCCGAAAGGGACAGTAGGGCATCACTGACCTGGGCGGACGGCTGGGTAGGCTGGGGGACTGGCTCACTGTGACGACCCGTGGTATCAGAACCTCTGATATATTGAGTTGGAGGCGTACATGGCCATACAGTCGGAGGTGAACAGGGAGTACAGGAGCGGGCTGAGCACACATCCTTTAGGGGCCCCAGTGTTGAGGGTCAGTGAAGTGGAGATTTTGTTTCCTACCTTTACCACCTGGGGGAGGCCCGTCAGAAGTCCAGGACCCAGTTGCACAGGGAGGGGTTGAGACTCAGGGCCTCCAGCTTGATGATAAGTTTGGAGGGTACTATGGTGTTGAATGCTGAGCTGTAGTCAATGAACAGCATTCTTACATAGGTATTATTTTTGTCCAGGTGGGATACCGCAGTGTGCAGTTTGATGGCGATTGCGTCATCTGTGGACCTGTTGTTGCAGTATGCAAACTGAAGTGGGTCTAGGGTGGCCGGTAAGGTGGTGGTGATATAATCCTTGACTAGTCTCTCAAAGCACTTCATGATGACAGAAGTGAGTGCTACGGGGCGGTAGTCATTTAGTTCAGTTACCTTTGATTTCTTGGGTACAGGAACAATGGTAGTCATCTTGAAGCATGTGGGACAACTTCCTGGGATAGGGGGTGATTAAATATGTCTGTGAACACACTAGCCAGCTGGTCTGCGCATGCTCTGAGAACACGGCTAGGGATGCCGTCTGGGCCAGCAGCCTTGCAAGGGTTAATACGTTTAAATGCTTTACTCACGTCAGCCATTGAGAAGAAGAGGGGGGCGCAGACTTTGTTAGCGAGCCGAAATGGTGGCACTGTATTATCCTCAAAGCGGGCAAAGAAGGTGTTTAGTTTGTCTGGAAGCGTGATGTCGGTATCTGTGACGTGGCTGTTTTTGTTTTTGTAGTCCGTGATTTCTTGTAGACCCTGCCACATACGTCTCGTGTCTGAGCCGTTGAATTGCAACTCCACCTTATCCCTGTACCGACACTTTGCTTGTTTGATTGCCTTGCGGAGGGAATAACTACACTGTTTATATTCAGCCATATTCATCAGCCCACTTCCGTATTGAGCGCATCACTGTTACATCCTGTTTATTTTTGCTTGCAAGCAGGAATCAGGAGGACAGAGTTATGGTCAGATTTGCAACCTTCCGGTTACTGGCCCAACGCTCCAACCACTAGGCTAGGTGATCTGGAGTTTTTTGGCCTCTAGGTGACATGTAGAAGTTAGGTAAAATAGATTTAAATTATCTTGCATTAAAAACACCATTCACCGATTGTCACGCCCTGACCTTAGAGAGCTTTTTATGTCTCTATTTTGGTTTGGTCAGGGTGTGATTTGGGTGGGCACGTTTTGTATTTCTTTGTTTTGCCCGGTATGGTTCTCAATCAGGGACAGCTGACTATCGTTGTCTCTGATTGGGAACCATACTTAGGTAGCTTTTTCCCACCTATGTTTTGTGGGTAGTTGTTTTCTGTTTAGTGTTCTTCACCTGACAGGACTGTTTTGGTTTCGTGTATTCACTTTGTTATTTTTGTTTATGTGTTCAGATCAACAAAATTCATGAACACTCACCACGCTGTGCTTTGGTCCGATTCCTCCTCATCCGACGACGACACCCATTACACCGATGAGCATTTTATATTTTGCTTATGTCCCTTATACAGCTCATTGAGTGCGCTCTTAGTGCTTATGTAACCACCACGCTCAAATTCATAAACTGAGCTATGGATGTTAGGAATGAACGTGGATGTGGATGTTAGGAATGTGTGTGTGTTGTGTGTGTGTGCATGCTTGCTTGTGTGTGTATGTGTGTTTACATATATTACTCTTACAGTTAGTCCATAAGCCCCTGGCACATCTCTTATTACAGGGACCAAACTATACCAGGGTGGTGGAGCAGAATAAAATGTAGCCAGGTAGAGGTGTAATGGTTGGTTGCTAGCAGTGTTGTTCCGTGTGTCAAGACGAGCATAATATGTTGGTAGCAGTGTTGTTCAGTTAGAGGGTTGGGTTCTGGGGATTTCCATGGCATTGCTTGGAGGAAGTCACTCCAGAGTGTAGTGAGAGAGAATTGTTGTGTTCAGGTAGTTGCAGGGTATTTTGACAGTAGTGCTCTACATGGTCTTATCTGTTACCCAAAATGTTCTACTAACTATTTCTCAGCTTTTCCCCCTAAGTTACCTGCTTTAAATCTCTCTACTTCTCTCTTTTTCTCTAGTCATAACTTGCCTCCCTCTCCTCCCTCCCCTCCCCCTCTCACCTTCTCCCCTCCCTCCCTCCCATCTCTCTCATCCCTCTCTCCCCTCCCTCTCTCACCTTCTCCCCTCCCTCCCATCTCTCTCCTCCCTCTCTCCCCTCCCCCTCTCACCTTCTCCCCTCCCTCCCATCTCTCTCCTCCCTCTCTCCCCTCCCCTCTCACCTTCTCCCCTCCCTCCCATCTCTCTCCTCCCTCTCTCCCCTCCCTCTCTCACCTTCTCCCCTCCCTCCCATCTCTCTCCCACCCTCTCTCCCCTCCCTCTCTCACCTTCTCCCCTCCCTCCCTCCCATCTCTCCCCTCGCTCTCTCCCCTCCCCCTCTCACCTTCTCCCCTCCCTTCCTTCCTCCCATCTCTCCCCTCTCTCTCCCCTCCCCCTCTCACCTTCTCCCCTCCCTCCCTCCCATCTCTCCCCTCCCTCTCTCCCACCCTCCGTCCCTCTCATCTCTCTCCCCCCTCTCTCTCCCCTCCCCCTCTTACCTGTTCCCCTCCCTCCCATCTCTCTCCTCCCTCTCTCCCCTCTCTCTCTCCCCTCCTTCTCTCACCTTCTCCCCTCCCTCCCATCTCTCTCCTCCCTCTCTCTCTCACCTTCTCCCCTCCCTCCCATCTCTCTCCACCCTCTCTCCCCTCCCTCTCTCACCTTCTCCCATCCCTCCCATCTCTCTCCTCCC
The DNA here is from genome assembly GCF_023373465.1 of Oncorhynchus keta. Classification (NCBI taxonomy): domain Eukaryota; kingdom Metazoa; phylum Chordata; class Actinopteri; order Salmoniformes; family Salmonidae; genus Oncorhynchus; species Oncorhynchus keta. Next base: position 69,592,396 of record NC_068448.1, read on the forward strand.
TCTCTCCCCTCCCTCTCTCACCTTCTCCCCTCCCTCCCATCCCTCTCCTCCCTCTCTCCCCTCCCTCTCTCACCTTCTCCCCTCCCTCCCATCTCTTTCCTCCCTCTCTCCCCTCCCTCTCTCACCTTCTCCCCTCCCTCCCATCTCTCTCCTCCCTCTCTCACCTCCCTCTCTCATCTTCATTTTGACAGTAGTGCTCTACATGGTCTTATCTGTTACCCAAAATGTTCTACTAACTATTTCTCAGCTTTTCCCCCTAAGTTACCTGCTTTAAATCTCTCTACTTCTCTCTTTTTCTCTAGTCATAACTTGCCTCCCTCTCCTCCCTCCCCTCCCCCTCTCACCTTCTCCCCTCCCTCCCTCCCATCTCTCTCATCCCTCTCTCCCCTCCCTCTCTCACCTTCTCCCCTCCCTCCCATCTCTTTCCTCCCTCTCTCCCCTCCCTCTCTCACCTTCTCCCCTCCCTCCCATCTCTCTCCTCCCTCTCTTACCTCCCTCTCTCATCTTCTTCCCTCCCTCTCTCTCTCCCACCCTCTCCCTTCCCGACCAGAATATCAATTTACAGGTAAGTATTTTCTTGCCATTCCATTTCATCCCTAGCAGATCATCCTGCGCCCAGCAACAGAGAGCAACAGTTATGCCCTGACTGTCAGGCACACAGGCTCCAGGTTAGTACACACACACACACACACACACACACACACACTCTTAAGCCTGTGTTGTTGTCCTGCTCTTGTTTTAGTGGTGGGACCAGTTCTAAGGCACTACAAAGTACAACCCAGAGATTCTAGCTACGTCATTGTCCTGAAGAACACACCAGTAAGTACTTACAGCTTATCTCACAAACAAGATTATATATTCTTACAATTTGTTCAGATTTCATTCCTTCAAGTTTTTTTGGATTTTGAAATATGGTTTCGCCAAACGTTTTCTGGGGTGTAGGGTGGCAGAGTTGTAGTTTCTATGAGCGGTAAGGATAGAGATAAATGATTACTTCCTGTTTCCCTGGTCAGGTGACCGGTTCCAAAAACCATGACGTCCCAGACCAGGCAGTCCCTGCGACCCCTCACACACTTACCTATGACACACTGCTAGGATAGTCAGGTGCACACACACACACACACACACACACACACACACACACACACACACACACACACACACACACACACACACACACACACACACACACACACACACACACACACACACACACACACACATATACACACACACACACACACACACACACACACACACAGTTACGCTGTCAAGTACTGTACAAAAATACATCACACAGTACATAAATAAACACAAAACATCCAAGCCTCGTCTTCTATAATTTCTTTGCTGTCTGATAGTAGAATATACAGTATTATTGGAGATGGTAGGTGGACTAGAGACTAGAAAGCAGGGAATTTTTGCAATGAACTCCCAATGCCCGGTCTGGATGAAGGAAGGTGGCCATCATGCAATAGGTAGGAGGAATCCATCATGTCTTTGAGTAGTGAGATGGCAGCTTCCTCTCTATTTCGTCCAATGTTCACAAAGGCGGAAATATAAGAGGTACAGTGCCTTGCGAAAGTATTCGGCCCCCTTGAACTTTGCGACCTTTTGCCACATTTCAGGCTTCAAACATAAAGATATAAAACTGTATTTTTTTGTGAAGAATCAACAACAAGTGGGACACAATCATGAAGTGGAATGACATTTATTGGATATTTCAAACTTTTTTAACAAATCAAAAACCGAAAAAGTGGGCGTGCAAAATTATTCAGCCCCTTTACTTTCAGTGCAGCAAACTCTCTCCATAAGTTCAGTGAGGATCTCTGAATGATCCAATGTTGACCTAAATGACTAATGATGATAAATACAATCCACCTGTGTGTAATCAAGTCTCCGTATAAATGCACCTGCACTGTGATAGTCTCAGAGGTCCGTTAAAAGCGCAGAGAGCATCATGAAGAACAAGGAACACGCCAGGCAGGTCCGAGATACTGTTGTGAAGAAGTTTAAAGCCGGATTTGGATACAAAAAGATTTCCCAAGCTTTAAACATCCCAAGGAGCACTGTGCAAGCGATAATATTGAAATGGAAAGAGTATCAGACCACTGCAAATCTACCAAGACCTGGCCGTCCCTCTAAACTTTCAGCTCATACAAGGAGAAGACTGATCAGAGATGCAGCCAAGAGGCCCATGATCACTCTGGATGAACTGCAGAGATCTACAGCTGAGGTGGGAGACTCTGTCCATAGGACAACAATCAGTCGTATATTGCACAAATCTGGCCTTTATGGAAGAGTGGCAAGAAGAAAGCCATTTCTTAAAGATATCCATAAAAAGTGTTGTTTAAAGTTTGCCACAAACCACCTGGGAGATACACCAAACATGTGGAAGAAGGTGCTCTGGTCAGATGAAACCAAAATTGAACTTTTTGGCAACAATGCAAAACGTTATGTTTGGCGTAAAAGCAACACAGCTCATCACCCTGAACACACCATCCCCACTGTCAAACATGGTGGTGGCAGCATCATGGTTTGGGCCTGCTTTTCTTCAGCAGGGACAGGGAAGATGGTTAAAATTGATGGGAAGATGGATGGAGCCAAATACAGGACCATTCTGGAAGAAAACCTGATGGAGTCTGCGAAAGACCTGAGACTGGGACAGAGATTTGTCTTCCAACAAGACAATGATCCAAAACATAAAGCAACATCTACAATGGAATGGTTAAAAAAGAAACATATCCAGGTGTTAGAATGGCCAAGTCAAAGTCCAGACCTGAATCCAATCGAGAATCTGTCGAAAGAACTGAAAACTGCTGTTCACAAATGCTCTCCATCCAACCTCACTGAGCTCGAGCTGTTTTGCAAGGAGGAATGGGAAAAAATGTCAGTCTCTCGATGTGCAAAACTGATAGAGACATACCCCAAGCGACTTACAGCTGTAATCGCAGCAAAAGGTGGCGCTACAAAGTATTAACTTAAGGGGGCTGAATAATTTTGCACGCCCAATTTTTGGTTTTTGCTTTGTTAAAAAAGTTTGAAATATCCAATAAATGTCGTTCCACTTCATGATTGTGTCTCACTTGTTGTTGATTCTTCACAAAAAAATACAGTTTTATATATTTATGTTTGAAGCCTGAAATGTGGAAAAAGGTCGCAAAGTTCAAGGGGGCCGAATACTTTCGCAAGGCACTGTAATTAATTGTACCTCGTTCATTTCCAAACGTTTCCTACCCTACCATTAGCAACCATTTAGTGAGAGCCCAGCTGGAAACAGCCTTGATTCAAATAAAATTCCATACATTTCTGATATACAGGGTGGGAAAATGAACTTTTTGGTGTTTGTTTGTCACAACCGACATGCAGTGACTGCACTGTGGAGGCTTGGATTCACATTTGTTATTTTTTCAACAATGAAATGAATATTTCATTCAGCTTTGGGCTTTGTTGACACTTTCTCTCATTTTAAACTAAAATAGATCCTTAAAGCTAGCACAAAAATATGACAGTATGTGCCATGATGCTAATTTCTGCAATGCTTTCAGTTTTGTCTATTTCATTATAATCCCTCTTCCCGATATTCAGTCGGCTACTTTAGTTCACGTTTCTCTTGACTTGGGGACTTATTAAGTGTTTTCATACAAGTAACAGACAGACAGGGGGGCAATGCAAATGGTCTGAGTAGCCATTTGATTAGCTGTTCAGTAATCTTTTGGCTTGGGGGTAGAAGCTGTTAAGAAGCCTCTTGGACCTAGACTCGGCGCTCCGGTACCGCTAGCCATGTGGTAGCTGAGAGAACAGTCTATGACTTGGGTGACTGGAGTCTTTGACAATTTTTAGGACCTTCCTCAGACACCACCTGGTATAGAGGTCCTGGATGGCAGCAAGCTTGGTCCCGGTGATGTATTGGGCCGTTCGCACTACCCTCTGTAGTGCATTGCGGTCGGAGGCCGAGCAGTTGCCATACCAGGCAGTGATGCAACCCGTCAGAATGCTCTCGATGGTGCAGCTGTATCGGTGCCTTAGCTATGATGTAATGCCTTTGAAGTAATTTCACACTTCACCATCCAACCTGATTAATTCACAAAAGATCCTCATGTCTTCTTGAATGCCTGAGGTGCACCATTAGTGTCCTGTATTGGTGTTGTAGGTACTTCTCCTTTTGACCACAGAGATGTGACTTGTCTCTCAGAGTGCATCATAAACCAAGACAGTCCCGTGTAGCTCAGTTGGTTGATCATGGTGTTTGCAACACCAGGATTGTGGGTTTTATTCCCACGGGAAACCAGTATAAAGAAAGTATGAAAATGTATGCGCTCTGGATAAGAGTGCCTGCTAAATTGGCCTCCCGAGTGGTGCAGCAGTGCTTGAGGGTTCACTACAGACCCGGGTTCGATCCCAGGCTGTGTCACAGCCGGCCGAGACTCATGGGTTAGGGGAGGGTTTGTCTGGGTTAGGGCAGGGTTTGGCTGGCCTGGATTTCCTTGTCCCATGGTGCTCTTGTGTTGGACCGGGCGCCTGCAAGCTGACTTCGGTCACCAGCTGGATGGTGTTTCCTTCGACATATTGGTGCTTCTGAGTTAAGCAAGCATGGCTCTTGACTTTTGCCTCTCCCGAGTTTGTAGGGGAGTTGCAGCGATGGGACAAGAATGTAACTACCAATTGGGGAGAAAAAGGGGTAAAAGTACCACAAAAAAAAAGATTTTCTGCAGATTGACTAAAATGTAAACTTGGTGTAAATGTTCCTGCACCACCTTTCCTATATTTTCTTCCTGGGCACACTATTACATGGAAAATGTCTACTGGGCAAATAGACGATAATTGAGGTGTTACTAAATTGATGTATTGGCAAACTTTTTACACACCACTGGCCCTGATCATATTAATCCATACCTCAGAAAAGCAAATGTGCACTGCCACTGACCAATCGACCTCTGTGGTAGAAACACCAGCCAGCAAAACTGCAATTACATGACTTGCATCGTTGTAAACTGCTCAAGTGTGAGAAGAAGCATGATGAGAGTTAAATGGGAGGTGGTGAGAAGGCATATAGTTCCCATTTGATGCCTTCCCTCTTCTATTTGGTTCACTGAAAATAGGAGATAGCTGCTGTCTGCAGCAAAACAAATACCGGTTTGGTCTGTGGTGAAAAGAGGAGGAAAGCAGCTCTTAGCCAGGCTGTTGTGATGTGGTGGATTGCATAAGACGGTACTGCCACCATATAAATGTGTAAGAAATTCTATGATTCCTTCAACAATGGGTTTTGACATAATGTGCCTTCCCACTGAGCACAGACATAATTTCAACATCTATTCCACATAATGAAACACGCATGATTGATACCTTTGCTTGTGTTTAGATCCTTAATTTGCATTCCAAGAGAAATCTGTTCTCATTCATTCACATTCGAATTGAACCACCTATCCTTGGAGAGCAGAAAAGTGACAGATGTTGACAATTCAAACACTCATTTCGAATTTAAAAGGTTTAGGGACCATGTCCACTGAGATGAGTGGGTCATTAAAATCTGTTATGAGACTACTTGTCAAACATCACAACTTTAGAGTGTGGCTGTAACACCATCTCATAAAACTAACATGGAATAAAATGGAATACCTTTAAATATGTTTAAATAATTACAGAATAACAAGTGTTGTTCAATAGTTCCTTTTGGGTGCGAACGGGTGCGAATCCAGACATTTCCCAAGATGCTTTGCAGAGGGTGATCATTGTAATGTGCGGCTGAGTGGATTTGTGCCAATCACAGAGAGACAAACAAAACAAACAAACAGGAGACTGACAGTCCATCGAGGGAATGAGAGCCAAGATGCACATCCATGGGCTAACAGATGTTGTTCAGTCACTGGCTTACCGGACACGCCCACAGCCTATTTATTACTTTTTTTCAGAATCATTTTGACAGTAACCCCCAAAAAGTATTTTCTCAACCTCTTTATGTACTACGAAGCTAAGTGTTTGTTTCTTGGGCTACAGGAATGTGACCAAAGTGTTAAGAACACCAAGTTAACCATCCGTGTGGCTATGTGTTGTTTTATTTCTGTGTGTGTGTGTATGGCACTGAAATAAAATAAACATCTAATCAATCATAGTATACTAGCCTTGGAAGCCAAATGTCGCAAGTTTGATAGCAGCTTGGGACTAATAATTCAGCACAGATCACAGACAAGCCCCAAAATGATTCACACGAGTCTGTACTTATTTGTTTTATTTGACCTTTATTTAAACAGGGAAGTCATATTGAGACTAAAGTATATTTTGCAAATGAGCCTTGCGCAATACAAAACAGCACATCAACAGGCAAGTATAGCTAAACATAAATATAGACAATATAAACATTACACGCCCCCATTCTCATCGACAGGCCTGTAGTGGAGCAGGTTGAGAGCTTCAAGTTCCTTGGTGTCCACATCACCAACAAACTACCATGGTTCAAACACAGCAAGACAATGCCTATTCCCCCTCAGGAGACTGAAAAGATTTGTCATGGTTCCTCAGATCCTGAAAAAGCTCTACAGCTGCAAAACCGACTGATATTGCCAACTACTTTAATGATTTTTACAATGGCAAGATTAGCAAACTTAGGCATGACATGCCAGCAACAAACACTGACACGACACATCCAAATTATGAAAGACAAGCATTGTCATTTTGAATTCCGTAAAGGGATTGTGGAAGAGGTGAAAAAAAATTGTTGTCTATCAACAATGACAAGCCACTGGGGTCTGACAAGTTGGATGGAAAATTACTAGGAAAATAGAGGACGATACTGCCGCTCCTATTTGCCATATTTTCAATTTAAGCCTGCTAGAAAGTGTGTGCCACCAGGCCTGAAGGAAAGCAATTCTGCTTTCCTCCAGTAATTCCGCTACCTAAGAATAGTAAACCCCCCTTTACTGGCACAAATAGCCGACCAATCAGCCGGTTACCAACCCTTAGTAAACTTTTGGAAAAAATTGTGTTAGGGCTCCCGAGTGGCGCAGCTTTCAAAGGCACTGCATCTTAGTGCAAGAGGCGTCACTACAGACACTCTGGTTTGATTCCAGGCTGTACCACAACTGACCGTGATTGGGAGTCCCATAGGGCGGTGCACAATTGGCCCAGTGTTGTCCGGGTTTGCCGTCATTGTAAATAAGAATTTGTTCTTAAATGACTTGCCTAGTTAAATAAAGGTTAAATACAAATATTCAAAGTTGGCCAGATACAATGCTATTTTACAGTAAACAAATTGACAACAGACTTTCAGCATGCTTATAGGGAAGGACACTCAACAAGAATGTCACGCTGTATAATGATAGGAGACAGGCTCAGGAATACGTAATAGGGTTTTGTCTTTCTCCACCCAAAATAAAGTACGTCATGAAAACGACGGGGACGAAGCCCAAAACAAACACGTGTCTATATATACACACATATATATATATATATATATATATATCACACATATATATATACACACACATATATATATACACACACATATATATATATACACACATATATATATATATATATACACACATATATATATATATACACACATATATATATATATATACATATATATATATACACACATATATATATATACACACATATATATATATACATATACACACATATATATATATACACACATATATATATATACATATACATATATATATATATACACACATATATATATATATACACACATATATATATATATATATATATATATATATATATATATATATATATATATATATATATATATATATATATATATATATATATATAAAACATAGGGATGTAAAGCAAACAAAAGAGTGAGGTGTAAACCTCTAAATAATACACGGGACGAGACCCGTAATAACAAGTGCACAATAAAACGTAGCACGGAAGCACTGGTACTCACAAGACCAATGGACATGTAATAATAATCGACAAGGACAATGGAGAACAGAGGGCACATATATACACATACTAATCAGGGGGAATGGGAACCAGGTGTGCGTAATGAGACAAGAGAGTCCAGGGTTGGTGGTAATGATCCAGTTCAGTGACATCTAGAAGGCTGGTGACATGGACCTCTGGAGCCGGTGAACGAAATGAGCTGGGGGGATGCGTGACAAAGCATAGCATTTACATTTGTGTTATGGCTTTACACCCCCTGCTATATTGGGGGAAAAGAGTTACCTGTCTAACAGAACATTTAATGGAATTATTTAATGGAAGCCTCTCCAACATAATCCAGGAAGAATCAGGAATTCCCCAGGGCAACTGTCTAGACCCCTTACTTTTTTCAATCTTTACTAACGACATTGAGTAAAGCCAATGTGTTTATGTATGCGGATGACTCAACTCTATACACGTCAGCTACTACAGTGACTGAAATGACTCCAACACTTAACAAAGAGCTGCAGTTAGTTTCAGAGTGGGTGGCACTAAATAAATTAGTCCTAAATATGTATTCAACTAAAAGCATTGTATTTGGGACAAATCATTCACTAAAGCTTAAACCTCAACTATATATTGTAATAAATAATGTGGAAATTGAGCAGGTTGAGATGACTAAACTGCTTGGAGTAACCCTGGATTGTAAACGGTCATTGTCAAACATATTCATACAACAGTAGCTAAGATGGGGAGAAGTCTGTCCATAATAAAGCGTTGCACTACCTTCTTAACAGCAGTATCAACAAGGCAGGTCCTACAGGCACTAGTTTTGTCGCACCTGGACTACTGTTCAGTCGCGTGGTCAGGTGCCACAAAAAGGGACTTAGGAAAATTGCATTTGGCTCAGAACAGTGCAGCACGGCCGGCCCTTGGATGTATACAGAGAGCTAACATTAATACTATGCATGTCAATCTCTCCTGGCTCAACGTGGAGGAGAGATTGACTTGATGACTACTTTTATGTTTGAGAGGTATTGACATTTTATGGCAGTCTGTTTAAACTACTAGCACACAGCTTGGACACCCATGCATATGCCACAAGACATGCCACCAGAGGTCTCTTCACAGTCCCCAAGTCCAGAACAGACTATGGGAGCCGCACAGTACTACATAGAGCCAGGACTCCTTGGAACTCAATTCCACAGCAAGTAACTGGTTTAAAAAACAGATTAAAAAAACACGGAACAGTGGGGACTGTGAAGGAACACAAAAATAGGCACAGACACATGTATACACACACACGATAACATACGCACTATACACACACGTACACATACATTTTGTGTTGTAGACATGTGGTAGTGGTAGAGTAGGGGCCTGAGGGCACACAGTGTGTGGTGAAATCTGTGAATGTATTGTAATGTTTTTAAAATTGTATAACTGCCTTAATTTTGCTGGACCCAAGCAGCTAATGGGGATCCATAATAAATAGAAATACTGCTGAACAGCTAATAAAATGGCCACCCGGACTATTTGCTTTGACAGCCCCCCCCTTTTTTACTCTGCTGCTACTCACTGTTTATTATCTATGCATAGTCACTTTACCCCTATCTACATGTATATATTACCTCAATTACCTCAACTAACCTGTACCCCCTGTATATAGCCTCGTTATTGTTATTTTAATGTTGCTCTTATATTTTTTACTTTAGTTTATTCAGTCAATATTTTCCATAACACGTATTTTTCTTAAAAGCTGCATTGTTGGTTAAAGGCTTGTAAGTAAGCATTTTACGGTAAGTACACCTGTTGTATTCGGCTCATGTGACACAACATTTGATTTTATTTTAAATACACATTAAGATACAAAACACAGTCGATTAAAACAAAATAGAGAGTGATAGTTTTGGTAGTTTAGAACTGTTTCTTCCAATACATTTTGTCAGATTACCTAAAATTGTAACATCATTTTGTAATGCAGGGACTATGTTTTTTCCGACACAGTGGTTTTTATTGAATTCAAATTAATGTACTGCTGATCAGTCAAACTAATTGGGATTGTGCGCTCACTGCTGTTTATCGCCCTACCTTGTGAAGCCTCAGGGTAAACAGTCCAGTGATTACAATCTGAATAGACATTAATAAGGGACGTGTGATAACTGACTTAATCACAACCCTTATTTACAAAGTATGAATGCAGTCTGCATACGCAGGAAAAGAGGCACAATCTAATGAACATTCAATTTGTTTACTTTCAGGGGCGGATTCTGTATTTGAAGATGGATCAGTATTGACACATTATTAGCAAGATAGGGAATGAAAGCAAGACTGAACTAAATGTGTTCTCAAAGTTGCGTAAGTGTGAATAATACTGTATCTCACAACTCTTGAAAATGAAACGTTAAAGTAATCTTGCTCACTCATTGATTCAGTTTGTTGAGAAACACACCATGTTATAGGTTTGGGGTGAACAAGGCGTTAAAGTCGATGCAGGTAGTCAGGAAGCAGGTGCAGTTAGTGAGTTTAATTATAACGAATATAGAACGATACAAAACAAGAGCAACGTCTGACAAGGAAACATAACCAATACTACCTGATAACTGATAACAAAATAGTGCCTATAAAGGGTAAGTAATCAGGGAGTAATGAAGTCCAGGTGTGATACTGTGTTATTGACTTGCTAATTGTTTTACTCCATGTGTAACTCTGTGTTGTCTGTTCACACTGCTATGCTTTATCTTGGCCAGGTCGCAGTTGCAAATGAGAACTTGTTCTCAACTAGCCTACCTGGTTAAATAAAGGTGAAATAAAATAAAATAAAAAAACTGATGATGAGACGCAGGTGTGCGTAATGATGGGTTGCCAGGACCGGTGGTTAGTAGACCAGCGAAGTTGAGCACCGGTGAGGGGGAGCAGGAGTAGACGTGACAATGTTCGTTCTATGTTCAAGAGGGCCACCATTGTTCCTGTTCCCAAGAAAGCTAAGGTAACTGAGCTAAATGACTACAGCCCCGTAGCACTCACTTCCGTCATCATGAAGTGCTTTGAGCGACTAGTCAAGGGCCATAGCACCTCCACCCTACCTGACACCCTAGACCCACTCCAATTTGCTTACTGCCCCAATAGGTCCACAGATGACGCAATCGCAACCACACTGCCCTAACCCATCTGGACAAGAGGAATACCTATGTGAGAATGCTGTTCATCGACTACAGCTCAGCATTTAACACCATAGTACCCTCCAAACTCGTCATCAAGCTCGAGACCCTGGGTCTCGAACCCGCCCTGTACAACTGGGTACTGGACTTCCTGACGGACCGCCCCCAGGTGGTGAGGGTAGGTAACAACATCTCCACCCCCTGATCCTCAACACTGGGGCCCCACAAGGGTGCATTCTGAGCCCTCTCCTGTACTCCCTATTCACCCACGACTGCGTGGCCATGCACGCCTCCAACTCAATCATCAAGTTTGCAGACGACACCACAGTGGTAGGCTTGATTACCAACAACAACGATACGGCCTACAGGAAGGAGGTGAGGGCCCTCAGAGTGTGGTGTCAGAAAAATAACCTCACATTCAACGTCAACAAAACAAAGGAGATGATCGTGGACTTCAAGAAACAGCACGGGACAGTAGTGGAGAGGGTAGTAAGTTTTAAGTTCCTCGGCGTACACATCACGGACAAACTGAATTGGTTCACCCACATAGACAGCATGGTGAAGAAGACACAACAGCGCGTCTTCAACCTCAGGAGGCTGGAGAAATTTGGCTTGTCACCAAAAGCACTCACAAACTTTTACAGATGCACAATCGAGAGCATCCTGTTGGGCTGTATCACCGTCTGGTACAGCAACTGCTCCGCCCACAACTGTAAGGATCTCCAGAGGGTAGTGAGGTCTGCACAACGCATCACCGGAGGGCAAACTACCTGCCCTCCAGGACACCTACACCACCCGATGTCACAGGAAGGCCATAAAGATCATCAAGGACAAAACTACCCGAGCCACTGCCTGTTCACCCCGCTATCATCCAGAAGGCGAGGTCAGTACAGGTGCATCAAAGCAGGGACCGAGAGACTGAAAAACAGCTTCTATCTCAAGGCCATCAGACTGTTAAACAGCCACCACTAACATTGAGTGCCTGCTGGCAACACACTGACTCAACTCCAGCCACTAACATTGAGTGGCTGCTGCCATACATGTAAAAAGAAATATCACTAGCCATATACTGTACTCTATACCACCTACTGCATCTTGCCATCTTTATGTAATATATGTATCTCTAGCCACTTTAAACAATGCCACTGAATATAATGTTTACATACCCTACATTACTCATCTCATATGTATATACTGTACTCTATACCATCTACTGCATCTTGCCTATGCCGTTCTGTACCATCACTCATTCATATATCTTTATGTACATATTCTTCATCCCTTTACACTTGTGTGTATAAGGTAGCTGTTGTGAAATTGTTAGGTTAGATTACTTGTTGGTTATTACTGCATTGTTGCATCGCTACACTCGCATTAACATCTGCTAACCATGTGTATGTGACAAATAAAATTGTATTTGATTTGATTTTGATTTGATTTGACAACGGCTTCCCTCAATAAGTTACATTTACTTACTCCGTCACTCATCAACTGATTTAACCGAATGAACGCACGCCCATTTGGTGAAATGAGGCATTGAATGACAACGCAGAATAATCCCATCAGTCATCTGGGTTCTCTGTCTTAATCTTTCCCATCATTGGTTTAACATTGAAAAAATCCAATGACTTCTGATCCAGCAATCAGAAGCCAATACTCTGTTCATTCCAAATGCAACATATAAATAATTCAAATAAAACCTTATCAAATTCATGCCATCGCTGGCAGAGGAATCTGAGATGCTGTGGGACTAGCCTCGAAAGACATGGGCATAAATATTACAGGGGGATTTGAAAAAAATGAATTCAATATTCTGCAAGGAATGAATATGGTTAAACGAAAGACCATTGGAGGTGTTCATTATTTGAGGCATGCAGAGTCTAATGTCTCCATGAAATCTGTACTCATGTAGAAATGACAGAAAACGAACTCTGAGCCTTTAATCAAATGTTTATACAGAAAACAGCTGAAAGAATGACTGGCCAGTCTCAATTGTGGTCATGATATTAGCTTTTTTTGCCGTAGCTGGTTTGTGTTGGAGGAATAACAAGGCATTGAAGCTGAGTGGGGCTCGGGGCCTTTTTCTGTCCCTTTGATCAATGACCAGTCTTTGGCTGCAGTACTAAGCCAGAAAGGCACTCTGGGGGAGTTGTAGAGGCATTCTGGAGAACACACAATTGAGCAACGTACAAGATGGATGCCCTTGAAGCCTGAGTCTGTTTGTATTCATTCACACATCTTTAGTTTGAACCATTGAGGTTTGATGCTAACATGAGTCGATGACCGTTGCACGAGCTGTACAGAAATTCTTGTGAAGTGAGCATGCCAGTATAGGGTATTCTGAACTATCTCTTCGATGTAATTTGGCAATTCAAGACTATTGCACTCTAAATATAAATCTCTGCATATATAAAACGCCTGCCTTGTTTATGCATTTAATTTGATCTTCTTCTGGTCCGATTAATTCAATTTGATCAAATAATACCGTCATCTTTTTTAATCATAAAAATTAGCATTAAAGATGGGCAGCCTTGAGCATTGAGATGAGTATATAAAGTTCTACATTGTACTTCTGCATTACTTTTCTACATGTGAGTATAATTTTACTTTTATCGTGTCCTGATACTGATATTTTGATTGATAGAGATAGCCGACAACATCCGATGAAATTGGAGGGCACGCAATTCAAATAAATAATCATAATATTAAACATAAACATCATGAACATACAAGTATCTTATATCATTTAAAAGCTTAAATTCTTGGTAATCTAACTACGTTGCCTGATTTACAAATAGGCTTTACGGCGAAAGCATACCATGCGATTGACGGCATCCCAGATCAACATATTTTTCAACCAGCACAGGCTTCATAAAATCACAAATAGCGATTAAATAAATCACTTACATTTGAAGATCTTCCTCTGTTTGCAATCCCAAGGGTACAAGCTACAACATGAATGGTAATTTTGTTAGATAAAATCCTTCTTTATATACCAAAAGATCTGTTTAGTTGACGCCATCAATTTCAGTAATCCACTCGTTCAACATGCAGACAAAGGAGTCCAAAAAGCTACCGATAAACTTCGTCCAAGCAAGTCAAACAACATTTCTAGTTAATCCATAGGTAGTCTAAAATGTAAATGAACTATAATATTTCATACGGGAAGTAGTATGTTCAATAGGAAAGTAAAACTAGTAAACGCGCGCCCTCTCCCTCGTGCGCCGAAAAACTGATATTGTTCGGTGATCTCCGCACCAAAACTCAAAATTCTTGCTTGTTTAAAAAAACAAGCCTGAAACCTTGAATAAAGACTGTTGACATCTAGTGGAAGCCATAGGAATTGTAATCTGGGAGACGGAATTTCATAGGAACAATAGGTTTCCATTATAAGAGCCTGGGACCTCTTCGGATTTTTGCCTGCTATATCGATTCTATTATAGTCTCAGACATTGTTTTAGAAACTTTAAAGTGTTTCCTATCCAATGCTATTATATGCATATCCTGGCTTCTGGGCCTGAGAAACAGGCAGTTTACTTTGGGCACATCAGTCAGGCGGAAATTCAGGAAACTAGACCCTATCCCAGAGAGGTTTTAATCTAGATGTGGTCTTCGTAGCGTAGAGCTGCACATCACGGCCACTCAAAGATGAATCTGTTGATACTAAAGGCACAGCTTCTTGGTACCAATATGACAATGGTGCAATATGCTGGTAACATTGAATTGCCTCTGTGCAAGTACTGTAGGTGTTGTGAAGATAAGGAGATGTTCAACTTCTTAAAATTAGGTCAAAGAAGTGGTCAAGTTACATATAATTAGATTATGACCATGTTTCTTGGAGTACAGAGCACATGTTTCTACCTATACTGTAAGCAAACCAAAAGTTGTTTGAACAAGGTTATGGCCTCTGTAGCTTAGTAGTGAGGATCAGGACTCCAAAAGGGCTCTTCAGCTGTCCCCATAAGAGAACCCTTTTTGGTTCCAGGTATATCCCTTTTGGGTTTCGTGTAGAACCTTCTGCGGAAAGGGTTCTACCTGGAACCAAAAGGGTTCTTCCAATTGTGCTCCTATGGGGACAGCCAAATAACCCTTTTAGGTTCTAGATAGCACCTGTTTTTCTAAGTCTAATGATATTGACGAGGCAGAAACGATGATCAGCTTATTAGAGACCTCATTGGTTAGATGCTGAAAAATACTTGAAAAGGCAAACCCCAGTGATAATTAAGCCACTTAAGGTCTACCTTTTAACTTAAAGCTATCACAGTATGGCTAGAGCAACATTAAAAGCAACTTCAAAGTAAAAAGTTAGAAAAAGTGAGATGAAACATTAATGACCTGGACTTCATGTAATCCATGTTACCAATTATAATGGAACACTGCACATCAGAAAACCACCCATAACATCAGACCTGCAGAGGGTATGTAATTAGACCTTGGAGAGCTCATAAAGCTTGTTTTAAAAATGGCCCTGTATAGAAACGACCTCGCACTGACCACAACTCGTTTGCCAAAACTCCAGGCAAACTTGAAGAGGCACTTTAGCGGAGGTTAGTGTCTTTATAATGTAGAACACTCAATTTTTACTGGATTGTGGATACCCCATTTTTTAAAATGTGTCCTCTCCACACAACTAAACAGATGGACTCTGTTTTCACACTAGAAAGATGAAGAGATGTGTGCTTCTAAATGTGCACAACAGTTGTGCCAGTTCTGACCTTGTGAGTTCAAGGCACAGCATGCTGATCAGACAAGCCAGACCAAGCTTTGCACTGGTGTTTAGGTGAATGGATTGGAGGTCCACGTGGGACTAAATTTCAGCTCCTTGGGTCGTTGACTCCACTGTTGGAGAAGTTGCTATGAAAGAGTGTGGATGAAGGATTCTCAAGAGCACTAGATGTTTTGAGAGAGAGAGAGAAAGAGAGAATCTTGGGAAAAGAGCTACCACAGCACTTGGCAATATACAGTAAATCAACCAGGGGTAAATGTCATTTGACCAGTTTTTCCAGAAAAGCAAAACCTTTATTTAACCAGGTAGGCCAGTTGAAAATAAGTTCTCATTTATAACTGCGACCGGGCCAAGATAAAGCAAAGCAGTGCTACCAAAACAACAACAGAGTTACACATGGGATAAACAAACATTCAGTCAATAACACAATAGAAAATCTGTATACAGTGTGTGCAAATGAAGTAAGGAGGTAAGGCAATAAAGGCCATTGTGGAGAAGTAATTACAATTTAGCAATTTACACTGGAGTGATAGATGTGCAGATGAGGATGTGCAAGTAGAAATACTGGTGTGCAAAAGAGCAGTAATTATTATTTATTTTTTTAATATGGGGATGAGGTAGGTAGTTGGTTGGATGGGCTATTTACAGATGGGCTGTGTACAGCTGCAGTGATCAGTAAGCTGCTCTGACAACCGATGCTTGAAGTTAGTGAGGGAGATATAAGCCTCCAACTTCAGTGATTTTTGCAATTTGTTCCAGTCATTGGCAGCAGAGAACTGGAAGGAATGGCGGCCAAAGGAGGTGTTGGCTTTGGGGGGAAGACCAGTGAAATATACCTGCTGGAGCCGGTGCTATGGGTGGGAGTTGCTATGGTGATCAGTGAGCTGAGATAAGGCGGAGCTTTACCTAGCTAAGACTTATAGATGACCTGGAGCCAGTGGGTTTGGCCACGAATATGTAGCAAGGACCAGCCAATGAGAGCATACAGGTCGCAATGGTGGATAGTATATGGGGCTTTGGTGACAAAACGGATGACACTGTGATAGACTGCATCCAATTTGCTGAGTAGAGTGTTGGAGGCTATTTTGTAAATGACATCGCCAAAGTCAAGGATCGGCAGGATATTCCGTTTTACGAAGGTATGTTTGGCGACATGAGTGAAGGAGGCTTTGTTGCGAAATAGGAAGCCAATTCTAGATTAAACTTTGGATTGGAAATGCTTAATGTGAGTCTGGAAGGAGAGTTTACAGTGTGTCCACTACTTGACAATTATCTTCAAGAGATAGCAGCTCAAGTACTTGACTTCAAACTAAAAATAAATAATTTTAAATGTATAGCTTATTCAAGCAGTGCAGTGCATAGAAAAAAAAACAGGTTTTCCTGATCGGTTTGATGTTGAGGAATAAGCCATTTAGAGGTCCCAGGGGTTAGAAAGCGTCTGCTAAATGGCATATATTATTATATTATATTATTATATTATTATTATTATTATATATTATTAGAACATTAGAACCTGACATATCACCTTAAGGGGTTGCTAAAATATGTATGGAGCGCTATGCGGTCTGAGGCCTATGGAAAGGTTATCAATTATAGATGATCACCATCATATACTGTATAATCCAGTGGAGGATGCTGACGGGAGAACGGCTCATAATAATGGCCGGAACGGAGCAAATGGAATGGAATCAAACACCTGGAAACCCTGTGTTTGATATATTTAATACCATTCCACTGATTCCGCTCCAGTCATTAGGTTGAGTCCGTTCTCCCCAACTAAGGTGGCACCAACCTCCAGTCAATTTTTTA
This sequence comes from Oncorhynchus keta, assembly GCF_023373465.1. Lineage (NCBI taxonomy): Eukaryota > Metazoa > Chordata > Actinopteri > Salmoniformes > Salmonidae > Oncorhynchus > Oncorhynchus keta. Next base: position 69,609,991 of record NC_068448.1, read on the forward strand.
TGATGACCACAGTTTTTGCTTTCAGGACTTACTTTCTGTTGGTGGAACAAGGGGTCGTTAGGAAAATGTTTACACTTTGGAATAACATATGACAGGATGTAGTAATAAACATTACCATCAATCTTCCTGGGAACCATCTGACCTGGCTGACAGCATTTTAATACTAGATCAAAACCATTTTTCTCGATAGCAAATTCACATTCCATTACCAAAACGCATAAAGGTTGTAGGTCTGTCACTCAACTGTCACTCATCGAAATCCATTTTAAAATGTTAGTCATTTGAGAACTTGTTCTCAACTGGCCTACCTGGTTAAATAAAGGTGAAATACATTTTTTAAAAACTATTTAGCAGACACTCTTATCCAGAGTGAGTTACATGAGAAAGTAGGGTTAAGTGCTTTGCTCAAGAGCACATCATCAGATGTTTCACCTAGTTGGTTCGGGGATTCAAACCAGCAACTTTTTGGTTACCTGTCCAACAACTTTCTTTATTCACGAGAGACATACAGTAGGGTGGCTTTCATCTACTGGTGAAGAAGGCCAGGGGTGTGCAAAATCAAGAAATTTGTTATCCTGTCATTGGATTTCAAGCTTGGTGAGTCGACAAATACAACAATGATGGTGATTTTCCAGGGAACCAGAGATTAGATGAAGGAGTGGTCGTGGGTGTTTACGTGTGCTCACATGCATGGCTGAATGTACAGTACCAGTCAAAAGCTTGGACACACCTAGTAATTCAAGGGTTTTTCTTTATTTTTACTATTTTCTACATTGTAGACAAATAGTGAAGACATCAACACTGTAAAATAACACATATGGAATCATGTAGTAACCAAAAAAAGTGTTACAAGAATTCTTCAAAGTTGCCACCCTTTGCCTTGATGACAGCTTTGCACACTCTTGGCATTCTCTCAACCAGCTTCATGTGGTAGTCACCAGGACTGCATTTCAATTAACAGGTGAGCCTTGTTATAAGTTCATTTGTGAAATTAAGATGTGTATATGTGACCGGCAGTTTCAAATGGATACCACTTTGACTCTTCATGTCTCTTTGGGGGCTGAAATGAACCATGCAGACTAGAGGTCGACCAATTATGATTTTTCAATGCCGATACCGATTATAGGAGGACCCAAAAAAAGCTGATACCGATTATTTGGACTATTTTTTTATTTATTTGTAATAATGACAATTACAACAATACTGAATGAACACTTATTTTAACTTGATATAATACATCAATAAAATCAATTTAGCCTCAAATAAATAATGAAACATTGGTTTAAATAATGCAAAAACATTATTTTAAACCAATTTGGTTGGAGAAGAAAGTAAAAATGCAATATGTGCTATGTAAGAAAGCTAACGTTTTTAAGTTCCTTGCTCAGAACATGAGAACATATGAAAGCTGGTGGTTCCTTTTAACATGGGTCTTCAATATTCCCAGGTAAGAAGTTTTAGGTTGTAGTTATTATAGGAATTATAAGACTATTTCTCTCTATACCTTTTGTATTTCATATACCTTTGACTATTGAATGTTCTTATAGGCACTTTAGTATTGCCAGTGTAACAGTATAGCTTCCGTCCCTCTCCTCGCTCCTACCTAGGCTCGAACTAGGAACACATCGACAACAGCCACCCTCGAAGCAGCTTTACCCATGCAGAGCAAGGGGAACAACCACTCCAAGTCTCAGAGCGAGTGAAGTCACCGATTGAAATGCTATTAGTGCGCACCCCGCTAACTAGCTAGCCATTTCACATCGGTTACACCAGCCTAATCTTGGGAGTTGATAGGCTTGAAGTCATAAACAGCGCAATGTTTCAGAGCTGCTGTCAAACGCACAAAGGTGCTGTTTGAATGAATTCTTACAAGCCTGCTGGTGCCTACCACCGCTCAGTCAGACTGCTCTATCAAATCATAGACTTAGTTATAACATAATAACACACAGAAATATGAGCCTTAGGTCATAAATATGGTCGAATCCGGGAAACGATAATCTCGAAAACAAGAGGTTTATTCTTTCAGTGAAATACGGAACGGTTCCGTATTTTATCTAACGGGTGGCATCCATAAGTCTAAATATTCCTGTTACATTGCACAACCTTCAATGTTATGTCAAATTACGTAAAATTCAGGCAAATTAGGCTGCCAAACTATTGCATATACACTGACTCTGCGTGCAATGAACGCAAGAGAAGTGACACAATTTCACCTGGTTAATATTTCCTGCTAACCTGGATTTCTTTAAGCTAAATATGCAGGTTTAAAAATATATACTTCTGTGTATTGATTTTAAGAAAGGCATTGATGTTTATGGTTAGGTACACATTGGAGCAACGACAGTCCTTTTTCGCGAATACGCACCGCATCAATTATATGCAACGCAGGACACGCTAGACAAACTAGTAATATCATCAACCATGTGTAGTTAACTAGTGATTATGATTGATTGATTGTTTTTTATAAGATAAGTTTAATGCTAGCTAACAACTTACCTTGGCTTACTGCATTCGCGTAACATGCAGGCTCCTCGTGGAGTGCAATGTAATCAGGTGGTTAGAGCGTTGGACTAGTTATTAACTGTAAGGTTACAAGATTGAATCCCAGAGCTGACAAGTAAAAAATCTGGCGTTCTGCCCCTGAACAAGGCAGTTAACCCACCGTTCCTATGCCGTCATTGAAAATAAGAATGTTCTTAACTTATTTGCCTAGTTAAATAAAGATTAAATAAAGACTTTATTTTATTTTATTAAAACCATTTCAAATCGGTGTCCAAAAATACCGATTTCCGATTGTTATGAAAACTTGAAATCGGCCCTAATTAATCAGCCATTCCGATTAATCGTCGACCTCTAATGCAGACCTCTTTCCTTCAATACTGTTTCTTTCCAGAACCTCTTTATTTTCAGTGTCAGACGTAGATGACATTGTCACATTGTCACAGCACACCATGAGAAAGAAGTGGATGGCTCTTCATTTCTCTTACAGCAAGGCAGAAACTAGAATGTTTTCCATGTTCTTTACATTCCTTAATTGATTTTTGATAGCTTGTGTTTGTGTCTGATTAATGAAAGTGTACATGTGCTTTCTAAATTAGCCCTTTTCCTCTTTCTATTCTAGTCATTTTTATCACTTATCCTTGATACTGATTTGGAAACACAACTTGTGATTTGGTTCTTGGACGGAATACAATGAAGGTAGATTTACACCTCTCTTTCTTTCTCTACAGTCATGGGCAAAAGTTTTGAGAATTACACAAATTTTAATTTTCACAAAGTCTGCTGTCTCAGTTTGTATAATGGCAATTTGCATATACTCCAGAATGTTATGAAGAGTGATCAGATGAATTGCAATTAATTTCAAAGTCCCTCTTTGCCATGCAAATTATCTGAATCCCCCAAAAACATTTCCACTGCATTTCAGCCCTGCCACAAAAGGACCAGCTGACATCATGTCAGTGATTCTCTCATTAACACATGTGTGAGTGTTGATGAGGACAAGGTGGGAGATCACTCTGTCATGCTGATTGAGTTTGAATAACAGACTAGAAGCTTCAAAAGGAGTGTGGTGCTTGGAATCATTGTTCTTTCTCTGTCAACCATGGTTACCTGCAAGGAAACACGTGCCGTCATCCTTGCTTTGCACAAAAAGGGCTTCACGGGCAAGGATATTGCTGCCAGAAAGATTGCAACTAACTCAACCATCTCCTAAAGTTGATTCAGCTGCGGGATCGGGGCAACACCAGTACAGAGTTTGCTCAGGAATGGCAGCAGGTAGGTGTGAGGGGAAGACTTTTGGAGGATGGCCTGGTGTCAAGAACAGCAGCAAACAAGCAACTTCTCTCCATGAAAAATATCAGGGACATACTGATATTCTGCAAAAGGTACAGGGATTGGACTGCTGAGGACTGGGGTATAGTCATTTTCTCTGATAAATCCCCTTTCCGATTGTTTGGGATATCCGGAAAAAAGTTTGTCCGAAGAAGATTAGGTGAGCTCTACCATCAGTCCTGTGTCATGCCAACAGTAAAGCATCCTGAGACCATTCATGTGTGGGGTTGCTTCTCAGCCAAGGGAGTGGGCTCACTCACAATTTTGCCTAGGAACACAGACATGAATAAAGAACGGCACCAACACAATTCTGACAAACTCCAAGCATTGATTATGCAAGAATGGGCTGCCATCAGTTAGGATGTGGCCCAGAAGTTAATTGACAGCATGCCAGGGCGGATTACAGAGGTCTTGAAAAAGAAGGGTCAACACTGCAAATATTGACTCTTTGCATCAACTTCATGTAATTGTCAATAAAAGCCTTTGACACTTATGAAATGCTTGTAATTATTCTTCAGTATTCCATAGTAACACCTGGCAAAAATATCTAAAGACCCTGAAGCAGCAAACTTTGTGGAAATTTATATTTGAGTCTCTCTCAAAACTTTTGGCCACAACTGTATGTACGATCTCATTCTACCTTCTATCCTACGCTCCATGAAACCAAATGTCTTTCCTCCGGCAATTACGAGACCGAGTTCGGGAACAGATTGGCCTTTGCCAGACATTAAGAAACAACAGCTGTAGAGGGTGACTAGAACACATCTACAGATGTAGAATCTAAATTTGATCACCCTGTTGCAGGAGATCAGGATATTTGAAACGTGTAGTTGTGTATTTGAGGTTTAAAAAGAGTTGTAAAGTTCCTAATTTCCACTTGGAAATTTCAGACTTAATTTTCCCTTACGAAAAATCTATCAACCGTTACAAAAATGTCCATTAATTATAATCCACATAATTTCCTGTTGCTGCGGGATTATTTTCCTGCTGTAGGAGACTGGCTCAAAATAGGACAACTACAACTGTATACATACACAAAACAGAAAAAGACATTGTTATTTACACCACTTGACCAAAAGTATGTGGATACCTGCTCGTCGAACATCTCATTCCAAAATCATGGGTATTCATATGGAGTTGGTCCCCCCCTTTGCTGCTGTTACAGCCTCCACTCTTCTGGGAAGGCTTTCCACTAGATGTTGGGACATTGCTGCGGGGACTTGCTTCCATTCAGCCACTAGAGCGTTAGTGAGGTTGGGCACTGATATTGGGCGATTAGGCTTGGCTCATAGTCGACGTTCCAATTCATCCCAAAGGTTTTTGAAGGGGTTGAGATCATGACTCTGTGCAAGCTAGTCAAATTCTTCAAAACCGATCTCGACAAACAATTTCTGTATGGACCTCGCTTTGTGCACGGGGCATTGTCATGCTGAAACGGGAAAGAGCTTTCCCCAAACTGTTGCCACAAAGTTGGGATAACAGAATCATCAAGAATGTCATTGTCTGCTGTAGCGTTAATATTTCCCATGAAAAATAGCCTCACACCATTATTCCTCCTCCACCAAACTTTACAGTTGGCACTATGCATTCGGGCAGGTAGGGTTCTCCAAGAAAATGGTGAATGATGGTGAAGCTTGATTCATCACTCCAGAGAACGCATTTCCACTGCTCCAGAGTCCAGTGGCGGCGAGCTGTACACCACTCTAGCCGACACTTGGCATTGCGCATGGTGATCTTAGGATTGTGTGCGGCTACTCCGCCATGGAAACCCATTTCCTGAAGCTCCCGACAAACAGTTATTGTGCTGACATTGCTTCCAGATGCAGTTTGTAACTCGGTAGTGAGTGTTGCAACCGAGGACAGACGATTTTTACCCTCTACGCGCTTCAGCACTTGACGGTCCCGTTCTGTGAGCTTGTGAGACGTTGTTGTTCCTAGACGTTTCCTCTTCACAATAACAGGACTTACAGTTGACCGGGGCAGTTCTAGAAATTAGATGAACTGACTTGTTGGCAAGGTGGCATCCTATGACGGTGCCACGTTTAAAGTCACTGAGCTCTTCAGTACAGGACATTCTACTGCCAATGTTTGTCTATGGAAATCTAATGCCTGTGTGCTCGATTTTATACACCTGTCAGCAATGAGTGTGGCTGAAATAGCCTAATCCACTCATTTTAAGGGGTGTCCACATACCTTTGGCCATGTAGTGAATCGCAGGCAGGCAGGCAGGCAGGCAGGCAGGCAGGCATACCTTTGGCCATGTAGTGAATCTCTCTCTCGCACCCTGCCTGCCTGTCTGCCTGTCTGTCTGTCTGTCTGCTAGCCTAAGGCCAGGGATTTTAGTTTCAAATAGAGCTGTTTCATTCTGCTTCTGTTTTGAAGGTTTGTTTTTTCCACAGGGTGTTTCAAAATATATGTTCCTCAGTGGGTGACATTAAATCCCATTCCTTATTCCCCTAAGTGTAATAATATTGTAATGGAATAATAATATATAATAATAAGGTCAGGTCTGTATGTTTCATTATATCCTCTCATAATAGCAGTGTGATGCATTCTGAAGACAAGTTGTAGGATGTATTATATGAAATGTTTAAGAATTCCGGATCTGGGTGCAAATTAAATCATTTCAATACTTTAGCTGTGCTTGGTTGAGCTTGTCTGTTGCATTGGAACCAATAAAATGTCCCCAAAAGTTCAAACCCTGCCCTTTTAGCCATTCCAGGCTGACTTCTAATATGTCTGTGTAGCAGCAAGCTTTCACCTGACTCCACATGTCTTAAGGTTGTATTATGAAACAAACCTCCAGCACATGTATTATTATTGAAAGCACATAATATCCTATTTATTTGATGTCAAGAGATATATTAAAATGTGTACCCGTTGGGATGGGCTTGATGGCGTCCCAGTTGTTATATGCAAACAGCATTGGAGAAATATAAATAATCCCAACATGGAATTACGCCTCTGGGACTATGTCCTTAATTTAAAATTTGATCATACTCCAATAACATGAATCATACTTAATGACATTAAAACCTTATTCAAGCTTCATGACCATAATAAGTACTTTGCTAATTACATGGCTACAAAGGTAATTTAACAAAACAAAAAAGTTTGGTTGAACTCATACTTGTTGTGAGTGGAAAACATTGTGGATCATTTCACTCACACCTTTATGCCTTTAGATTCATACCCAAAGACCCATTGGACTGATTTAATGTGTAGTACAAGCTCCATTCTGTTACTTTGTCTCTGTTACAAAGCATTGTCCTTGCTGTGTGGTGGTTGAATATCAATGCTAATGTGTATAAATAACACACTCTACTACTTTTATTACTATATAACACAAATCCTGCCAGCAAAAAAAACGACTTTATGGAGATGCCTTTCTGTAGTGCCATATTGCTTTTTCTACTGCAACGTGTACAGGTTGAGATTTATCAGCCGTGAAATAAAAGCTGTCACGCCAGGGTCTTTGGGAATTGTATGCACAGTTGTCATCAATAGAATATGGTGTCCGGGAATGTTTTAGAAATGCAAAACAACCCACCGCTTTCATCACTCAGATATGGTTTCGAGTCTTCTCTTGTTGTTGTTTATGTGATTATGTTTAATCATCGGAGGAATGTTATGAAAATATATTTGTCTCAAGCTTAAATTACATTTCACTTTAATATGCCTATCTTGAAATGATTGTGGGTGTGCAGAATTAGAGAAATATGTTTTCATACTGTCCCACCAAATGAATCAAAGGGAAATACTTAATATTTCAAACTCAGAATCTCTCCCAAGGCATATACTGTACATGAACAAATATACTTATCAAACTATTATCCAATTCTTTTAGCTTTTGGCTAGAAGCCGCTCGTATTTCAAGGCTCAAAACGACGTTAACCATGACAATACTCTTCAGATGATTGGGATTGTTGATTTATCATAACCAAAGGCCTTGGATCTGCAGATGCTTGTTTCTGTTCTATCCACCAGAGGGTCCTTAATACATATCTATATCCTCCCACGCTATCATAACATGGTCTGATGAGATTGTAAACATTCCTGAAGAAGAACATTTGTTTAGGATTGTCACACTATGAAAGCTCACCTGACTGTGGGATGCATCTAAATGAAGGAAGAATATTATTTGGATGGTGGTGGAGGGAATTGAGGCTTCAGAACAAGAGGATTTTGTATATTACTTCAGGGTCTTCAGTCAAACTGTTCATCCACAGGTGTGCACGCACGCACGCACACACACACACACACACACGCACGCACGCACACACACACGCACACGCACACGCACACGCACACACGCACGCACGCAGGCGCACGCACGCAGGCAGGCGCACGCACGCACACACACACACACACACACAACAACACTAACAATTCTACAATGTCGGCCTTGAATGCACCCCTTCTAGAGGACGCTTCTCTAAGTTACAGTTGATCTTTACTAAACACCTAACCAGGGGTTAGGAAATTGCATCCCCCCCAGTTTTTTCATTGGAATGTGATACACAACAAGGCAACAGTGTGCTTTAGAACCATGCGGACACCGCCGAGTGGTCCGGTAGGCTGTTTGGAGTGTTCATCCGACTAGATGAAAAATGAATACAAATAATGTCCCCCCTCTTCTAAAACCAAAGTTGCGCCCCTGCTCCTAACACTAACCTTTTTACAGCAGACATGCTCACAAATGGCTTATTCGATAATGTGACACCAATATACAGTGCTATAGTTAACATGAACTAACTGCTTTCACACAGCGAGGCTCTAACGACTCTCATTTATACTCTGAAATCTTATCACTCTTCATTGAATACCTCGGGACATGACTGAGGCATGATTTCAAATCTGTGTGTGGTTCTTTAAAAGGACACCTTTTGTCTATATTTGGTGTCTGATGGAAGGTTCCAAGAACAAAGGTGGGTATAGTCTTTGAAATACCTTTGCTACATTTCAGACGAGCCTCTTCAAAATGAGACCCAATCGGTTTCACACAAACAGTTCCCAACATGTTATAACGCCAAATCAAAGTGACACAAGAGACTCAGACTTGAACTGATGTGATGGCCTTGAACAACGCGCTATAGAGTGCTTCATTGACATTCAACATGAGATAGAGGGACTGCAAAATGGACTGGTGTTTGTTGTGTAATCAAATGGTGTGGCTTTAGGGCTCTCTTTCTTTCTGCAGCTACTGAATGAAACCCTTCTCATTAGGAAGATGAGAACATCAGTTGAAAACACAAAACAAAGGCTCTAGCTATGTTTCCATTAACTTGTCCAGTGATTTTTATGTGGACATTTAGATAAACTAAATGTGACAATTGCCTGCCAATGTGCGTTTCCATTTTAACTATCTTGTGTCCGAGTGGTGCAGTGGTCTAAGGCACTGCATCTTAGTGCAAGAGATGTCACTACAGTCCCTGGATCGAATCCAGGCTGTAACATATCAGGCCATGATTGGGAGTCCCATAGGGCAGCGCACAATTTGCCCAGTGTTGTCTGGGGTATGCCGTCATTGTAAATAAGTATTTGTTCTTAACTGACTTGCCTAGTAAAATGTTTGATAAAAACGTCAGGACGTAATGACTACACACCTAGTGTTGAATAAAAATGTAGTGTTTCCATTACGCATTTAGGCACATTGAGTGTGAATAAATTGGAAACAGTCTGTTTGCCCTCCCACTTATCTGTTTCATGTCTCAGGTAGCCCGCGAAACCCAAGGTAGCCCGCGAAAGTAGGTTCCCTAGGCTAGTCCGTGCCATGGTGAGACTTGCACTCAAAAAATGATTGGACGATGAAACCTGCCAGTCAACCAGAAAAGCTCGGTGAAGCAATTCAGACATTCTTGAAAGTCAGGACAATCATTGTGCTGCAAAGAAACATTGTTTTTATAGTTCCATTTTTTTATTTTGCAAACAGTAGGCATTTAGAATTAAATGTGGCGTGAAAGTTATGACATGACATCACGTGCCTAGTGTACCTTCAAAAGTATTCACCAATAACAATTTATTTGAAAAACACAGTTTCAATCATAATTTGACTCAATAAAGAGAAAAAAATCCACCCCTGTCGAACGGATATAAATGTTACAGATGTGTAGAACATTTCTCTTATATCTGCCGTTTTCATCACACATGTCGCAATGATTATTTTTGCGACATTGCTTTTGTCGAATTAACCTGGATCAATGGATACTAGAAGCCTTCTGTGATACTATAGGCCTTCTGAGCAAACCTGGGTTCAAATAGTATTTGTTTTCTTTCAAATACTTTGAGAGTCTGCTAAAGCCTAGTCTAGAGTTTCAGATATGGCGGGATTTGCACTTTTGGGACTATTCCATTGGTTCCGTCGCTTCGGAGAAGCTCAATCAAGCACCGCTAACATATTTGAAAGACACAAATGACTATTTGAACCCATGGCTTCTTCTGAAGGAATTTAAGGGGAGATTATTTTTTGGTGGGAAGAGCGATGTATATTTTAGGACACCCACAGTCTCACCCTTTGTTGTCCTAAAATGTACACCGTAGGAGAGAGAATTAGGAGAGTGAATGTGTCCTCAGTATACTGTATCTTTGTCAGTAGTCGAAACACTGCGGTATGCAAGCCCTGTGGGGGTGTTTGTTTTCCCCAGTCTGTCACTGTCACACTGGGGAAGATCGGTCCCCGGAGAATGCCGAATGGGGCGATGTCCTAGTTTTAACACTGTTCTTTCACTCCAGACAATCATCATAACAGCATATTTGGATTGTTTATGAAACCAGGTAATCCTGTGTGGTAATGCTGGAATCTAATGTGGGGCTTCAAAATGTCGTCCTACATGTAGCTGTTTTTGCGATACATCATGCAGTTTGTAATCTTGTGTTTTCTTCAGTAAGTGCTTGAGGTGTCACTACAGAACCAGGTTCGATGTCCTCATGTGCAGTTGCAAACCGTAGTCTGGCTTTTTTATGGCGGTTTTGCAGCAGTGGCTTCTTCCTTGCTGAGCGGCCTTTCAGGTTATGTTGATAGAGGACTCGTTTTCCTGTGGATATAGATCATTTTATACCCATTTCCTCCAGCATCTTCACAAGGTCCTTTGCTGTTGTTCTGGGATTGATTTGCAATTTTCGCACCAAAGTACTTTAATCTCTAGGCGTCTCCTTCCTGAGCGGTATGACGGCTGTGTGGTCCCATGGTGTTTATACTTGCGTACTATTGTTTGTACAGATGAACGTGGTACCTTCAGGCGTTTGGAAATTGCTCCCAAGGATGAACCAGGTCTTGGCTGATTTCTTTTGATTTACCCATGATGTCAAGCAAAGAGGTGTGAAATAATCTGTCTGTAAACAATTGTTGGAAAAATTACTTGTGTCATGCGCAAAGTAGATGCCCTAACCGACTTTCCAAAACTATGGTTTGTTAACAAGAAATTTGTGGAGTGGTTGAAAAACGTTTTAATGACTCCAACCTAAGTGTATGTAAACTTCCGACTTCAACTGTACGTGTTTGTTTGAGGGAGCTTGTCTGAAGACCAAATGTGTTTCTGTATTGTATCATTTTGCTGCATGGCCTACAGTGGTCTACAGAAACAAATACAAATGTTCTATATATTTGTTCCAGTTCTAAAACTGTTGAAATCAAATATATTCCAGATTGTACTAAACATTGTCGCTATTCAGAGAACTGGCAGTGTGGTGCTAGGAGAACAACCTCTCCCTCAATGTGAGCAAGACAAAGGAGCTGATCGTGGACTACCTGAAAAGGCGGGCCGAGCAGGCCTCCATTAACATCAATGGGGCTGTAGTGAAGCGGGTCGAGAGTTTCAAGTTCCTTGGTGTCCACATCACCAACGATCTATCATGGTCCAAACACACCAAGACAGTCATGAAGAGGGCATGACAAAACCTTTTCCACCTCAGGAGGCTGAAAAGATTTGGCATGGGTCCCCAGATCCTCAAAAAGTTCTACAGTTGCACCATCGAGAGCATCCTGAATGGTTGCATCACCACCTGGTATGGCAACTGCTCGGCATCTGACCGTAAGGGGCTACAGAGGGTAGTACGTACAGCCCAGTACACCACCGGGGTCAAGCTTCCTGTCATCCAGGACCTATATACCAAGCAGGACCTATATACCAAGCAGGACCTATATACCAAGCCCATAAAACTGGCAGAGACTCCAGTCATCCAAGTCATAGACTGTTTTCTCTGCTACCGCACGGCAAGCGGGACCGGAGCGCCAAGTCTAGGACCAAAAGGCTCCTTAACAGCTTCTATCCCCAAGCTGTAAGACTGTTGAACAGTTAATCAAATGGCCACTGGACTATTACATTGACAGGGAGTTAGATTTGGGTCATTTAAGGTGAACATGGAAAAAAGGGGCAGATCCTTAAGATTAACACACTGGCGTTCTAGCGCTGAGGCTACCAGATTGGAATCTATGTTTAAAAAACATTTTTTTTTTTAAACTTATGATATGTTACTTAAGGGCCTCTCTTATCTGAGCACTACACATGTCCTCGTATCTATTTCATGTAAATCTGCCTGTGGTAATTGAACACAGTGATTTACCATGTACACCCTACTATGGAGTATGCTCTTCAAAAACAAGGAAGTAGGAGAGGGAGGGAAAGGGGAAATATTTCAGTCTAGTCTACCGTTCGTGTACAATGTCAAAGTTACGCGACCTTAGTATACTCTAACAAGAACATCGCTACTCCCACATTGACAGACATTACATTAATGGTTATGAATTCTGACATACACTGACCTCTGATACAAAGTCATCCTTCAGAAACACATGAGGAGACAGAAACAGGTAGTCGATTCTCTTGCTCAAGCCTTTTATCCCACTGTTCACAGATTCACAGTCTAAAGAGTGCTTTCATTTTATCAGAGCCCTCTCTCCCTATCCCACCTTATTTCTCTAATTTTTACTCTCGCTCTCTCGTTCTCTCTCACACACACACACACACACACACACACACACACACACACACACACACACACACACACACACACACACACACACACACACACACACACACACACACACACACACACACACACACACACACACACACACACACACACACACACACACTGCAGTCCATAACTCACATTCCTCTCACACAACTCCAGTTATAATGAGGGTGAAGAGCCTGATGTCAGGGGCCTAGGGATCCACATTTCCAGACTTTCAGACCTTCATGCAAATATCAGACCTCTCAGACCATAGAGCAGAGTAGACACACACCGTCTTTCGTGTGTTATTTGAGAGGGCAGGTGGAAGAGAAACTGTCAGTCAGTGGCAAACAGCAAACGTCAAATCAGACCTATCAAGACTGTCCAACAATAGAATTTGGCAAGACAGGATCTACCGGGTGGCGCAGTGGTCTAGGGCACTGCATCGCCGTGCTAGCTGTGCCACCAGAGACTCTGGGTTTGAGCCCAGGCTCTGTCACAGCCGGCCACGACCGGGAAGTCCATGGGGCGATGCACAATTGGCCCAGCGTCACCTGGTTTTGGCCGGTAGGGATATCCTTGTCTCATCGTGCACTAGCGACTCCTGTGGCGGGCCGGGCGCAGTGCGTGCTAACCAGGTCACCAGGTGCACAGTGTCTCCTCCGACACATTGGTGCGGCTGGCTTCCGGGTTAGATGCACGCTGTGTTAAGAAGCAGTGCGGCTTGGTTGTGTTTCAGAGGAAGATAGTAACTACTAACAATTGAATACCATGAAATTGGGGAGAAATGGGGGTAAAAAATTTTTTTAAAGAATATGGCAAGACTGTATTCAATTAAATGAAAATGGTGGTTTTTCCATAGTCCATTTCTTCCTTTTAATAATAATAAAGTTTGAGATTCTATGGCTTAGGAAAGCCATCAATGGGCTCCCAAGTGGCACAACGGTCTAAGGCACTGCATATCAGTGCGAGAGGCGTCAATACAGACCCTGGTTTGATTCCAGGCTGCATCACAACCGGCCGTGATTGGGAGTCCCATACGGCGGCGCACAATTGGCCCACTATCGTTAGGGTTTGGCCGGGGTAGGCTGTCATTGTAAATAAAGGTTAAATAAATAACAACTAATGAGCACGTGTATTGAAAAGAGTCAACTGGTTTGCCTAATATCGTTCCGAGTGCTAGGAAAAGAAACACTGCGGAAATATATTTATTTTTGACCATGACACGTTAGGAATTCATAGTGACAGATACATGGAGTTCTGAGGGTGTGAAGAATGGGATTCTGAAGTGCAAACCTCAAAGCCATTTTGTTATGTCAGCCTTTGTGAGTGAATATGTGTTTACACAGTGTTATGGTATTTACGGTAAAGCCATTAAAATGGTCACATTGTCATTTACAATGGTAATTCTCATGCACTTGGGTTGGGTAAGTTACTTTCTAAATGTAATCCATTACAGTTACTAGTTACCTATACAACATTTCTATCAATAACGTAACTTTTGGATAACCCAAACTTAGCAATGTAATCGGATTACTTTCAGTTACTTTTTTGGATTATTTTCACCATAAAAGGGATTAGAAGAAGACAAAGGATCCATCAAACGCATTTTGTGTGTCATAGTGGTCTCTGACGTTTGGTCCGACTCGCTCAGGTGGAACAAACTTACAGTAAACTTGCACCTTTTTTCAATACTGAATTGAATGTAATTGAGAAAACAGAAAGGTGTCATATTGTTATTTATATTTTTTAAGTAATCCAAGACGTAATCATCTAGTTTTAATCTGATTACAATATTTTTGCTGTTAAAATCTAATTACAGTTCATTTTTTGTAATCAGATGATGTAATCAGATGTAATCAGTTACTATCCAACCCTGCACTTAAAACAGGTAAAGCATAAAGAGGGTTGGAATGATCAAAAACAGATTTAATTTATTTAACTAGGCAAGTCAGTTAAGAACAAATTCTTATTTTCAATTACAGCCTAGGAACAGTGGGTTAACTGCCTTGTTCAGGGGCAGAACAACAGATTTTTACCTTGTCAGCTCTGGGATTCAATCTTGCAACCTTTCGGTTACTTAAGTCCAACGCTCTAAACACTAGGCTACCTACCTACCTGTTGTATTGGTTTTACAGTCTCTCCCATATAATAACCTATAATAGCTTATTGGTCAACACGCTGCCTCATTCCAATACCGCACTTAACAACAGTTTCTATGAGAAATATCACACCATTGATGAACATATCGATTTTCTTCTTAATTAAAATGGTTGTAAACCATAACGGCACATCAGTCCATTCTTTACAGTTAGGAAAATTAGCACAAATCATTACGGTCTAATTGATTTGAAGGGTTTGTGTGCTTCCTGAAGACACTTATGGTACGGATTGATATTCCATGGCAACCTAATCTGTCACGATTAGATTTGTGGGTCATGAAGCTTTTAAAAAGTCAATGGAGAGAGAGTTGAAAAGAAACCCGGCCCCTTCCTGTTATTATAACAATTGTATTTGTGTAAAGGTCATATTCTGTTCAATTTAAAATGGTGAGCATAATAAAGAGTTTCTGAGAAGATGTATAGCCACTAATGCATAGGCTAAAAGATTTATGCATGAGCACTTACGTTATATTTACTATATAATGTGATTGTAAAAATTCCACGGCAACCTGTCTTCACTGACGGATGACTTGTTATTCTATACGTCACACTCAGAGGCACCTCTGAGTTGTACAAATTGGAGGGACACAGTACAGTACAATAATACACAAACTGTCCCTGCTACTATTGAAAGATCAAATCTGAATTCTCTCTCTGTCATTTGTTTGGGGTGGGGGGGTTATGCAGTGGACCCCAGTGCATCACTTTCACTCACTGTGGAACATCACGCAACTGAAGAGATTACAGGATGTTTTTTTTTGCCATTGCCAGGGAAGTCAAGTTTAGGGCACAAGCTGTCCATATTTGATATCATAAAATAAGAACTCATGTAACCAGCACTAACCGCTCACTTATATACAATAGATTCGCTCTCAAATTGACTTTTTATTTTTAGTCTGAAAGCAAAGCACGAGGGATGGGACATTTTAAAAGCTTTGCCTGAAGGTAATGCTTTCGAGGGGAAGATATTGCCACCGTATTCTGTGCAAGGGATTTAGGCTGAGGCTTTCAGCGAGCGCTTATTTATGGTTGTGCCATGTCTAGCTCGAACTTAAACGTGACGTTATTCGAAGTTAGGACTAAACTCCAGACAATGCATGTAGGTTAACTGTATTCAGTATGTTGTGGAAAAATTGCAGATAGATAGCCTTGAACCAGTGACCCTACCCACATAACCTAGTACAATTACCTAGCTACAGTTGCTCAAGGCTAGGACGCCTCAATTTGTATTCTAGGAGTAGTAAAGTTTTGCTTGCCTCATAGAGTCCTGGGTATGTGCCAACTAATATTTCACTGAGCCTCCTACAGATACGGACCTTTTGAGGAATTTTAACAAAATACAGAAGGACATTAAAGCGTAACAACAAGAAGGTATACTATCGATTTAACCCTTGGCTTGGTTACTAATCAAATTGGTTGAGATTACAATACACTGAACCTAAAAGAAAAACTACAAAATTGACATCAATAGAGAGTATTTTTTAAATATATTATTAGTTTGTCAATGTTTCTTCTTTGTTCATGTGTGTATACCATAACATAATTGATCATCATATTTGAGAAATGTTCCACATTTTTGATCAGCTACTTTTCCCAATGGACAATCTCAAGACTTGCCTGCAAATAATTAGGATTTATCTGTTTTATTTTAAAGAGACGTGATTAAAATGTCCTTTAATCCCTGTGAGTTTTATTAGCCCTCATTCACCATGACAAACTGATTTCCTGAATTAATAGGTTGTCTGCCAACAAATGAAGCCAATGGACTAGTAACCGGAAGGTTGTGAGTTCAAACCCCCGAGCTGACAAGGTAGAAATCTGTCGTTCTGCCCCTGAACAGGCAGTTAACCGACTATTTCCAGGCCGTCATTGAAAATAAGAATATGTTCTTAACTGACTTGCCTGGTTAAATAAAGGTAAAAAAAAAAAAAAAAAAAAAAAAATGGCTTGTCCCTCTATGCTGCTGTCTACAGATACACAGAGTTGTAATTGAAAATGGGACACAGGGATCGCAATGTGAAAAAGGTATCACCATAAATGTCACAGAAATATCACAAGTGTCATTATACAGAATATGATGAGACAGGAGCCTTTACAGGCTTCAATAGCAACAGAAAAATTGCCTGTCCTAAAAAGTTGAATGTTTATTATTGCATCTTCATGTGTGGCTAAGTTGCAGTTCTTTAAGCTGAAAATGTTGCGATGGCATTATGTCGTGAAGACGGTAATATCTGCTGTTTTAAAATAGACCATGACAAACAATATCACTATAATGAGTAAAAGTATTTGTAATTGTGTCTTATGATAGGCGCTATATCATAATGCAGTCTTATGACAGTGACCTAAAGTCAAGTGTTAGTAGTTGATTCAACTATTTATTTGGTTAGTTGAGGATCAACCCTAACAAACCAGAAGTGAAATTAAGTATTATAGGAAACATAACTCAGAGTGTTCGCTAGAGGGGAATGTCAATGTCACCAACCACTTCCCTGTCAATGTCAGCAACCACTACCCTCTCAAAGTCACCAACCACTACCCTCTCAATGGCACCAACCACTTCCCTCTCAATGTCACCAACCACTTCCCTCTCAATGTCACCAACCACTTCCCTCTCAATGGCACCAACCACTACCCTCTCAAAGTCACCAACCACTACCCTCTCAATGGCACCAACCACTTCCCTCTCAATGTCACCAACCACTTCCCTGTCAATGTCACCAACCACTACCCTCTCAAAGTCACCAACCACTACCCTCTCAATGGCACCAACCACTTCCCTCTCAATGTCACCAACCACTTCCCTCTCAATGTCACCAACCACTTCCCTCTCAATGGCACCAACCACTACCCTCTCAAAGTCACCAACCACTACCCTCTCAAAGTCACCAACCACTTCCCTCTCAATGTCACCAACCACTTCCCTCTCAATGTCACCAACCACTTCCCTGTCAATGGAACCAATGTCACATCCTGACCTTAGTTCATTTTTTATGTCTCTGTTTTAGTTTGGTCAGGGCGTGAGTTGGGGTGGGCATTCTATGTTTTCCATTTCTATGTGTTTGTCCTGGTATGGTTCTCAATCAGATGCAGCTGGCAATCGTTGTCTCTGATTGAGAACCATACTTAGGCAGCCTGTTTTTCCCACTTCAGTTGTGGGTAGTTGTTTTCTGTCTGTGTTTACCATACAGAACTGTTTCGTGTCATTCACGCTCTTTGTTGTTTTTGGTCATTTAGTGTTCTGTTTATTTCCTTAAACATCATGAACAGTTACCACGCTGCACCTTGGTCCTCACTTTCTCCCTCCAACGAAGATCGTTACAACCAACAACTTCCCTGTGAATGGCACCAACCACTTCCCTCTCAATAACTGCTTCCCTGTCAATGCCACCAACCACTTCCCTCTCAATAACCACTTCACTCTCAATGTCACCAACCACTTTGTAACGGCGTTCTTCGTTTGTCGAAAGAGAGTTGGACCGAAATGCAGCGTGTTTGTTACTCATGATCTTTAATGAAGGAAAACGGAACGATACATGAAATAACTCAATACAAAAACAACAAACGGAACGTGAAACCTAATTACAGCCTATCTGGTGAAACTACACAGAGACAGGAACAATCACCCACGAAATACAAAGCGAAACCAGGCTACCTAAATACGGTTCCCAATCAGAGACAACGAGAATCACCTGACTCTGATTGAGAACCGCCTCAGGCAGCCAAGCCTATACAACACCCCTAATCAGCCGCGATCCCAAATACTACAAACCCCAATACGAAAATACAATAACATAAACCCATGTCACACCCTGGCCTGACCAAATATATAACGAAAACACAAAATACAATGACCAAGGCGTGACACACATACAGTACCTGAGTGTTACTTCGCTCATATTTTACATTTAGCATATGTAGATACTCTCATCCAGAGTGACTTACAGGACCAATTAAGGTTAGGTGCCTTGCTCAAAATCACATCGACTGATTTTTCACCGAGGCGGCTCAGGGATTCAAACCCGCGACCGTTCAGTTACTGGCCCATGGCTCTTAAACGCTCGGCTACCTGCATATCTAGAGAGCATTCAGGTGACAGGTATACTACATGGATACCAGATACCAAGGCAAAAACATATGTAGACCTACATGGATACCAGATACCAAGGCAACCCTTGGGCTGTTTAATGTCAAAGAAGTGATGGAAGAAGGCTCATCTTGCTAAGTAGGAATCTAAATAACATTGAAGAAAGAGTGGGTGACAGATGTGTGTCCTCGTCTTGAAAAGACTGTTTCCTTCAGGTGATGTTTTCTACACTGTGGCGTGATGAATGTGTGTGGCGAAACATGAGCGAGACACGGCCATGAGCGGATAATCAGCATTGTGTTGTTATGCTTTCTAAAGCGCCAAGTTAGTCGCATATGGAATAAAAGGGCATGTCATAACCGTGCGGAAGTGTTTGTTTGAATACAGAGGATTTGATGAAACACCATTCAAGCACAGTTGAAGGCAGAGGAAGTGAATGTTAATATGTTGGTGATGTATTTGGGTTCAAAAACCTGGTGACTGAGTGCACAGCAAATACCATTAACTGTATTTTTCATAGGTTTAGCATGAGTCGGGACTTGTTTGGTTGTGCATATAAACTCAGTGGTGTTTTCCTCACTCAAACTTGTTTTGAGGACAGCTGTGCCTCGAGGGTAGAATGAATGTGATTGGTTGGATGAAAGCTCAATACAGTCAGTGGCTGAGATTACAACACCTGGTGAGAGTGAAATAAATGAAAGGCTTGCTGGTAGAGCTCGCAACACATGGATTGTTATACACAAGGTTGCTGGTTCAAGTCCCACCCCATCCCCGAATCTTAACTAGTCACCTAAACATAACCCAAACTCTAATCATACCAATTGGAATGACTTGCCATAAATTAACCAATCACATTTTATGCCCAAATTTATCCAATCATTTTTTTCTGTTCACGCCCTTACAGCGAGATGTAATAAGGAAAACTCCACTCTGCACACATAAAGACACAACCTTGTCCTGTCAAATTGGGGCTTGACTAACAGTATAATAGGAAAACATTTTCTCCACTGCCCCAAATTCATCTGTAACCATTTTAAAAGTGTGCATTGCTGTAAGACTAAACATGATCAAGTTTGGAAACAAAATTCTGTGAGTGCTTATTATTGTCCTCCATTATTTTGAATTGATTCTTCTCCCCACAGAGTCTTGGACGGTGTCGAGAGTCTAAAACAGTGCCTGAGGCATTTAGCCGGCAGATCATTTAAAAACCATTTCTGCTGCCTTTCAGACAAATTACCCAAATGCCTTCATTAAATGACCCAAGTAGCTTTGTGAAGAACCCGACTGTTACTGTTAATAACACAGACCCAGGCATTTAAACACTGTAACGAGTATCTAACACCGGCACTGAGAGACACAGACAGACAGAGTCTCAGTAAGCCCCGTGAGTCCAGATAGCCCATCTCTAAATCCTGATCAATGCACAGCCATGTAATCAAACAGGCTTTTGCAACGATTGATGCCCTTTCTGAATCTGCAATTCAAATGGAGCTTTATCATTCTGCCAAGAAAGAACCTGCCTATCACCCCCCTTCTGTCTGGGCCTGATGACACATGAGTGCTGAGAATGTAATTTTCGAGGCCTTAAACCAAAGTTCAGTTGAGGAACATTTGATAGTCATTTTAGATGTCTTTCATTAAGCTCAAAACTGGGTTGTTGAACTTAGTTGTTTGATAAGAGGCCACCCTAATGCTTAAAGGTCCAATGCATTTTTTTTTTATCTCAATATCATATAATCAAATTTAGGTAACAATTAAATACGTTACTATGGTTGTTTTCAATTAAAACTGTCAAAAATAATTTTAAAAAATATCTTCTTAGCAAAGAACAATTTCTCAAGCAAGAATTTTGCTAGGACTGTCTGGGAGTGGTCTGAGTGGGGAGGAAAACTGAAAACGAGCTTTTATTGGCAGAGAGGTTTTGAACTGTCTTTCTTGATGTCACCAGGCAGGCAAAAACTCCATCGCACCAAAACACGCTGAAATTTCAGGCAGTCTTTTCAAACAGCTCTTACACTAAAAGAGAATTATAATCATTATTCCAACCTCGTATTGTGGAAACATATATAAAACCACAGTTAAATCATGTTTTTGACTGCACTGGGCCAAAAATAGACTCTAAAAGGATCAGTCAACTTGACAATGTGTGTGTATGGATGAAGTTGCTTCTTCAAACAGGAAGAAAGCATCACTGACAGATTAGAATAACTACTGTAACAGAGTACTCTCGGTATTGGGCATTCCTCAGTGGCATGATTGCAAACAGAACAATTTCCTTGCATAATAAATTACATTTATAGAATACATGAATAAAATTATCAAATAATTTGGCCTCATTCCAGATCTGTTGAGAATAATATGTCTCTTCTGTGTACACTACTTCCCATTTGCCAATTTGAGGGACATGCATCTAATTGACATATGTCATGTTGACTAATGTATCATGGCACCAACTCCTGTCCAATAGGACCATGTCATAGATGTGTGCTCGGAAAGGGTGGGTATCCATAACTGGCCATGTAGGACAAAGAAAATGTTAGGTTAACATTCCACATACTGTAGCATGCCCATGTGGGTCTTGGGAGGATTACTACTGTAGCGTAGGTAGGGGAAGTCTCACAGCCAAATATGATCCCCCTTTGGGAGCATACATCTCAGATACTCACCTAATGTCCTTCCCACTACTGCACTGATCCTCTCTGGCATCTCCTTCAAACCACGTGTCCTAGAAATATGCAAGAGATGAGGACCACATAGAAACTAATCAGATGATATAATGTTTGATACAATCTTTTTGGAATCATTTTACATACGGGAACAAAATAGTTAACTAATGATCCAGGGATCAGAAACCCATAGGCTGTAAGCTTTAAAAACATTAAGACAAATCTCAAAACCACAGCATATGTTGGCTCAGTCCTGTTATTAAACTTCCCTCATGGGAGAGTACAACACATATCCCTTTACTTCAAGATGTATGAAAACATACCCTGAAAACAATTATACCATAATTATACCATAAAAACGAAAATATACCCCCTTCCACATTTTGTTGTGTTACAGCCTGGATTCAAAATGGATTCAATATATTTTATTTCTCACCCATCTACACACAATATCCCATAATGACAAAGCGAAAACATATTTTAAGACATGTTTGCAAATGTATTGAAAATGAAATAAAGAAGTATCTGAGTCAATACTTTGTAGAAGCATTTTTTGGACTGAACCAGGTTTTCCTTTAGGATTTTGCCATTCAATTTATTTTTCATCCTGAAAAACACCTCAGTCCATAACAATTACAAGCATACCCATAACCCGATGCAGCCACCACTATGCTTGAAAATATGGAAAGTGGTACTCATTAATGGGAATAACTAGTCAGTTGCACAACTGAATGCATTCAACTGAAATGTGTCTTCTGCATTTAACCAAACAACTTAATCAATGTCCACATCATCAGCACCCAGGGAGCAGTTGTGGGGGTTAATTGCCTTACGCAAGGGCATATTTGTTTACATTGCTGGCTGCAGGATTTGAACAAGCAACCTTTTGATTATGTCCCAACGCTCTAACCAGTAGACTACCTTACACCCTAATGTGTTGTGTTGGATTTGCCCCAAACGTAACAAAAATTGAATTGCTTTGCCTCATTTTTATGAGTATTACTTCAGTGCCTTGATGCAAACATATACTCTAAACTTGGTTTACCCCAATGTCTGTAAACAATGTAAATGTAAACAAACACGGTTTAGCTTTAAATGTTTAAAATTATAATTGTTGATTTCATGGATGGTCAGTCCTTGCATCCATAGCTCGGTCTATGAATTTGAGAATTGTTACATTTCTCCTGCCCCATCCCTCAGCTCTTTACCAAAACAGAGGCGGTGCGTGTGCTTGTTATTGTTTCAACCGCGGATTGGCTCTTTATGTGATTACGATTATGTGAGGTTAGCTTGTGGCTGAGAGTCTAAATATTTGTCCCACTGACTGAAAGCCTAAATCGATCACTTCAATTACAGCAATGGAGGCTCCTCAGAGGAGGAAGGGGAGGACCATCCTCCTCACTGAATATAAAAATATATGTATATATTGATCCTTTTTAGATAAAACTATACTAAATATATTCACATGTAATTAAATAATTGGCTATTAAATAATAGCCTCAGCAGCACACGTCTGATGCACACGTCTGATGAGCAACACACGGCCATGGTTTCCCCCATTGTATTTGAAATGCAGATAAAGTGAGTTTGTCTGCTAATCAGTGTTGTGGGGAATAGGCTACACAAACACGTTGTCTGTTTCGATTCATATCATGTCTTGGTTCATTTTACATATGAATCTTCCTATACTTTTAAATTCAAATGATTACCTAACATGGCATATTACTGCTGAAACACATCACATCTTATCTGAATGTCCCACTCTATTATTTGCATAATATGTCATGATGCATGACAATCTTGCGACAGCCTGCACCTTGCACGTACAGTATATACCCATATATATATTAATGTAAAGATATCCATGAGCTTTCGGGGACAGCTGTCCCACAATATATCTGTATTAAAACAATGAACATTCTGCTGAGTTTGGCCATTTCACAGAGACTCCTTTCCTTCTCAAAAAACATTTGATTTAAATATTTGTCACACTGATTTAATGATTCCCTGTGGACCGTGCAGGTCATGAAATTGCTCTGCTACCAACAACATTTCTGCTGATGTGAGGTAATTTGTGCAGAATATAATAACCAGATTTATTGGTGTGGGAGGAGAGAAGATATGACAGACTAATCGCTACACACACACACACACAGACTGACAGTACATGGAAGCACACACATATGCACGTGTGCAATCACGACAGACAGACAGACAGACAGACAGACAGACAGACAGACAGACAGACAGACAGACAGACAGACAGACAGACAGACAGACAGGCACTATTTTTGTTGAGAATCACTATTTTTTTTGCCCTTAAAAATGTCCCAATAAACAAGTAAAGAAAATATGGACAAAATGTAATAAATGATTCAAACAAGGAAATGTTTCCAGATACCGTTTAGGCCAGTGTTTGACTGTATGGGGATTCATTGGCCACCATTTCCCCCCTGCGTTCAGGGTAACAGTATGTTGTTAGGGTCTGATTATGTACTAATTCTAATTAGATATGAGCTCCAAACCTAGGGTGACATCCACCCAGACTTTCTCTTCTGTAATGAGTCCCACTGGACTGGACTGGAGCATCCAGATTCCACACCTCTAATAGGAGGAGAGAAATAATAGCCAGGCCTGATAAAGGAGGACAAAGTTAATCAGTGAAGGAAGGGGAAACAAAATAATGGAAAAACTTTGGGGACACTTTACTTAAAGATCACAGGAATAATACTTTATTACCTATTGGAAGCTTGTTATGGTGTCTTATTGTAAGGCATAGAATAATGGTATGTCTCTGTACAGCCTGGTCTGCAACATTAGACTGCTACAGATGTAGGATCTTAATTTGATCGCCCTGTTGCAGGAGAACTTTCCTGCAATGCAGAACATTTTAAACTTAGTAACTTAGTAGTGTATTAGAGGTTTAAAAAGGCTTCTGAAGTAATTCAAATTTTACTGTTGCTTCAGAACTAGTTTCCTGCTGTTTCCTGGCTCAAATTGAGATCCTACATCTGTATACTTAGCGTTTCTCCAAGGTATGTCAGGAGCAGCTCAGTAAATGTTCAACTGAATCAAAATGGCTGTTATTTAGTCAGGTATCAAGAGCTTACCGGCACTTTTAACAGTTATACTGTAATAGCCGTAACTCATTGGAACTCACCATGTTATTTGACAAAGCCCCACATTTTTCTGTCCACTGGTTTCACAGCATAGACAAATGACAGTTCAGTTTGACACATTGCTCAATGGCCAGGGCTACATCCCTCTTGTCTGGCATCAGCACCCGGCTTCCCTCTGCAACTTCCATCCACCATGTCATTTCAGATAGACTTTTTTTTATACAATGAACTGCCAAGAAAAGATGTCATCATGGATAGCGATTCCTCTTTTTCAGGGTACATACCACACTGATGGTGGAACTTTGTCAAAAGCCTGCTCAAATACTAGATGATCACTTTGAAGGATATAGTGTTTGATCTGTGATAGTCTGGGAGATTAGTGCAATGCATTATGTTAATTGTTTAACTCAGGAACCACAACTGCGTATTAGTGTACAACAGGGCAATTTAAAAGATATGACAGTATAGAACCACTATACAGTCATTTCTACAGTAGACAGTGGTTCTATGCAGACATTACTACAGTGGACAGTGGTTCTATGCAGACATTACTACAGTGGACAGTGGTTCTATGCAGACATTATAGTAGACAGTGGTTCTATGCATACATTACTACAGTGGACAGTGGTTCTATGCAGACATTACAGTAGACAGTGGTTCTATGCAGACATTACTACAGTGGACAGTGGTTCTATGCAGACATTACTACAGTGGACAGTGGTTCTATGCAGACATTATAGTAGACAGTGGTTCTATGCATACATTACTACAGTGGACAGTGGTTCTATGCAGACATTACAGTAGACAGTGGTTCTATGCAGACATTACTACAGTGGACAGTGGTTCTATGCAGACATTACTACAGTGGACAGTGGTTCTATGCAGACATTACAGTAGACAGTGGTTCTATGCAGACATTACTACAGTGGACAGTGGTTCTATGCAGGCATTATAGTAGAAAGTGGTTCTATGCAGACATTACTACAGTGGACAGTGGTTCTATGCAGACATTACTACAGTGGACAGTGGTTCTATGCAGACATTACTACATTAGACAGTGGCACTATACAGACATTACTACAGTAGACAGCGATTCTATAAAATCAAATCACATCCAATTTTATTGGTCACATATACGTGTTTAACACGTGTTATTGTGGGTGTAGCAAAATGCTTCTAGCTCCAACAGTGCAGTAATATATAACACTTACACAACATACAGTATACCCAATACACACAAATCTAGTAAAGGAATGGAACTAAGAATATGTAAACATAGACGAGCAAACAGGGACCCGAACCAGCGATCCATCAGCCACCGGCCCAAACAGAAAACAATGCAAAAAACAAAACACATGAAGTACAACAAAAATCATAACAGCAAGATCAACTGAATATGTTTGAGTGCATGTATGGCACTATTTACGTGTGTGTGTGTGTGTGTGTGTGTGTGTGTGTGTGTGTGTGTGTCCGTGTATTTCATTTTAATGACTTTGTGTGTATATGCATGTGTACAAACACCTGCACAGCATCATCCTCAGGCAAACCAGCATTAGCTGTAAAAACACTGTCCCTCAGTGTCATTTAAAAAAAAATGTTTTATTCAACTTTATTTAACCAGGTAGGCAAGTTGAGAACAAGTTCTCATTTACATTTGGAACCTGGCCAAGATAAAGCAAAGCAGTTCGACACACAACGACACAGAGTTACACATGGAGTAAAACAGACATACAGTCAATAATACACTAGAAAATAAGTCTATATACAATGTGAGCAAATGAGGTGAGATAAGGGAGGTAAAGGCAAAAAAGACCATGGTGGCGAAGTAAATACAATATAGCAAGTAAAACACTGGAATGGTAGATTTGCAGTGGAAGAATGTGCAAAGTAGAGATAGAAATAATGGGGTGCAAAGGAGCAAAATAAATAAATACAGTAGGGGGAGAGGTAGTTGTTTGGGCTAAATTATAGATGGGCAATGTACAGGTGCAGTAATCTGTGAGCTGCTCTGACAGCTGGTGCTTTAAGCAAGTGAGGGAGATAAGTGTTTCCAGTTTCAGAGATTTTTGTAGTTCGTTCAAGTCATTGGCAGCAGAGAACTGGAAGGAGAGGCGGCCAAAGGAATAATTTGTTTTGGGGGTGACTAGAGAGATATACCTGCTGCTATGGTGACCAGCGAGCTGAGATAAGGGGGGACTTTACCTAGCAGGGTCTTGTAGATGACCTAGAGCTAGTGGGTTTGGCGACGTGTATGAAGCGAGGGACAGCCAACAAGAGTGTACAGGTCGCAGTGGTGGGTAGTATATGGGGCTTTGGTGACAAAGCGGATGGCACTGTGATAGACTGCATCCAATTTATTGAGTAGGGTATTGGAGGCTATTTTGTAAATGACCTCGCCGAAGTTGAGGATCGGTAGGATGGTCAGTTTTACAAGGGTATGTTTGGCAGCATGAGTGAAGGATGCTTTGTTGCGAAATAGGAAGCCAATTCTAGATTTAACTTTGGATTGGAGATGTTTGATGTGAGTCTGGAAGGAGAGTTTACAGTTTAAACAGACACCTAGGTATTTGTAGTTGACCACATATGCTAAGTCAGAACCGTCCAGAGTAGTGATGTTGGACAGGCGGGCAGGTGCAGGCAGCGATCAGTTGAAGAGCACGCATTTCGTTTTACTTGTATTGAAGAGCAATTGGGGGCCACGGAAGGAGAGTTGTATGGCATTGAAGCTCATCTGGAGGGTTGTTAACACAGTGTCCAAAGAAGGGCCAGAAGTATACCGAATGGTGTCGTCTGCGAAGAGGTGGATCAGAGACTCACCAGCAGCAAGAGCGACATCATTGATGTATACAGAGAAGAGAGTCGGTCCAAGAATTGAACCCTGAGGCACCCCCATAGAGTCTGCCAGAGGCCCGGTCAACAGGCCCTCCGATTTGACACACTGAACTCTATCAGATAAGTAGTTGGTGAACCAGGCGAAGCAATCATTTGAGAAACCAAGGCTATCGAGTCTACCGATGAGGATGTGGTGATTGACAGAGTCGAAAGCCTTGGCCACATCAATGAATACGGCCGTACAGTATTGTTTATCATCGATGGCGGTTAAGATATCGTTTAGGATCTTGAGCGTGGGTGAGGTGTACCCATGACCAGCTCTGAAACCACATTTCATAGCGGAGAAGGTATGGTGGGATTCCAAATGGTCTGTAATCTGTTTATTGACTTGGCTTTCGAAGACCTTAGAAATGCAGGGTAGGATAGATATACCGTAGGTCTGTAGCAGTTTGTGTCAAGAGTGTCCCCCCCTTTGAAGAGGGGGATGGCCTCAGCTGCTTTCCAATCTTTGGGAATCTCTGACGACACGAAAGAGAGGTTGAACAGGCTAGTAATTGGGGTCGCAACAATTTCGGCAGATGATTTTAGAAAGGTTCCAGATTGTCTAGCCCGGCTGATTTGTAGGGGTCCAGATTTAGCAGCTCTTTCAGAACATCAGTTGACTGGATTAGGGAGAAGGAGAAATGGGGAAGGCTTGGGCGAGTTGCTGTGGGGGGGTACAGTGCTGTTGACCGGGGCAGGGGTAGCCAGCTGGAAAGCATGGCCAGTTGTAAAAAAATATTTTTTTAAATGCTTATTGAAATTCTCAATTATAGTGGATTTATCGGTGGTGACTGTGTTTCCTATCCTCAGTGCAGTGGGCAGCTGGGAGAAGGTGTTCTTATTCTCCATGGACTTTACAGTGTCCCATAACTTTTTTGAGTTTGTGTTGCAGGAAGCAAATTTCTGCTTGAAAAATCTAGCCTTGGCTTTTCTAACTGCCTGTGTATATTGCTTCCCTGAAAAGTTGCATATCACGGGGGCTATTCGATGCTAATGTAGAACGCCATAGGATGTTTTTGTGTTGGTTAAGGGCAGTCAAGTCTGGAGAGAACCAAGGGATATATCTGTTCCTGGTTCTAAATTTCTTGAATGGGGCATGCTTATTTAAGATGGGTATTGGGTCATGGGTCATTCAAACGTACTTTTTTGTTAAGTTTTAACTTTATTTTTTATACTTTTATATTTGACCGTCATTCTATCCCCCGCCCAGTAACTCCACTCCCACTTGTCTCCAGCTCCACAACCCTCAGCTTCCCTCAGCCCATCCCACCTATTTCTGCTGGCCACCCTCTTCAGATTTCTACACACCATATATCTTTCAACTATGCTGTGATGTTTAACATACAATTTCAATCTATCTAATCGAATACAATCCACAGATTGCGAGTTGAAGATAAATTATTTTACTAAGAGTATTAGTATATTAGTAATTGACTGACCCGGTCTCTCCAGATCTCCCAACAGTACTATTTCTAGGGTCAATTTTAGATCAATGTTATGCATGGACGAGCAATGTTACTACACTAGTCAGGGGTTCTATACAGACATTACTACATTAGACAGAGGTTCAATACAGACATTACTACAGTAGACAATTGTAATAGTAAATATGATAATAAAAACAGTTTTGTTAAACTTGTTAACTTTCCAATAAACTCACTCCCAAATCAAATGAATGATTATGACCATGTAAAAAATGTAGTGTCTATCTGTGTGCATGCGTACATGTGTGGTTGCGTACTCTCTGTGTGTGTGTGTGTGTGTGTGTGTGTGTGTGTGTGTGTGTGTGTGTGTGTGTGTGTGTGTGTGTGTGTGTGTGTGTGTGTGTGTGTGTGTGTGTGTGTGTGTGTGTGTGTGTGTGTGTGTGTGTGTGTGTGTGTGTGTGTGTGTGTGTGTGTGTGTGTGTGTGTGTGTGTGTGTGTGTTTGTGTGTGTGTGCGCATGTAGACTGTGTGTAGTCTTACTGTGGAGGCCAGCATGAATCCTCCAAACCACATGGCGCAGTGCAGCGTGTGTAACCACCCAGGCCTCCATGGGCTGAAAACAACATGAAAGAATACAGATTACCATCCATCCCCTGAGCCCAGTTTCTACCCTGCATCCCAATAGCTTGGACAATGTCAGATCTGTATTGCCAACTCATTGTTAAGCCAAACATGACAAAGACCATAGGAGTTGGAGGGAAAGCACACACACACCTTTATCCTTCCAAACAGATACACACACCTTTATCCTTTCTCCACTGAGCTCCTCAGTCAGTTTGACCGGTCCTCTACCGACTACTTCAGGTCCCTCTGCAGCCGCCGGCCAAAGTCTCTGAACATGGTGGAACCGCCGGACAGGACAATATTCTGCTATGTGTCAGGTACAGCACTATTATAGGGCAGCAGTTTTCTAGCACATCAAAACAATGACAACCCCTTCATTCACCAGGAACTATTCAATCTGGCTTCACCAGGGTTGCAGTCAAAATCTATTTAAATTCCAGTTCACGAAGTATAGTGAAATTACAATTACAATTCTCAAATGCTTTTCAATTAGGAAAATGTGGAATTGGGTTTACTTTCTGAATTGAAATGGAATTGATCCCAACCCTGCTAAACACACAATAATCAAGAGACAGAAGTGAAGAAAAAAGTTTCTGATATCATGTTTAAAGGCTATGCAAGTCAGGTCTCAGAATGTGGTCATTAATCAAACACAGAGACAGAGAGAGACAGAGAGAGAGAGAGATGACAAGGCTCAGGGATAACCGGACCTGCTCATTTGACCCAAATGAAATATTTAACGCCCAGCGATAATAGGGGATCGACCAGCGATCCTTCGTCATTACAGGTCGAGAGGTTAAATCCTTTGTTAACGAACTTTGGAGGCTTTGGGAGGAAGTGTATCCTGTTGTTTAGATTGAGATGGGTTGGAATAAAAAAAGTTCCTCTCTCCCATTATTTTTCATCCTTCTCCTTCCTTCATCCCTCTTTCCAATCATGTTTTTGCCTTTCTGAAGCCATTAACTACCAGTGTCAGAGGAGATGAAAGCCCAGCAGCAGAACGTTTTACTGCAGATTACCTCCTTTCAATTTGGGCTTATAGTCCACCTCAGATGTTATGACTCTGCTGCTTGTTAGCTAGGATGGTCAATGAATTGTTAAATGTACTAAATTGTCCAGACGATTATCAGGATTTTCATTCAGGCAGTTAGCTCACTGGGCTATTACAAGTTCATTAACTTGTCTCAATGTTTCAGTGTTTTTTTGTAAATGTTTTATTTTCTAGTGTTCGTTTTTGCATAATGGTTTGTTTACCAGGTTTGATCATAAGATATAATCCCTATTTTTGTTGATTTTTATATTTGTTTGTTTTCGTTGCCTTGCAGAGATGCAGTGACTGTTCTAGTATTATAACACAGATCTTCCTCTTGTAAATTATGTTTTAATTTGATATGCAAATGAGTGGCACAGGGTCATAAAAATGTACAATACATGAGAGCAAGATAATTTTCACTCATTCTGTGTTAGAAGAGTTTTATGTTGTGTTGGTATTATCCAAGCTAAATGCCAAGATATTAAGTTATCATGAAGAGTAGAAATTGAACTGAAATGGTCATTGACTAAGTCAGCTTGCGTGTTCAAGTCTGGGAGCCTTCCTTAGTTCTAACCAAGGCCAACAGGCATCTGCCAGTAAGTCAACAAGGTACACACTGACGCCTGGTGGACAAAATATGAAAAACTATTCTCAATTCACACTTAAATTCAACACGACATTCAATAAATGATTGTACTAAATGTATTGTAGAGCAAGTCTGACATATAAAAAAAATATATATATTCCTTCTCGAATGGTTAAACTTGAAAGATATGCATTTCCCTATTTAACCACTCTGTCGAATGCGCTGTGTTGAAATCGTACATTACATGGAGGTCTTCTGACATCTATTGGACAGTTCATTATAACCTCATCGACTATTTCTGAGATGGGCTGCATGAAATCGGGGTTGGCAACTGTAAAACACAGGAGCAGATTTAGTGGGTATTAAAAGGGAATGTTTAAATGAGAATAATCGAACATTTTCATTCTGCATAACAATCATTTCTGTTTTTTTTGCTGATAACTAACATGATAACAACTGGTGTTTCTTCGAAAATACTTATTTCAAATGAGCGATTTATAAAAAATGTGATCATTGTTGGGTAACAACATTAGTTGATAACTGTTGTCATGTTAGTTCTCACTAGATACTTATGAATAGTGTAGTGTAAAATAAATGCAATCCAATATTCAGAAATCAGAATATCAATAAATAGATCTGGATTAAATAATATTTCTGGACATAGACGTTGGAAATTAACGCTTTCTATGTTGGATTCAGATTTACTGATGGCATTTATGCCTTTGTACCACTTTGTCCATTTCCCAGGGTCCTTGTCATGTTTGGTGAATTCCTTCACAATGTCTGGACTGATGTAGCAGTACCTCACTTGGGTAAACAAACCCATGGTACAGGGCTGTTTCTATCAGGGAAGGGATGGTTATAAATCGTCCCCTTCAGTGACGACTCGTCATAAAAAAACAAAATTGTGCCTGTTTTGCATGTTATTTGGGCATTAATACCTGTCACGTATCAGTTTACAAACAATGTAAAAAAAAAAAATTAGCATTGAGTTCATAAAGCCACATACAAACTTGGTCTCTTTTGCTTTCTTGAGTAAGGCAGCTCCAAAATGCAGGTATTTCAGCCTAGCTCAGTGCTTTGTCTGTGGTGGTGGGGCAGCCAGCAGAAAATACGGAGCGTAGGTGTTGGTAATGTTCTCTAGTTGCGCCGTGATTGGCTAAGTGTTCTGTCACTCATGAGACACTACGTCACCGCAAAATCTACAGGTAGAGCTCGAAAATTCAAGCCCCTTGGGTGCTGCCATAGAGTTACATTAGAAGTGCCTATCCAAGAAGGCTCAAGGTCTTTGGCCACAGATAAAATGACGTCAAATCACATTATATTATATCTACCGTAGCTTTGATTAGACTGATCATGTCAACATCATACTTTCAAAATCTTAGCTAGCAAGCTAGCAGTCATCATCATGAATCAAGTTGACAATCTACTGGCAAGTCCTTTTCAATCCTTGTCATTTGAAGAGAAATAATGAAGAGAGAAATTATAGACAAAATGCATCGGTGCTCATCAGCCATTGTTCCTAGGCCGTCATTGAAAATAAGAATTTGTTCTTAACTGACTTGCCTAGTTAAATAAAGGTTAAAATAAATATATAAAAAAATATTGGACAAAAACATTACACAAGAAGTTGGAAATCGAAAATTCAACAATGACTGGTTTGGAAGGAATCGGTAACTAACTGCAAGCATTGCAAAGCAATCACTAGCCTGCTATTCAGTGGAGTGGGTGTGTGGTCCAAATCTGGGTGCAAGGGTCTCTTTTCCAAGCTTAAAAGGATAAAACATTCAACAAGCGGAACGGCAACACAGGATCAACACATGGAGCTGTCTGTATTGCAGGACTTTTGATCATTTTGTGTCCTCTTGCCCTTGTATAAGATCAGGCTCACCGGTAGGAGCAAGTACTCTGGTGGGTCATATGGAGAACTTTCCTGCTTCCTTTACTTGCACCCATTTTCATGTCATTCTGCTGTGGGGAAACCAGTCCAAATCTGTCTGGGTCCTCATTGACTCTGGGGCCGACGAGAGCGAATGGAGGAATGGAGGCACTGGCTAGAAGGGGTGGAACATCCGTTCGTTGTGTGGACCGACCACAAAAACCTGGAGTATCTCCGCACCCCCAAGCACCTCAACTCCAGGCAAGCGAGATGGGCCCTGCTGTTTACCTGGTTAAATTTTTCCCTCTCCTGCCGGCCGGGGTCCAAGAACGTCAAGCCAGATGCCCTGTCTCGCAGCTATAACCCCACAGTTACCATCCCGGATTTACACACATATTCAGTGAGTGAGTTTATAAGAAAGTGCATTTAAAACCTACCCTAACCAGAAACTGTGGATTGATGGCAGCATTCGCGCAAAACTGAAAGCGCGAACCACGGCATTTACCATGGAAAGGTGACCGGGAATACGACCAAATACAAACAGTGTAGTTATTCCCTCCAAGGCAATCAAACAAAAGAAATGTCAGTATAGGGACAAAAGGGAGTCGCAGTTCAACGGCTCAGACACAAGAGGTACGTAGCAAGGTCTACAGACAATCTTGGACTACATAAAGAAAACCAGCCACGTCACAGACAACAATGTCTTGCTTCCAGAAAAACTAAACACCTTCTTTGCCCACTTTGAGGATAATATAGTAACACCGATGCAGCCCACTCTCCATGGCCGATGTAAGACATTTAAACATGTTAACCCTCGCAAGGCTGCCGGCCCAGACGGCATCCCTCGTCCGTCCTCAGAGCATGCGCAGACCAGCTGGCTGGTGTGTTTACGGACATATTCAATCTATCCCTATCCCAGTCTGCTGTCCCCACATGCTTCAAGATGGCCACCATTGTTCCCGTACCCAAGAAGGCATATGGCAACTTTACTAAATGACAATCGCCCTGTACTACTCACTTGTCATCATGAAGTGCTTTGAGAGACTAGTCAAGGATCATATCACCTCCACCTTTCCCGTCACCCTAGATCCACTGCAATTTGCATACCTGCCCAATAGGTCCACAGACGATGCAATCGCCATCACACTGCCCTATCCCATCTGGACAAGAGGAATACCTATGTAAGAATGCTGTTCATTGACTACGGTTCAGCATTCAACACTATAGTAACCTTTGTATTGAAATTTACTAATAAGATGTTCAGATTGTCGAGTTGAAAGAAGAGCAAACTGAAGAGTCAAATGTTTTAGTAAATGAATAAGCCAAATGTTTTAGTAAGTGAAAAAGCCATATCCAAGATTAAATTCCCCTAGATGTTGAATATTACACTCAGTTCCTTAATCTTCCTCTGTACAAGAAAATGTGGCCCCTTAGATAAGCCTTCCATGAGATTCCCATACTGTTGTAGGAGACATAGCAGGGGTTTGATTAAGCTTTAGAAATAGTTAAATTTGAGATGATAAAAAGCTAAAGGTTTCTTCTGATATCAGTAGTGAGTTAAGCCGTCAAGGGCTTTAACGGGACTGTGTATTTGGTATAAGCGTCATGACTTCCGCCAAAGTTGGTCCCTCTCCTTGTTCGGGCAGCGTTCGAAGTCACCGACCTTCTAGCCAGTACACAGTTCATATAACCATCTAGTATTAGGTGGTGTGTGTCCATATTTGGTAATCAAGAAAATACATTGTTATCCCAATTTGGTGCATAAATGTTAGCTAAGATAACAGGTGTATTATACAGTCACCCTACTACAATAATGAAACGGCCTGCTGAGTCTGCCTCTACACTTGACATTGCGAGCGGTATGTTTTTACTAATTAAAATGGCTGCTCCTCTAGTTTTAGAATGAACACTGGAACGATATGATTGACCGATCTAACCTCCTTTTAAATGAGTGGTTGAAAGTGCAGAGATGTGTCTCCTGAAAAAAGCCAATATCTACTTTAAGGTGATTTAAATGATAAAGAACCCTTTTACGTTTCACTGGATGATTTAAAGATTTAACA
Source organism: Oncorhynchus keta (assembly GCF_023373465.1). NCBI lineage: Eukaryota > Metazoa > Chordata > Actinopteri > Salmoniformes > Salmonidae > Oncorhynchus > Oncorhynchus keta. The sequence goes on from NC_068448.1 coordinate 69,645,290, forward strand.
TTCCAGCTAGTAAAAGTGATCAAGCAAGCAGCTGTCCCTCATGATATTAGGCCTAGCCATGTAATTCAGGTGAGAAAAGGATAGATCCCAGATTACAACAACTGATCCATTAAACATTTTTCCAAAAATAACAAATAAATAAAAACAAAAGTTGAAGAAAAATAGAAAACATAAACAAACAATACTCTGAAGTCTGGTATGAAAAAGAAAACCCACCCTGGTCACCTAATAAAACAAGGTAAACGCTAATCCCCATGAAAAGATATTGTGGAAGGACCACCAGAGGGCAGGCTGCTCCCACGAACAGTAGCCCAGCCCGGCATGTAAGTCAAGGTGATCAGAGGCAATTAAGCACAGCTGAGCTATTCTCTTTCCCCAACAAGAGAGAGGAGGGAACCAGCAGAAGAGGAAGAAGGAAAAGAGTGTTTGCTTCTACAAAGGAGAGGACATACCTTTTGGAAGGGAGAAGAAGGGGACACCACCTCTTGGGAATGGTCACCATGGATCTGTATGACCACTCGAAGGGAGCTCTCCACGGACGGATAGTGAAGGCGGTGACACACCCGTGATTTATGATATAGTTTAAAGACACTCTCCTTATGTTCCTTGTTCTTGAGAAAAAAAAATGTTTTCCTTGGGAAAGCATCCTCGATTATGTTGGAGTGTTTAAGATGAAAGAAATACCTCAAAAGAGAACATTGTTCAATTAAGAAAACCTGCTCCTGACTCGTTTATTCTACCTTTCCGCTTTAGAGCAACCTCAAAGTACTGGGTCCGCTCACAATATCCACACATTGTGCTTGTAGTGGGGAACACTATACCTATCGAGTAGAGAGTCCTGCTGAAATAGTGAAGGATTTTAAAAAAAAGTTGCACATAATAAATAATAAATACTTACAACTCAAAACTAGGCTGTTTTAAAAGAAAGTATAAAACATATTATATTTCACATCTTACAGCAATACCACTAAGTTAGCAGCAACGTGTTTAAAGAAATGACGTAAACTAATAATAGAACTGAGCTGTATCTACCCTGGATATGGGTATCATCGATAAATAGAAACGAGCCACTTCATGGTTATAAAATAGAATGATAAACCAAAAAAGAGAATTATCGCACCAGAACTAAGGCACGAACGTTACCTAATAATAACAGTATCAACTGATAGCACTGGCAAAGCTATACAGTATCTACAAAAGAGAGACAGTCTGCAGTGGTAGACACATTCGTCCATTACCCTTATCGCCAAATAGGTGAACATTCAGCCATTTGCTTCGTCCAACCTCTGTAGAATGTTCACCTTTGCGAAGGCCATTGCCTTATGGATGTCTTGGAACATACAGTATGTTATACGAAGCCAGGCAGAAAAAGCCACACCATACCGAACGTAGGTCCGTCCACGTAGAAGACTCTTGATATCGTTGAAAGCGGCACGGTCACGAGCAACGCAGTCGGCATAGTCTGGCAAGAAAGAAATGGGAACTCCGTTGCATCGAAGTGGGCCAAATTCTCTGGCACACGGAAGAACATCAATACAATCCTGATAGTAGTGTAGTTTAGCAACAACGACGAGAGGGTTTCCGCCAGGCTTTCTTGCTTGTGAGCCCCAACGTGAGTGGTCTACAAGGACGTCTTTATCCAATCTGAGGGCCTCCTTCAATAACTTTGAGACTGACGAAGATCCTGATATTGGATCTTCACATATAAGCTTGTAAAGGTATGCATTGGTCCTCAAGGCTAGCCCCATCAGTTTCGAGCTTCTTAATTGTGGTTTGCAGCTTAGGCGTGTCGCCTGAGCATCTTGACAAGCTTTGTTCCATGTCGGAGACAGTTTTCTTAACCAAAGATGTTTGGTATCCATGACTGGGAGTTACATGGTAGGTACTGTTTGGTGTAGCACAGAGAATTTGACCAACCTTAGCGATGCCATCTTTGTCCTCAATTTTGAGAAACACGAGTCTCATAACATGTCAGTGTCCATTTGTAGGGGGTCAGTTCGAATTTAGAAAATGATCTGTTAATAAAATAAATACATTTTTTGCTCCATAAAGTAATCCAACAATATGTGTGCCGCCATCGCGTCTAGTTCAAGTCTTCTCACACATTGATCGAGACAGGTCTTTGTCATCATGACATGCAGCACTTTGGGGTGGACACCCACCTGTCTCGATCAATGAAAGAAGGCTTGAAATTAAAAAGATGTCTGCAAAAATCTTTGGGTAAATTATCTGGTGTAACAATCTGTAGCTACAGTTCTCTGCACTTCTGTGTCTCTACACCTGAGACACATTTGGATACACTGAACACTGTTCATGCATTTTTTTTGCATGTTACTTTTACCATAAAACATTGTTGTTGTGTGTAGCACGGTGGTCTAGGGCACTGCATCGCAGTGCTAGCTGTGCCACCAGAAACTCTGGGTTCGCTCCCAGGCTCTGTCGCAGCCGGCCGTGATCGGGAGGTCCCTAGCATCGTCTGGGTTAGGGAGGGTTTGGCCGGTAGGTATATCCTTGTCTCATCGCGCACTAGCGACTCCTGTGAGAGCCTGGCGCAGTGCACGCTAGCCAGGTCGCCAGTTGCACAGTGTTTTCTCCAACACATTGGTGTGGCTGGCTTCCGGGTTGGATGCGCGCTGTGTTAAGAAGCAATGCGGCTTGGTTGGGTTGTGTTTCGGAGGATGCATGGCTTTCGACCTTTGTCTCTCCCGAGCCCGTATGGGAGTTGTAGCGATGAGACAAGTTAGTAACTACTAACAATTGGATACCACGAAATTGGGGAGAAAAGGGGGTAAAAAAGAATCTCAGGGGGAGCCAGATAAACTGATGTTCGTTCCTAATGCGGTCCACTCCTCGGTCCTTGAGTGGGCCCACTCCTCTAGGTTTGCCTGCCACCGGGGCCTTTGTGTGACAACGCTTCTAGTGGCCTACCATGGTTCCTGATGTCTTCTTGTTCGTCGCCGCATGCACGATCTGTGCACAGAACAAGACTCCTCTGCAAGCCCCAACTTCAACCTCTGCCTGTCCCTCATCGTCCCTGGTCTCACATATCCCTGGACTCTGTCAAGGGTCTCCTGCCGTCTGATGGCAACACTGCCATCCTGACCGTAGTGGATCGGTTTTCCAAATCCGCCCACTTTATTCCTCTCCCCAAGCTACCCTCTGCCAAAATGATGGCCCAGCTCATGGTGTGGCAAGTCTTCTAGATCCATGGACTGCCAGTGGACATGGTCTCTGACCGGGCTCCTCAGTTCTCGTCCTGGTTCTGGAAGTTCGTTCTGCACACTGATTGGGTAGTCGGTCAGCCTGTCTTCCGGGTTCCACTCCCAGTCCAATGGCCAGTCGGAGCGAGTCAACCAAGAACTTGAGACGACTCTGCGCTGCCTGGTTGGTCCCCACCAACCCCACCACCTGGAGCCATTAAGTAGTGTGGGTCGAATACGCCCGCAACACCCTTCCTTGCTCTGCCACGGGTCTATCACCCTTCGATTGTTCCCTGGGGTATCAGCCCCCTTTCTACCCTGGGGTATCAGCCCCCTCTCTTCCCTGAGCAGAAGAGGTCGGCATACCTTCGGCCCAGATGTTTGTCCACCTCTCTTATCGTACCTGGAAGAGAGCCCGGTCGGCCCTTCTCAAGACCACCCCCAGGTATCGACACTATCTCACCGGTATCGTCTCAGGCAGAAGGTATGGCTGTCCACACGGAATCTGCCCCTCCAGGAGGAATCCCGCAAACTCTCCCCCTGGTTTATCGGCCCTCTCCCCATCTCCAAGCCCCTCTGCTGATCATTATCTTTTGTCCTGTACCCTCCATATACATCCCACTTTTCATGTGTCCAGAATTAAACCCATGTCTCACAGCCCTTTGTCTCCTGTTTCCAATCCTACCCCTCTTCCCGGTGTCATCGATGGCCAACTGGCATACACAGTGAGGCGTCTCCTGAAGGTTCAACCTCGGGGCAGGTGGTTCCAGTACCTGGTTGACTGGGAGGGTTATGGTCCGGAGGAGAGGTGCTAGAGATATCCTGGACCCAGATCTCATTGCTGATTTCCAATGCCAGCACCCCGGTCAACCAGGTATGCACCCAGGTGGGACGCCAGGTGGCGCCCCTAGAGGAGGGGGGTACTGTCACACCCTGATCTGTTTCACCTGTCTTTGTGCTTGTCTCCACACCCTTCCAGGTGTCGCCAATCTTCCCCATTATCCCCAATGTATTTACCTGTGTTCTCTGTTTGTCTGTGGCCGGTTTCTTTTGTTTTGTGACACCTACCAGCATAGTTCTAGTTCCTGTTTTCTAGTTTGGACCTTTCTGCCTGCCCTGACCCTGAGACTGCCTGTTGCTCTGGACCTTTTAAACCCTATCTGGATTACTGACCTCTGCCTGCCCTTGACCTGTTGTTTTGCCTGCCCCTGTATAAGTAATACACTTTGTTACTTTGACACTGTCTGCATCTGGGTCTTACCTGAAATGTGTACAGTACAGTGCTAAGCTTGGAAGCGCATGTTGGTGGAATCAGATTCTGTACCACCTACAACAAAATACAGAACAATACACAATTTAACCACCCCACATTGTATTGATCTCTATTAGACTGGCTAGCTAAGCATACATAACAAGGACATTTCGACATTGTCATCTATCCCTATTGCGGACAGGAGGGGCACCAGCTTCAGCAGTGTCCGCTATGTCCCAACCTGCGGTTCACAAGAGCAGAGGGACGGTCCCGTGATCATCCGTCTCCAGGGTTTGGCGTGAGTAGACGGATGTCCCTTTCTAGTCTCTATATCACTAGCTGGATGTCCCTCATATGTTGTATCTACAGCTCTAGTGGACTCCGGTGCCACAGGGAATTTCCTTGACCAGGCCCTTGCCTCCTCACTAAACATCTCTGCATACTCTCCTCTCAATTTCCGGTTCAAGCGTTGGATGGCTTGTAGAATCATACCCAAGAAGACTCGAGGCTGTAATCGCTGCCAAAGGTGCTTCAACAAAGTACTGAGTAAATGGTATGAATACTTATGTAAATGTAATATTTAAGTTTTTTAAATAAATTAGCCCAAAACTTTTAACAACCTGTTTTTGCTTTGTCGTTATGGGGTATTGTGTGTAGATTCATGAGGGGTAAAAACAATTTAATACATTTTAGAATAAGGCTGTAACGTAACAAAATGTGGAAAAAGTCAAGGGGTCTGAATACTTTCCGAAGGCACTGTATGCATCAGGAAAGCTTTCCCTTCCTTATCTTCACTGCACCTACGCACAAAGACATCTTCGATCTCCCTTCAATATCATAACCCCACCATCTCCTGGTCGAGGATGAGAATCACCTTCTGGGCACCAGAATGCTGGAGGACCTGATTTCCCTCACCTTAGGACCATCTGGCAGAACTCTCAGAATATGTTCTATAAGTTAAGATAGGAGACGGTGACAGACACATACAGGAACCAACCCTATGTAACTTGTCTGTGTAAGCAGAATACCGGTACTTTATGCATCTAAGTTTGACTGTGATCTCTCCAGCTTGCTGTTAATAAACATTGATTCATTTAAGATCAACTTTGAGTGTAGATTTTCCACAACACACTTGAAGCTATTTTCTTGTTGTTGTAACAGTTGCTTATTTTTGTTTGTTTAAAAGATCCTTCACCTGTGACAGAGAGACACCGCTGTCTTCAACGGTACTCCTGCCGGCTTTGGTCTTTGTCACGGTAACAACGTAGGTTACACTGTTACTCCTTGCAGTTCCAGACAGGGCAGATCGCAGGGAAGATTGAAAACAACAACAACAACAACAAACAGCAGGGGTCTAGACAGCACAAGCCCGGGACAATCCTTGGTCCCAGCCACAATGGCTAACCGTGTCAGGGGCTGCATTCAAGCCCTCAAGAAAACTTTGCTGGCTTGATAGGCAGCTAGCTAGCAGCTACTTATTTTCCACCATAATTAGCAAATAAATTCATTAAAAATCCTACAATGTGATTTTCTGGATTTTTTCCCTAATTTTGTCTGTCATAGTTGAAGTGTACCTATGATGAAAATTACAGGCCTCTCATCTTTTTAAGTGGGAGAACTTGCACAATTGGTGGCTGACTAAATACTTTTTTGCCCCACTGTATATAGAGACTGGGTGTATTGATACACCACCCAGAGTTTAATTAATAACTTTATCATGCTCAAAGGGATATTAAATGTCTGCTATTTTTCTTTTTACCCATCTACCAATAGGTGCCCTTCTTTGGGAGGCATTGAAAAATCTCACTGGTCTTTGTAGTTGAATCTGTGTTTGAAATTCACTGCTCGACTGAGGGACCTTACAGATACTTGTATGTGTGTGGTACAGAGATGAGGTAGTCCAAAAATCCCAAAATCATGTTAAACACTACTATTGCACACAGTGAGTCCATGCAAAAACAGTTCTAAAGACATAATTCCACTTTGACTTTATGGGGTATTGTAGGCCAGTGACACAAAATCTTAATTTAATCCATTTTAAATTCAGGCAACAACATGTGCAAAAGTCAAGGGGTATGAATGCTTTCTGAAGGCACTGTATTTATGGTCTGTACCACAGACAAAGCAGAATGCATTTGGCAATATTTTCTACCCCAATCAATTTGCAATAAATATTTCAGAAACAACTGAAACATTTTGTAATTAGTTCCCTATTATATATTCACAACACCAGATTGTGTCTCAATCCCAGCCTTTCTGATTGAGTATAGCTTCCTGTTTAACCATTCTAATTCATCTTGGAGGAAAAAGTAATCTCCTCTAAAATTGATATTGTTACTCAAAACATGCAGTGGTTTAATTAATAGAGTCCTTAACTAATGTACTGCCTACTGGCTGAGTTATTCATCAAGTTAATCACACCTGTGAGTGTACAGGCCTAGCCTTCAGATTCAGAATGCTGAAGGTCTGCAACATTTTTAATTTGTTTGATTCTATACTGTAATTTACTGCAGGCTCATACCACTAATAGATGTAATGTTTTTGCAACAAGCCTGGATTCGATTTAATGTTAATCCATTTTAAATTATGTGTAGCCTTGCTATAAAATGTAAAAAAGTAATGTATTTTCACCCTGAAAGAGAATTTGAACAACCCATGTAGCAAAGCCACAGCAAAATCATACCACCATAACCCATCTCTGATGGGGTCCCCCCCCCCAACTGACATGCTATTTGACCTATTTACTCCTTAGTCATGTGTCCTGCATGAACCAATAATAACAAACTTCAGCTTAACTTTTTCAAAACTAGTTTAGACTATTCTGTCCTACAGTATTACTATCTCAATCGAGGAGCCCACTACAGTTAGGCACTGGCACTGTATTTACATTAAAAGCATACCTAACCTAAACTCTTGTTATTTATAATATATTGTCATAATATATTATTAATCTTATTATTATGTTACCATTAACTGAGAAGGTGCTTTCCACTTGCAGAGTGGAACAGAGTCGGATGGCAAAAGGTTGTGTCGATTGGTGGCATAACATGTTTTATTTATTTCACCTTTAATTAACCGGGTAGGCCAGTTGAGAACAAGTTCTCATTTACAACTGCGACCTGGCAACATAACCTTAGTAACTGTCATTTTCGAGACAGATCACATACCTTCAATGCAAGCTCAGCTTTTTCGAGCAAACAAACTCACCCAATCCCACAATCTATCACGCAAAGTGGTGGGTGGACTTGCCAGTTGCTCATGATGACGAAAGAATGTCCCCAAAACACCATAGATTATTTGCAACAACTGTATCAAAAAGTTCGTTTAAATACAGTGTATTATTGAAGGTTGGGTGGAAGGCTGATTGCTCTGCCCCGTGCTCGCTTATTTCCCTCTACCGTTATTTATATTCCTAGTAGTTTGACAGCGAGCGTATTTCCATTGTCAAAGGGAAGAGTCAAAGGGAAGATGGAAAAAATTTAAACGCGCTGGCTCCGTTCCCCACTCGAGCGTAGTAATGGGAACTCGCACACCTGACCGTGACTCAGTTTCTCATACCAAAATGCTCTGTTATGTAGAATGGTTGCTGAATAAATCAGCTGTTACAGAAAAAAATACTTTATTGAAACCTGTGAAATGTATTTTCTTATAACACAACATGAAATAACCAGTCAGTTTAAGAACAACTTCTTATTTTACAATGATGGCCTAACCCTCGCCACCATATGTGACTCCCGATCACGGACGGTTGTGATACAGCCCGGGATCGAAACAAGGTCTGACGTCTCTAGTGTAACAGTATTGCTCTCATCGCACCTACCTGGGCTCGAACCAGGGACCCTCTGTACACATAGACAACTGACACACACACGAAGCATCGTTAACCATCGCGCCACAAAATATTTGCAGAGCAAGGGGAACTACTACTTCTAGGTCTCAGAGCGAGCGACGTCACCAATTGAAACGTTATTTGTGTGCACCCCGCTAACTAGCTAGGCATTTCACATCGGTTACACTAACACGGAGATGAAGTGCTTTAAATGGCTGCGCCACTCGGTAGCCTAAATGAAGAAGCCGTAAAAACATCTAAGTATGATTTTAGACAGGCAGCCCAATTCTGATATTTGTTTCACTAATTTATATTTTGGCCAATCAGATCAGCTCTTAAAATCATCTGAAGTGGGAAAAAAATATCAGAATTGGGCTGCCTGTAAAACGCTGCCAGAACACCACCAATGTATCTCAATATAAACAACGCAAGGTGGCATCTGAACTCTACTGTTTCCTCTCTGGACGCGAAATTTTGGCAACCTTGTTATGCTGTAACCATTCCTCACGCGCCCAATGAAAAGCAGGAAAATAATATTATGTCACACGAGCTAATATACTTTATTATTTATAAAGTTAGGATTAATAGCAATTATGCTTAACTAGTTTTCATTATGTGTACCAAAGATTGGGTAACAATGCATATAGCTCCTCTGTGTCAGATATTACGGTAAAATACCAAAAGCAGGAAGTCGATTTGAAAAAGCGCGTTCTTTTTTTCCTGACAGACACAGGGGATGACAACTACTGCCAAAATGACAGAGAACGGTGCACAAGTATGTTGCAAATTAACGTTAAACTATAAGTGTAATAAGTATCTAACGAAAGGTTTTTAATAAAGTAACATTATGTATATGTCGATGTGCACCTTTCCATCAAGTATATCCCCATGTGCTTAGCTAACTAACCTTTTCTTTGTATGTGCTCTTTTATAACCCTTTCGTGCTTTTCTGTCGCTTTCGACACACACTCCATACAGGTTAACGAGTATGTACCCGATAACTAACATTGTTAACACTTACGCACTTCCATACAACGATCTAGTAACCACAGAGACACATCGCAGTTAGCTTAGTTCTAACAAACATTTTACAGTCACTTCCTGGTTCTGATCAGCTGTTTTCCTGCTTTGGGCCAGATATGAATACCGAAGGTAAACCAGAACTTCAAGTTAGCAGCTAGTAGTACTTTGTTATCAAAGTAAAATCAGAAGTAGCTTAAGGGTCATGAATATATTATGTTGTTTTCTAAATGAGTATGTATTTTATTTCAGTTGTTTGCTAGGTTGGAGGGGAGACGGTCATTGAGGGACATTGAACCTCACATCTTTCCTGATGGTGCTGGACCTATTCAAGGTAGTTTGCCCTGGTGTATAAACATGGCATCATCAGGCCATATAAAGAAATTATTACAGTAGTCACATAGTTGACATTTCTTTTACATTCATTCTCCAGGTGACGTAGTGGAGTTCCATGGCACCGAGGGAAGTGGAAAGACTGAGACCATGTACCATCTGGTGACCCACTGCATCCTCCCAGCCGACCGGGGGGGCCTGGAAGTGGAAGTCATGTACGTGGACACCAACTACCACTTTGACATGCTGAGGCTGGTGACAGTACTGGAGCAGCGCCTGGGGGAGGACGCAAAAGGAGAGGATAGTGGTGCGGCGGTAGAGCCTGAGGAGAGGGTGCGAGCCTGCCTAGGCCGACTCTTTGTGGTTCACTGCTCCAGCTCAGTCCAGCTGCTTCTCACACTGCACTACCTGGAGAATACCTTCTGCAGCCGGCCCACTCTGTGCCTATTGGTCATCGACAGCATCTCAGCCTTCTATTGGGTGGACCGAAGTGGGGGAGGGGAGAGCGTGGCAAAGCAGGAAGCCAACCTCAGGAAGTGTTCAGAGCTCCTGGATCGGCTGCTGAGAGACTACCGTATAGTGGTGTTCGCCACCACGCACGCCATCATGAGGAACTACGGGCACTCGGCTCAGGCTGACTTGGCGGCCATGACACCTGGGCCCTCTGAGCCATCCTCATCGTCTTCCTCCTGGAGACAGTGGTCCTCCTCTCATGCCTCAAACTTTGACAAGGCCTACCTCAGCAGGGCCTGGCAGAGGCTAGTGACACACAGAGTGCTGTTCTCCAAAGGAGAGGTGACCAAGGACAGAAAGCAGGTGTTTTCAGCTGCATGCACCACCACAAGTACAAGAGGCACTAAATGCTCATCTTTTTGTGTTATGGAAGGGGGTGTTCAGTTTTTATGAAGATGTTGTTGAACTCAATTGATTGAATTCTATTCTGATTCTGGATGTGTTAAACTGATATTAGATGCTACAGCAACTTTTAGTGATTTTATTTCTTACATTTGTTGGATTATTTTAATCAACCAAATGTGGATGCTATTATGTTTTATGTTTGTGTCATTTGTAAAATAATAAATCAATACGAAATAAGTAAGATAGAGCAACTGTCACAGAGGTTGCAAATGTTTTGGAACACTGAATACTTTTGAATAACTGTATGCTTTAGAAGAAAACATTCTAAAACCCTGTTTTTGCTTTGTCATTATGGGGAATTTTGTGATGGTTGATGAGGGGGAAAAAACTATTTAATACATTTTAGAATACGTTGTAACTTAACAAAATTAGGAAAAAGTCAAGGGGTCTCAATACTTTCATACACTGCACATTCAGTGTCTTCAGAAAGTATTCACACCCCTTGACTTATTCCACATGTTGTGTTACAGCCTGAATTTAAGATTTACAAAAATCTCACCCATCCACACACAATACCCCATAATGACAAAGTGAAAACATATTTGTTGAAATTCTGGCAAATGTATTGAAAATTAAATACAGAAATATTTAATTTACATAAGTATTCACACCCCTGAGTCAATACTTTGTAGAAGCACCATTGGCAGCGATTAGTCTTTCTGGGTAAGTCTCTTAAGATATTTCCACAGCTGGATTGTGTAACATTTGCCTATTTATTCTTTTCAAATTTCTTCAAGGTCTCTTATATTGGTTGTTGATCTCATTGCTAGACAAACATTTTCAGGTCTTGCAATAGAATATCAAATCAATCAATCAAATTTATTTATAAAGCCCTTCTTACATGAGCTGATGTCACAAAGTGCTATATAGAAACCCAGCCTAAATCAAACTTTATTTGTCACGTGCCAAATACAGCAAGTGTAGACCTTACTGTGAAATGCTTACTTATAAGCCCGTAACCAACAGTGCAGTTCAAGAAGAGTAGACTAAAGTAAAAAATAATACTGAAAAATAACACAAGAATAACGAGACTATATACATGGGGTACGGGTACCGAGTCAGTGTACAGGTGAGGTGAGGTAATTTGTACATGAAGTGACTATGCATATAGATCATAAACAACGTGTAGCAGCAGTGTACAATAAGGAGGGCGGGGGGCATGACGATTTAAGAAGACTTAAGTCAAAACTGTAACTCGGCCAGGAACATTCACTATCTCGGAAACCAACTCCAGTGTACATTTTCCCTTGTGTTTTAGTTTATTGTCCTGCTGAAAAGGGGATTTCATCTCCCCTGTCTGGTATAAAGCACACAATCAGGTTTTCCTCTAGGATTTTATCTGTGCTTAGCTCCATTCCGTTTCCTTTTTATTCTGAAAAACTCCCCAGTCCTTAACGATTAGAGGCATACCCATAACATAATGCAGCCACCACTGTGCTTGAAAATATGGAGAGTGGTACTCAGTAATGTGTTGTATTGAATTTGCCCCAAACATAAACTTTATATTCAGGACAAAAGATAATTGCGTTGCACATTTTTTGCAGTATTACTTTAGTGCCTTGTTGCAAACAGAATGCATGTTTTTGAATGGTTTTATTCTGTACAGGCTTCCTTCTTTTCACTCTTTCAATTAGGTTACTATTGTGGAATAGAGCGTTGGACTAGTAACCGAAAGGTTGCAAGTTCGAATCCCAGAGCTGACAAGGTACAAATCTGTCGTTCTGCCCCCGAACAGGCAGTTAACCCACTGTTCCTAGGCCGTCGAATTTGTTCTTAACTGACTTGCCTAGTAAAATAAAGGTTAAAAAAAAAACGTTGTTGATCCATCCTAATTTTTCTCCAATCACAGCCATTAAACTCTAACTGTTTTAAAGTCTCCATTGGCCTCATGGTGAAATCCCGGAATGGTTTCCTTCTTCTCCTGCAACTGAGTTAGGAAGGATGCCTGTATTTTTGTAGTGACTGGGTGTATTGAAGCAACATCCAAAGTTGAATTAATAACTTCACCATGCTCAAACGGATATTCAATGTCTGATGTTTTTATTTTTTTCCTATCTACCAATAGGTGCCCTTCTTTGCGAGGCATTGGAAAACCTCCCTGGTCTTTGTGGTGGATCTGTTTTTAAATTCACTGCTCAACTGAGGGACCTTACAGATAATAGTATGTGTGTGGTACAGAGATGAGGTAGTCATTCAAAAATCATGTTAAACACTATTATTGCACACAGAGTGAGGCCATGCAACTTATTATGTGACTTGTTAAGAATTGTATATTATTGAACTTACTTAGGCTTGCTATTAGAAAGGGGTTGAATACTTATTGACTCAAGAAGTTTCAGCTTTTCATTTTTTATTAATTTTCAAAAATGTAGAAAAGTATAATTCCACTTTTACATTATGGGATGTTATGTGTAGGCCAGTTACAAAACAATCTAAATTGACTCCATTTTAAATTCAGGCTGTAACACAACAAAATGTGGGGTGTGAATACTGTAGACTCTAAAAATGGAAATTACCCTTCATATGACAGATCTTCTTAAGTCTAAAGTATTTTGGAAAAGAGGATATACTGTATGACAGTTAGAAAGAGAGAGTTTTCTATAAAATAAGCCATCAATAGATTGCGTGTAGAAATATGTCTGTGTGTATGTCTGTTAACACTCTTGTAGAGTATATTTCACAGACAGTTCAAGGGTAGAGTGGATGGAGCAGAGCCTCTGTATGTCAGTCATCCAGATTCATGTACAGTCTGGGATAACTGTCAATCCAAACTCGCCCTCTATAGGACTTCCTTAATCTCTATTCTAGTAAATGTTTAGGGTGATAGTTTAAAACAGTTTCATGGACTGTTGAGCCTCATTCATTCCTCGGTTATTACCTAGCTTGTAATATGGGGAGTGCTTGGTCAAGCTGGCAAGCACTACTATTTAAATGGGGTCTTCATGTTCAAGCAGGACTACTCTCACCCTACCCAATTATCCTTTGACTTTTGACACCCAGCCAGCATCCCATAGCGATGCCCTGGAGAAACACAACTAATTACACAGTAATTATCTATCAGTCACGCGTCCTGTGGAACCCAGACTGCTCGTAGCTCATTGACGGAGACCAGCTGTACTGTACATAATAGCAGGGTTTTGTTCCCTCCCTGTGGATCCCTGTATTGTTTCACGGCTCTCTGTTCTATAAGGCAAGCCTTACTGAGTAATTAGGCACTGAATGGTTTGTTATTACTCTAAGAGGAGATGGTAAAAGTACCCACCCCACCAGCAGCTGTTCACTCTGGTCCACCATTGTCCCATGTCATGTGATTTATCCCTCAGGGTATTAACTAAATAGCCCACAAGGACAGGGACTGTTGCACATACTGTATGTATCCCCCAACCGATCCAACTTTAGGACAAATTGCTGCGTAGATGAGCTGTGAAAATCTGTTGTGTGTTGTGTTTGAAAGGTACATTCAACTTCAGACCTCTGTTGAGTGACAGCTGGGCTTGTTTAATTAAAATTCTCAACAGTAAGAAGAAATATGAATATTAAAGGTGAAATCTGTAAAAATACACATTTTTCTCATTAGAATGAACTGACATCCAGAACCGAGGAAACTATATTGTGTCCTCAGTTCTGGATGTCCTCAGTTCGGGATAAATAGCCCACCTATAATGATGACATCCTTTGTATTTGGAGTGTGCAGTTGGTTTCAGTCGATAAGCATTAACCACAATGGCCTCATGGCAGTACAAGTCTGTGCTGATCGCCCAGCAGTTGCCAAGTCATTTCACATTGTATTCTTTGTGCTCTCCCTTTAAGCTTTGCTCCTGGTCGATATGGCTTAAGGCTCCTATTTTCTTGAAAATGTTCAGATCAATTCCCTTCTATCATAGAAAGAGCAAAGCAAAATTCTGATCTCTCCGACTCACCCTTACTCTGCCAAAAAGGTTGGATTTGAAGATTTTTGATGTAGCAATTTAGATTTTCTATACAAGCAAGTGTGGTCAAGGGCACAACTGTGTTGTTCTTCAGAATTGGCTGCCTTATAGATAGATACACTGGCAATCACCTTGAATGATCATGGTTAAAAGGGATGCAGCTGATGTCAAAGTCACCTCAAAAGTTGCAATTGTTTTGCATTTTAGCTAACCCTAATCCCAATTTCTAACTTTAACCTAATTCGCCTAACTTGCTACATTAATTATCCTAACCTGCTACGTTAATTATCCCAACTGCTATGTTAATTATCCTAACCTGCTATGTTAATTCTCCTAACCTGCTACGTTAATTCTCCTAACCTGCTACGTTAATTCTCCTAACCTGCTATGTTAATTCTCCTAACCTGCTACGTTAATTCTTCTAAGCTGCTACGAAGTTCTGATTTGATCTGCATCCCATTTAGTCAAAACCAATTTGAATGTCTCTCTCAGCATGAGGATACAATTATGCATATTAATATCCTCTGTCATGTTTGATAATCAATACTAACCCATACTCTCCTTCATAATCCACATTGACAAGGTGTTGATCTTGGCTGTAAAGGCATCACCTTGATTCTAGCTTGCTGAAGCACCAGCAACCATACTATTTCCCACTCAGAGGCCGGATAGCTCAAACACTAGATTTAATTTAGTCAGCACAAACGATCAATCAATGTAATGCACGTTACATGATGACACACAGGCTCAATATTATTTTATTATGAATTTGCTTACTTACTGATTTTAACTGGGTCTCCTTGCCCACATTCAACCGACAGACTTCAAGACCAAGACAGCACAGTAGCCTTTAACTTTGGCCCAGAAAACCAAATGGATGCCAAGCAGCACAAAAGAAAGACAGTTCTTCTTAATTGATCTGTTTATTGCTGTTGATTTTTTCTTTGTGTTCTTCAGCAGTTAGCAAAAGGCTTGACGCCTGGGGAGGACTTATGGCTCTGAATGATACCATTTTGTAGTCCAAGCCTGGGGTGAAGAAGCAGTGTGTTCAACAACATATCCTTAATTAGAAGACATGAGACCAATGATTCTTAGTTTGTTATTTCGCTATGTGTTTAGGTGTTAAACAGATGTGTGTGTGTATTGTATTTAAGCTTTGAGAAATTGTGATATATATACTGTAAGGTAAAACATAATGGAAGTTGCCATTTAACCTAACTCCATGAAATCCAGAGTGAATGGTCTTAACTAGTCTCGTATGTGGCATGCATTTGTCATTCCATTCCATCTCTATAATTATTGTCCTGGTTAAAAAAAAAAGCAAAGTTACCATGGTGTTAGAGGTTTATGAATAAAACCTCACTCCAGTCATGTTGTATCATCAAATATTAGAGTAAAAGAGGATACATAGGGGATAGAATCAGTATTTTCTACTTGCCACTGCCTAAGGTAGCCTATGTTACGGGTGTGAAACAGTGGTAGCCACTGGGTTGCTTCAACAGGAGACCTCCAGCTGGAGTCATTTGTAAATGTATTGCCCAAGTCTCTCAATGTTAAACCACTGCATGACGTGAGAAAATGAAGGGCTAATTCAGACCAATTATATAGATTGGTGCAAATTCAATTATTATTATTTTGTTATTTTGAATTCTAAAGTTTCAAAGGGCTTGGGTTAGGGAGAGGGGGCTCCATGAGGATTATATAATATGACAGGGAAGAGAGTGGTGCAGTCCCTTTCAAGGTATATACAATTGGGCTTGAAAGAGAAAGGTCCTGCAATTAGCAATTCAAAATGAATCCAATATTGTCTCAAAATAAGACCTCCTTGAATTAATTAGAAAGGATTTGGGATGACAAAAGGTAACATTTGAATGAACCTTTAGCTTGATTTAGGCTGTATAATTGCAACAAAAGCTTTGTGTGTTATTGTGGTATACCATATGAGTGAAGAGGGATATCATCTAACTGTATCCATGTGTCATCCATCAGAACAAGTCCCAATGTCTGTTATATGGATGTGAATATATACTGGATGCATTTTGGGGAAGGTTATTCATAGATTATTTAAAAAAAATCTAACATTATTGTCATATACAGTGATGGCTTAGTGTGCTGATGGTGGGTAGGGAAACATAGTAGTGCAGACTATATTTATACGAGTCCTACCCCTACTCAAATCACTTCAGGGCAGAGAAGAAGCACACTTTCATTGACACAAACGCACACAGAACTAAGGACACAAGAGGAGGATATATGTGAGGTCTGAGCACTCAGTGAATCAGTGAAGCACTGTCCTATGAGACAGTGGAGCCTCTTTCAACCCATGAAGCTCATTTCCTCCTGCACCTGGACCAGTCTGGACTTCCTCCATCCCCTCCTTGACCCCCAGAGTGCATCCCACTGATCAATGAGAAAAAGAAATCTAAAGAAAAGAGCTGAGCAGAATCAATAGATAAAGTAACACTATGATAGGCGGATGTAAGTGAATGTATGGGTGTCTTATTTGCCCCCTCAAGGAAGTTGATGCCTGGTGTTTAAATGTAATTTGTGACTCCCTTTGACAAAAAAGAAATGGATGCATTAGGATGTGCTTTAAGTGTGTTTGATACCTTAATGTTTAATAATCAACTCATAATATGTTTAGCAAAGTACACAATTCATAACTCTATTAGAACTCCCACAATTACCTTAATCATTTTCTGCAGCGAAAGGCAAAATGTAATTCATGATGTTATGCACTTCTGCCAGCTAGTATAATATTCTTATGTGATAACTCTGAGAATAATGACTTTTATAGCAACAGAAATAAAACACATTTTTAAAAACTTATTTGCAACCATAATAACTAATCACAAAATAATAGGTATTTTGCCACTGGGTTCTCTTGAATAAAACCAGCGGATATTAATCAAAATAGAGAGAATGCATGGCCACGCGAACAGAATCCCATCCACTCTACGTAAAAACTCCAGGTCCATGGTTTGAGAGTTCTTGGCTGATGACTGAGAAGTCTCTTTACCTGGATAGTGCTCCAATGTATCACTCCGCAGGGTCAGTGAGACTTTTTTTTCAAAACATGTATTACGCGATCTGACCCAAAACGCTGCAATTGACATATATTTGTATTTGAGCCTTTGCATAAGCTTATTTTTTTTATAAATGGTTTATTCCTCCTGGACCATCATTTTATATAATACGTGTAATTTAACATTTCATTGGACCTATTTCCGCGCCTAACGTTGACAGGCAGTGCTTAGGTCTCTCCTAAACATGGCCACCATGATGGAGTAAATGCTTCAACTTTAAATTTCACATTTTCAGAAGAAAACTTAATTTTCTGTATTCTAACAGGAATGTTCCAACGGAAGACATTATGTCAAACATAATCCATATGAAATATTTGAAGAAAGTTTCTTGTTGGATTTAATACTGGTTTAAGTTGGCTGGAAGCTGGAAAGGAAAAAAAAGAATTGCATCAATTCCGTAAGCGTTTTCTTTTCTCTCGATAGTTTTAAAGCTTTAACAAACCTTTTGTGGGAATTTACAAGTTGTGGATATATCATTATTGCAATCATTTTACTGTGAAGAATTCAAGAAACGATTGGGATGTATAATATCATTTTGATGCGTTTTCCAGTGGAAAGTGAATCTTGGTGGTCGAAAGGAGAGAAGTAACGTTTGTGTTAACTGGTTGACGTACTTTTATAAGCCAAGAACCGAAGAATACATAAAGGAATATATCAGTTCATGTATGGTTTTGAGGCGCCGAAAGTGCACCGGTCGTTTCCCCATATTTTTGAATTGGTGGAAGATCGAGTCAACGATACCCCCCCACCCCACTTATAATAAACGAAAGTATTACATTTCTCATATGGCTTTAAAGGTCATGAAGGAAATTCATCTACACTTCTAGGGTTTAAAAGGTAAGTTGTAATGTATATCTCGACATTTTACTCGTAGTTTTGTTTCTTGCGCATCGAGAACCAGCCACCCTCAAGATTTCCGTGTGGCCACTCATGTCACCGTAGTGTAGAGCGCTCGGTTTCTGTTATTATTTCGATGCTAATATATGGCCTCATACTGCTTAAATTGAACTTAATTTCATTTTTTAATATGAGACTTTAACGCTATGGTTAGGCTACTCACGCAAGAAGAGGCAATCAATGTCAGTGTTTGGCATGGTTATGACTATCAACTAATGATGCGGTCAAAAACTTATTTTGTGTGTGTGTTTACAGAGCTTTGAACAACATACGTTCAACCCCAATGCCCACTCTTGAACTGTACAAATGGAATTGACATAAGCAGATCACAGAGCCTGGACGTTTTAAACCAGAGGTCTCAAACGCTAGTCCACTATATTCGGTGTACAGTATTCAGCCTTTCAGTAACACACCTGACTTTACAAATTACGTCCCAGACTGAAGATGCATGTTTGGATGACTATTTGAATCAGGTCAGGTAATGGGCTGGAATAAATCCCTGATCACCCATGTAATGTAAGGTCTCCAGGACCTAAATTGGAGAACCACACATTTCCTATGGCTATTGGTATGACATGAGGTGAGCCCAGTGTTGTTGTTATCTTTCCTCAATAACTATGCATAACTCTTGGTGTGACTTTAAAGCCAACACTGCTTTCAGGTCCTTCCATTGACAACCAAGGAATCCAGTTGCTATCATATGATGTCTCATTTAATTTTGAACAAAATTTGTCATTGGACCACAGCGTTATGTGAGCAAAGAACAGGAAAATGTTATGAGAATCTATGTGCATCATGTTGTTCAGTGAATGAAGATTGAGACCAAATGCTGTAGACGGGTAGGAGTTTTATTGGATTTAGATTAAGCCTAGACCTGGACTAAAAAGTTGTTTCAATTGAGATTAGGCTTAATCTGTGTTTGGGAAACTGACCCTGAAGCTTTTATAAGTCATGTGAAAGAATGAGCGGATCCTTGAATATAGGACATAGAAATGCTCAATTAATCTCCATCAGTCTGATACATGTCGTGGTCCTGTAGTGCATACTAAGATCCTAGCGAAGATGAGTGTTGCCAAAAAAAGTCAAGCCTCTCTCAAAGGATGGGTCTCACCACCCCACTTGTAATACCTTTAATATTTGTTTTGGAGACCTTGCACATTAAAGCACAGCCAATTGGGCTACATAGTTGAAGTGTTGGTTTTTAGCAAGATGTTTTGCCAAGCTGAAAGGAGAGCAAAACGTCAAGGAGGATTATTCAATATCACTATTTTCACTGTTTGAAGGGTTCCTAATATGTAAGCACTTCATACCACCTTCATAACCCATATTCCTGTGTCTTGGCACTTTCAGTGCAAATTCTGACTAGGCTCCACATAAACGGAGGGCAATTCCAAGGTAATGGAATTGCATTGAATCTGATTTTTCACTTAAAATGTATGCCAAACAAAAGCCATTGATGTCGAAGTTTAACAAAGTATACAAGTCAATGATGTCTGCAGAAAGAATGGGGTGCGAGCTATGACATGACACATTGACTTTGGGGGAAAAAAATTGATTTCTCTTATTGAACTACAGTAAGTGAAGTGGATTTACACCCAGAAACAGAATTTCATCATGGGTCCCTGGTCTCTACTACAGAGAAATGCATAATTAGGGATATGAATGTCATTCTCTTCATGGTGATGTATCCTAAATAAGGTGGGGAGAACAAGTATTTGATACACTGCCGATTGTGTAGGTTTTCCGACTTACAAAGCATGTAGAGGTCTGTAATTTTTATCATAGGTACTTCAACTGTGAGAGATGGAATCTAAAACAAAAATACAGAAAATCACTTTGTATGATTTTTAAGTAATTAATTAGCATTTTATTGTATGACATGAGTATTTGATACATCAGAAAAGCAGAACCTAATATTTGGTACAGAAACCTTTGTTTGCAATTACAGAGATCATACGTTTCC
The DNA here is from genome assembly GCF_023373465.1 of Oncorhynchus keta. Taxonomy (NCBI): domain Eukaryota; kingdom Metazoa; phylum Chordata; class Actinopteri; order Salmoniformes; family Salmonidae; genus Oncorhynchus; species Oncorhynchus keta. The sequence goes on from NC_068448.1 coordinate 69,665,717, forward strand.
TGTAGTTCTTGACCAGGTTTACACACACTGCAGCAGGGATTTTGGCCCACTCCTCCATACATACCTTCTCCAGATCCTTCAGGTTTCTGGGCTGTCACTGGGCAATATGGACTTTTGGCTCTCTCCAAAGATGTTCTATTGGGTTCAGGTCTGGAGACTGGCTAGGCCACTCCAGGATCTTGAGATGCTTCTTACGGAGCCACTCCTTAGTTGCCCTGGCTGTGTGTTTCGGGTCGTGGTCATGCTGGAAGACCCAGCCACGACCCATCTTCAATGTTCTTACTGTGGGAAGGAGGTTGTTGGCCAAGATCTCGCGATACATGGCCCCATCCATCCTCCCCTCAATACGGTGCAGTCGCCCTGTCCCCGTTACAGAAAAGCATCCCCAAAGAATGATGTTTCCACCTCCATGATTCACGGTTGGGATGGTGTTCTTGGGGTTCTACTCATGCTTTTTCTTCCTCCAAAAACGGCGAGTGGAGTTTAGACCAAAAAACTCTATTTTTGTCTCATCATACCACATGACCTTCTCCCATTCCTCCTCTGGATTATCCAGATGGTCATTGGCAAACTTCAGACGGGCCTGGACATGCGCTGGCTTGAGCAGGGGGAGCTTGCGTGCGCTGCATGATTTTAATCCATGACGGCGTAGTGTGTTCCTAATGGTTTTCTTTGAGACCGTGGTCCCAGCTCTCTTCAGGTCACTGACCAGGTCCTGCCATGTCGTTCTGGGCTGATCCCTCACCTTCCTCATGATCATTGATGCCCCACGAGGGGTGATCAGGTGATTGACCGTCATCTTTAACTTCTTTCATTTTATAATAATTGCACCAACAGTTGATGCCTTCTCACCAAGCTGCTTGCCTACTGTCCTGTAGCCCATCCCTGCCTTGTGCAGGTCTACAATTTTTAGACCTCATGTCCTTTCCACAATGGGCAAGACCAGAGAGCTGTGTGAGGTTGGAGTCTGTTTGATTGTGTGTGTGGACAGGTGTCTTTTATACAGGTAACGAGTTCAAACAGGTGCAGTTCATACAGGTAATTAGTAGAGAACAGGAGGGCCTCTTAAAGAAAAACTAACAGGTTGTGAGAGCCGGAATTCTTACTGGTTGGTAGGTATTCAAATACTTACAGTGGGGCAAAAAAGTATTTTGTCAGCCACCAATTGTGCAAGTTCTCCCACTTAAAAAGATGAGGCCTCTAATTGTCATCATAGGTACACTTCAACTATGACAGACAAAATTAGAAAAAAAATCCAGAAAATCACATTGTAGGAATTTTTATGAAATTATTTGCAAATTATGGTGGAAAATATGTATTTTGTCACCTAAAAACAAGCAAGATTTCTGGCTCTCACAGACCTGTAACATCTTTAAGAGGCTCTTTTGTCCTCCACTCGTTACCTGTATTAATGGCACCTGTTTGAACTTATCAGTATAAAAGACACCTGTCCACAACCTCACAGTCACACTCCAAACTCCACTATGGCCAAGACCAAAGAGCTGTCAAAGGACACCAGAAACAAAATTGTAGACCTGCACCAGGCTGGGAAGACTGAATCTGCAATAGGTAAGCAGCTCGGTTTGATGAAATCAACTGTGGGAGCAATTATTAGGAGATGGAAGACATACAAGACCACTGGGACTCAAATCCTGCAGTGCCAGACATGTCCAGGCCCGTCTGAAGTTTGCTAGAGACAATTTGGATGATCCAGAAGAAGATTGGGAGAATGTCATATGGTCAGATGAAACCAAAATAGAACTTGTTGGTAAAAACTCAACTCGTTGTGTTTGGAGGACAAAGAATGCTGAGTTGCATCCAAAGAACACCATACCTACTGTGAAGCATGGGGGTGGAAACATCATGCTTTGGGGCTGTTTTTCTGCAAAGGGAGCAGGACGACTGAACCGTGTAAAGGAAAGAATGGATGGGGCCATGTATCGTGAGATTTTGAGTGAAAACTCCTTCCATCAGCAGAAAATCTTTGGAGGGAGTTGAAAGTCCGTGTTGTCCAGCAACAGCCCCAAAACATCACTGCTCTAGAGGAGATCTGCATGGAGGAATGGGCCAAAATACCAGCAACAGTGTGTGAAAACCTTGTTGTCATTGCCCATCAAAGGGTATATAACAAAGTATTGAGAAACTTTTGTTATTGACCAAATACGTATTTTCCACCATAATCTGCAAATAAATTCATTAAAAATCCTATAATGTGATTTTCTGGATTTTTTTCTCTCCTCATTTTGTCTGTCATAGTTGAAGTGTACCTATGATGAAAATTACAGGCCTCATCTTTTTAAGTGGGAGAACTTGCACAATTGGTGGCTGACTAAATACTTTTTTGCCCCACTGTATGTCATGCAATAAAATGCTAATTAATTACTTAAAATCATACAATCATACATACATATTTTAGATTCCGTCTCTCACAGTTGAAGTGTACCTATGATAAAAATGACAGACCTCTACATGCTTTGTAATTAGGAAAACCTGCAAAATCGGCAGTGTATCAAATACTTGTTCAGCCCCACTGTAGGTATAAATATGCAATATCCTCCTTTGCATATTTGGGTATTATTCTACACACTGTCTAATATTTTATTGAACTCTGCCCCCAAAACCAGACCAAATTTGGTTGGTCTGGTCCAGAGCAAATCTGAACCATAGATGTCTATGTTTAACATGTTTTGACCTCAACGTACAGCACAGTAGAGCTCAGTGGAGAACAACACAGAACAGTAGTTCAGTACAGTACATTAGTGTACTCAACTCTATTGTGCTCTACTGTACTCTACTTTTCTTTAATGTGCTTAACCTAAAGTTGATGTTGGAAGTTTACATACAGCTTAGCCAAATACATTTAAACTCAGTTTTTCACAATTCTTGACATTTAATCCTAGTAAAGATTCCCTATCTTATGTCAGTTAGGATCACCATTTTATTTTAAGAATGTGAATTGTCAGAATAATAGTAGAGAGAATTATTTATTTCAGCTTTTATTTCTTTCATCACATTCCCAGTGGGTCGGAAGTTTACATACACTCAATTAGTATTTGGTAGCATTGCCTTTTAAATGGTTTAACTTGGGTCACATGTTTCGGGTAACCTTCTACAATCTTCCCACAATAAGTTGGGTGACTGTTGGGCCATTCCTCCTGACAGAGCTGGTGTAACTGAGTCAGGTTTGTAGGCCTCCTTGCTCGCACACGCCATTTCAGTTCTGACTAGAGGTCGACTGATGAGGATTTTTCAACGCCGATACCGATTATTGGAGGAACAAAAACAAGTACAACAATACTGAATTAACACTTATTTTAACTTCATATAATACATCAATATAATAAATGTAGCCTCAAATAAATGAAATGTTCAATTTGGTTTAAATAATGCAAAACGTGTTGGAGAAGAAAGTAAGTGCAATATGTGCCATGTAAGAAAGCTGACGTTTAAGTTCCTTGCTCAGAACATGAGAACATGTGAAAGCTGGTGGTTCCTTTTAACATGTCTTCAATATTCCCAGGTAAGAAGTTTTAGGTTGTAGTTATTATAGGAATTATAGGACTATTTCTCTCTCTATACCATTTGTATTTCATATACCTTTGACTATTGGATGTTCTTATAGGCACTTTAGTATTGCCAGTGTAACAGGATAGGGGCGAGGAGAGGGACGGAAGCTATCTGGGCTTGAACCAGGAACACAATGACAACAGCCACCCTCGAAGCATCGTTACCCATCGCTCCACAAAAGCCGCGGCGGGGAACAACTACTTCAAGTTCTCAGAGCGAGTGACGTCACCGATTGAAACGCTATTAGCGCTCACCCCGCTAACAAGCCAGCCATTTCACATCTGTTACACCAGCCTAATCTCGGGAGTTGATAGGCTTGAAGTCATAAACAGCTCAATGCTTGAAGCATTGCGAAGAGCTGCTGGCAAAACGCATGTAAGTGCTGTTTGAATGAATGCGTACGAGCCTGCTGCTGCCTACCATCGCTCAGTCAGACTTCTATATCAAATCATAGACTTAATTATAACATAACACACAGAAATATGAGCCTTTGGTCATTAATATTAAACATTAACATTAAAACTATCATTTAGAAAACAAAATGTTTATTCTTTCAGTGACGGAACCGTTCTGCATTTTATCTATCGGGTGGCATGCATAAGTCTAAATATTCCTATTACATTGCACAACCTTCAATGTTATGTCATAATTACGTAAAATTCTGGCAAATTAGTTCGCAACGAGCCAGGCGACCCAAACTGTTGTATATACCCTGACTCTGCGTGCAATGAACGCAAGAGAAGTGACACAATTTCACCTGGTTAATGTTGCCTGCAAACCTGGATTTCTTTTAGCTATACATGCAGGTTTAAAAATGTACTTCTGTGTCTTGATTTTAAGAAAGGCATTGATGTTTATGGTTAGGTACAGTCGTGCAACGATTGTGCTTTTTTCGCAAATGCGCTTTTGTTAAATCATTCCCCGTTTGGCAAAGTTGGCTGTCTTTGTTAGGAAGAAATAGTCTTCACAAAGTTCGCCACGAGCCAGGCGGCTCAAACTGCTGCATATACCCTGACTCTGTTGCAAGAGAAGTGACACATTTTCCCTAGTTAAAAAAAGTTGGCAGGCAATATTAGCTAAATATGCAGGTTTAAAAATATATACTTCTGTGTATTGATTTTAAGAAAGGCATTGATGTTTATGGTTACGTACACGTTGGAGCAACGACAGTCCTTTTTTTGCGAATGCGCACCGCATTGATTATATGCAACGCAGGACACGCTAGATAAACTAGTAATATCATCAACCATGTGTAGTTAACTAGTGATTATGATTGATCGTTTTTTATAAGATAAGTTTAATGCTAGCTAGCAACTTACCTTGGCTTCTTACTGCATTCGTGTAACAGGCAGGCTCCTCGTGAGGCAGGTGATTTGAGCGTTGGACTAGTTAACCGTAAGGTTGCAAGATTGAATCCCCGAGCTGACAAGGTAAAAATCTGTCGTTCTGCCCCTGAACAAGGCAGTTAACCCACCGTTCCTAGTCTGTCATTGAAAATAAGAATGTTCTTAACTGACTTAACTAGTTAAATAAAGGTAAAAAAAAAAATTTGTGTCCAAAAATACCGATTTCCGATTGTTAATGAAAACTTGTAATTGCCCCTAATTAATCGGTCATTCCCAATTAATCGGTCGACCTCTAGTTCTGACCACAAATTTTTCTATGGGATTGAGGTCAGGGCTTTGCGATGGCCACTCCAATACCTTTACTTTGTTGTTTTTAAGCCATTTTGCTACAACTTTGGAAGTATACGTGGGTTCATTATCCATTTGGAAGACCCATTTGCAACCAAGCTTTAACTTCCTGACTGATGTCTTGCGATGTTGCTTCAATATATCCACCTAATTTTCCTACCTCATGTTGCCATCTATTTTGTGAGGTGCACCAGTCCCTCCTGCAGCAAAGCACCCCCACAACATGATGCTGCCACCCCCGTGCTTCAGGTTGGGATGGTGTTCTTCGGCTTGCAAGCATCCCCCTTTTTCCTCCAATCATGACGATGGTCATTATGGCCAAACAGTTCTATTTTTGTTTCATCAGACCAGAGGACATTAATCCAAAAATTAGGATCTTTGTCCCCATGTGCAGTTGCAAACCGTAGTCTGGCTTCTTATGGTGGTTTTGGAGCCGTGGCTTCTTCCTTGCTGAGCGGTCTTCCAGGTTATGACGATATAGTACTTGTTTTATTGTGGATGTAGATTCTTTTGTACCTGTTTCCTCTAGCATCTTCACAAGGTCCTTTGCTGTTCTGGGATTGATTTGCACTCACGAAAGTACGTTAATAGGAGACAGAACACGTCTCCTTCCTGAGCGGTATGACATCTGTGTGGTCCCGTGGTGTTTATACTTGCATACTTTTGTTTGTACAGATAAATGTGGTACCTTCAGGCGTTTGGAAATTGCTCCCAAGGATGAACCAGACTTGTGGAGGTCGACAATTATTTTTACTGAGGTCTTGACTGATTTCTTTTTATTTTCCCATGATGTCAAGCAAAGAGGCACTAAGTTTGAAGGTAGGCCTTGAAATACATCCGCAGGTACACCTACAATTGACTCAAATGATGTCAATTAGCCTATCAGAAGCTTCTAAAGCCATGACATAATTTTCTGGAATTTTCCTAGCTGTTTAAAGGCACAGTCAACTTAGTGTATGTAAACTTCTGACCCACTGGAATTGAGATACAATGAAATAATCTGTCTGTAAATAATTGTTGGAGAAATTATTTGTGTCATGCACAAAGTAGATGCCGTAACCGACTTGCCAAAACTAATGTTTGTTTACTAGAAATTTGTGGACTGGTTGAATAATTCGTTTTTAATGACTCCAACCTAAGTGTATGTAAACTTCCGACTTCAACTGTACGTGTTTCTTTGAGGGAGCTTGTCTGAAGACCAAATGTGTTTCTGTATTGTATCATTTTGCTGCATGGCCTACAGTGGTCTACAGAAACAAATACAAATGTTCTATATATTTGTTCCTATTTCATAAATTCGTTTGATATTTCCCCTACAGTATGGCAGTTTTGAAGATGTTTATTACCACCTAAGAATTATCTGTGTGAAATTTGTAGAGCGGTTGAAAAACAGGTTTAATGACTCCAAACTAAATGTATGTAAACTTCCGACTTGAACTGTATTTGTGTGCTCTACTGTGTACTGTGCTGTCCAATCTTGTAAACCCAACTGTGGTTTCCAGTGGTTGAGGGGTATACGTTGTATACCCACTTATTTTTCATTGGGCATGATGTATACTCACTTAATCCCCACGATGTTTATCAAAGTAGTGTAGTGGAGGTATATGCCGTATCAATTAATGAGGCTGATGGAACCGATCTGAATGTTTATTACAAAAAAACAATAACAATATATACAGTGGGGAGAACAAGTATTTGACACACTGCCGATTTTGCAAGTTTTCCTACTTACAAAGCATGTAGAGGTCTGTAATTTTGTTATCATAGGTACACTTCAACTGTGAGAGACGGAATCTAAAACAAAAATCCAGAAAATCACATTGTATGATTTTTTAAAAGTAATTAATTAGCATTTTATTGCATGACATAAGTATTTGATACATCAGAAAAGCAGAACTTAATATTTGGTACAGAAACCTTTGTTTGCAATTACAGACATATGTTTCCTGTAGTTTTTGACCAGGTTTGCACACACTGCAGCAGGGATTTTGGCCCACTCCTCCATACAGACCTTCTCCAGATCCTTCAGGTTTCGGGGCTGTCGCTGGGCAATACGGACTTTCAGCTCCCTCCAAAGATGTACTATTGGGTCAGGTCTGGAGTCTGGCAAGGCCACTCCAGGACCTTGAGATGCTTCTTATGGAGCCACTCCTTAGTTGCCCTGGCTGTGTGTTTTGGGTCGTTGTCATGCTGGAAGACCCAGCCACGACCCATCTTCAATGCTCTTACTGAAGGAAGGAGGTTGTTGGCCAAGATCTCGTGATACATGGCCCCATCCATCCTCCCCTCAATACGGTGCAGTCGTCCTGTCCCCTTTGCAGAAAAGCAAACCCAAAGAGTGATGTTTCCACCTCCATGCTTCACGGTTTGGATGGTGTTCTTGGGGTTGTACTCGTCCTCCTTCTTCCTCCAAAAACAGCGAGTGGAGTTTAGACCAAAAAGCTCTATTTTTGTCTCATCAGACCACATGACCTTCTCCCATTCCTCCTCTGGATCATCCAGATGGTCATTGGCAAACTTCAGATGGGCCTGGACATGCGCTGGCTTGAGCAGGGGGACCTTGCATGCGCTGCAGGATTTTAATCCATGATGGCGTAGTGTGTTACTAATGGGTTTTCTTTGAGACTGTGGTCTCAGCTCTCTTCAGGTCATTGACCAGGTCCTGCCGTGTAGTTCCGGGCTGATCCCTCACCTTCCTCATGATCATTGATGCCCCACGAGGTGAGATCTTGCATGGAGCCCCAGACCGAGGGTGATTGACCATCATCTTGATCTTCTTCCATTTTCTAATAATTGTGCCAACAGTTGTTGTCATCTCTCCCAGCTGCTTGCCTATTGTCCTGTAGCCCATCCCAGCCTTGTGCAGGTCTACAATTTTTAGTCCTGATGTCCTTATACAGCTCTCTGGTCTTGGCCATTGTGGAGAGGTTGGAGTCTGTTTTGAGTTTGTGGACAGGTGTCTTTTATACAGGTAACGAGTTCAAACAGGTGCAGTTAAAACAAGTAATGAGTGGAGAACAGGAGGGCTTCTTAAAGAAAAACTAACAGGTCTGTGAGAGCCTGAATTCTTACTGGTTGGTAGGTGATCAAATACTTATGTCATGCAATAAAATGCAAATTAATTACTTAAAAATCATACAATGTGATTTTCTGGATTTTTGTTTTTGATTCCGTCTCTCACAGTTGAAGTGTACCTATGATAAACATTATAGACCTCTACATGCTTTGTAAGTAGGAAAACTTGCAAAATCGGCAGTGTATCAAATACTTGTTCTCCCCACTGTACCCTTAATGGCGAAGTTGGCGAAATGTGTCATCCTTAGGGTGTCAAATTGCTAACTTAAATGTAGGCTTTGCAGTGGTTTCCAACAAGTCTTTGAAAGACAAAATTACATTCAGGAAAGCCTTGAGTTTTAAAATGTGCACTTTGGTCTTCCACTCTGAAAAGCTATCGTTGCAAGAGCGGTCTGCAAGCGGTGGTGTCAGTGATGGTCGTTAAATTAGAGAACTGTCTGCACCCACCTTGCTGCTTGCAGTGATGGTCGTGCATGTTAAATTAGCTGAGAGAACTGTCCGCACCCACCTTGCTGCTTGCAGTGATGGTCGTGCATGTTAAATTAGCTGAGAGAACTGTCCTCACCCACCTTGCTGCTTGCAGTGATGGTCGTGCATGTTAAATTAGCTGAGAGAACTGTCCGCACCCACCTTGCTGCTTGCAGTGATGGTCGTGCTTGTTAAATTAGCTGAGAGAACTGTCCGCACCCACCTTGCTGCTTGCAGGCCCCTCCTACCAATGCTTGTGCAACCTTTGCTGCATTCAGTAAGAAGAAATGTGTAGTTTGAGGTGCCTGTTTTAAGAGTGCAACGTTACAATACGTTGAGGAAGAACGGTAGGCCTATAGTGTAGAATAGGGGTTCTGGTTTGTAACGTAAAATAGTTCATTTCATTACATTTATGTTTATGAAATTGTTTCACCTTGCTGAATACACCCCAGAATGACTCTTAAGAAATGTGTTTTTCTATTTATAATGTTTGCCTTTTTCGGGTTCAACTAATGCAACACACTTCCTGACCATCCTTCAGGACAAATTGCCAAACACAACAGATTGTGTTCGATGGGATGATCTCGTTCACGAGTGAGACATGCAACCTGGCAGACCACACACACGCATCAAATACATATACAGTACCATTCAAAAGTTTGGACACACCTACTCATTGCAGGGTTTTTCTTTATTCTTTACTATTTCCTACATTGTAGAATAAAAGTGAAGACGTCAAGATTAGTAACACACAGAATCATGTAGTAACCAAAAAAGGGTTTCACAAATCACACTATATTTGAGATTTTTCAAAATAGCCTTCCTTTGCCTTGATGACAGCTTTGCACACTCTTGGGATTCTCTCAACCAGCTTCATGAGGTAGTCACCTGGAATGCATTTCAATTAACAGGTGTGCTTTGTTAAAAGTTCATTTGCGTTTTAGCCAATCAGTTGTGTTGTGACAAGGTAGGGATGGTATACAGAAGATAACCCTATTTGGTAAAAGACCAAGTCCAAATTATGGCAAGAACAGCTCAAATAACCAAAGCAAAATGACAGTCCATCATTACTTTAAGACATGAAGGTCAGTCAATCTGGAAAATTTCAAGAACTTCAAGTGCAGTCGCAAAAACCATCAAGCGATATGATGAAACTGGCTCTCATGAGCACCGCCACAGGAAAGGAAGACCCAGAGTTACCTCTGTTGCAGAGGATAAGTTCATTATCCTCAGTTATCAGCCTCAGAAATTGCAGCTCAAATAAATGCTTCAGAGTTCATGTAACAGACACATCTCAACATCATCTGTTCAGAAGAGTGTAAATCAGACCTTCATTGTCAAATTGCTGCAAAGAAACCACTACTAAAGGACACCAATAATAAGGAGATACTTGCTTTGGCCAAGAAACGCAAGCATTGGACACTAGACCGGTGGAAATCTGTCCTTTTTGGTCTGATTAGTCCAAATGTTTTTTTTTTTGGTTCCAACGACGAGTTGGACTGCAGAGTGAAGGACAAGCAGCCAACATGTTCCCAGCATATGTTGGAACTCCTTCAAGACTGTTGGAAAATTATTCCAGGAGAAGCTGGTTGAGAGAATGCCATGAGTATGTCAAGGCAAAGGGTTGCTACTTTGAAGAATATCATGTAATATATTTTGATTTAACACTTTTGGTTACTATATAATTCAATATGTCTTATTTCATAGTTTTGCTATCTTCACTATTATTCTAAAATGTAGAAAATAATACAAATAAAGAGAAACTCTTGAATTAGTAGGTGTGTCCAAACTTTCTTCTGGTCCTCTACATCAAATACCTATACATCCAAGATGTTAATATTTTTGTTTACTCATACAATTTCAAGGGGCTTAGTGCCACGATAGGCCTTTATGGTGCGTGATTTACACCAAATGTTTGTTACACTACATCTTATGTTTTATACGTCTTTAGGAAATATCACTTTTTCATCTATCTTTAATAACATTTTTTTCCCCAAGTTTGTGGAATATCCTTCTCCCTTTTTGGAATAGATTACTATCTCTAGCACCGGCCTCTTCTGTTGTCCAAATCTACAACACTACCTCAGATAAGATCTGTGCAGACTGAGCCAAGGAGGGACTGAACAAGAGCAACATTTCTTTACTCTGATTGGCTGAGAGTCTAGCGAGGGGGAGAAAAGAAGGGAAGAGGGTGTGTTCTGCAATAGCAAACTAGCAGGGCCAGGGCAGCCACATGTCACAAACTACCACATCTGTCCTTAAATGTGGGAACCCATGCTAATATGCTCAGTGATGTCCCAAAAGAACATGCTGAGGGGGGAGGGGTGGGGGGTGTGATTGGGTCTGTGATGTGTTAGACGTGTACGAACCAACTTCCGTTGGCACATAGGCACATAGGCCTGCGTTTCAAACAAACCAGCATGCTCATGTCTTAGGGTGTTTGTGGTCTGCCCAGCGACAGTGTGAGGCTGAGCAGCCACTTGGCTCTAGCAGTGCATTCGAAACCTGTTAACCCTCGTGTTAAATCAATATTAAAATAAGCGCCGGTACATACGCACAGCGGGGCGCCCTTCTATTTCTTCTCTCTTTCTGATTTTCATTCTCCACCCCAGGATGACTGTGCTGAACTAAATGGCTAAATTAATTTCAGCAGTGCTCAGTAGAGCACGTACAGTGCCTTCAAAAAGTATTTCCACCCATTGACTTTTTCCTCTTTTTGTTGTTACAGCCTGAATTTCAAATGGATTCAATTGAGATTCTTTGTCTCTGGCCTAGACATAATACCCTTAATGTCAGTGGAATTTTTTTTTTAGTTAATAAAAAATGAACAGCTGAAATGTCTTCAGTCAATAAGGATTCAACCCCTTTGTTTTGGCCTAAATAAGTCCAGGTGTAAAAATGTGCTAAATATATCACATCAGTTGCATGGACTCGCTCTGTGTGCAATAAGTGTTTTAACAGGATTTTTTTAAACGACTGCCTCATCTCTGTACCCCACACATACAATTACCTGTAAGGTCCCTCAGTCGAGCAGTGAATTTCAAACACAGATTCCACCAGAAAGACCAGGGAGGTTTTCCAATGTCTTGCAAAGAAGGGCACCTATTGGTAGATGGGTTAAAAGATTGAAAAGCAATCATTTTGAATATCCCTTTGAGCATGATGAAGTTAATCATTATGGTCTGGATGGTGTATCAATACACCCAGTCACTACAAAGATACAGGTGTCCTTCCTAACTCGGTTGCCGGAGAGGAAGAAAACTGCTCAGGGATTTCACTGAGGCTGCTGGTGAATTTGAAACAGTTTGAGTTTTTTTTTATTGGCTAGTTTAGGATAAAACTGTGGACGGATCAATAACACTGTAGTTACTCCACAATGCTAACCTAATTGACAATTGAAAAAAGGAAGCCTGTACAGATTTGTTTTATTCCAAAACATGCATCCTGCTTGCAGCAAGGCACTAGGCAAATACTGCAAAAAAAATGTGCCATAGCAATTAACACTTTTTAAAAATTCAGGACACAAATGTATGTTTTGGGGCAAATCCAATACATTACTGCATCATGTTATAGGTATGCTTATAATCATTGAGGCCTGGGGAGTATTTCTGGATAAAAAGACACTGGGAGATTAATTCCTTTCAGCAGGACAATAACCTAGAACACAAGGCCAAATCTACACTGGAGTTGTTTACCAAGAAGACAGTGGATGCTTCTGAGTGGCAATGTTACAGTTTTGACTTTGATCTACTTGAAATTCTATGGCAAGACCTAAAAATGGTTGTCTGTATATGATCAACAGCCAATATGGCAGAGCTTGAAGAATTCTGAAACAGAATAATGGGCAAATGTTGCACAATCCAGGTGCGGAAAGATTTAAGACTTACCCAGAAAGACTCACAGCTGTAAGCGTTGTCAAAGGTGCTTCTACAAAGTATTAACACGGGTGTGAATACTTACGTAAATTCGTTTTTCAATACATTTCCTAAAGAACTTTGTAATAATGGGGTTTAGTTTTTTTCTAAAACACAATATTTTTGAATTCACAACAAAATATGTAATAAGTCAATGGTTATGAATCCTTTCTGAAGCAGTCCCTGTAGAAGTCCACCAACACGAGGCTTTGCACAGCTGGTCTCGGTAACGCTGCCCTCACCTCGTTGTCTTTTTGTTGTTGTAAGGTTTTCCTTCTTTCCCTCTTTCTTGTGGAAGAGCTCTTCCAGTTGTGCCTTTCACCGAGCAGTTGTTGCAGTTGCTACTGTCAATTTTCTCAATTACTAATAGTGGTGGCTGTGTTCTGTGGTTAAAAATACAGAAATGGCACCGTACTGGATGGTGGCCGTTTTGCAAGCGCTGACCCAACTTGATCTTTTGTTGTTTATTTTTTACCTTACATTTAGAGGAATTATCAGCTATCATTTCTTACAACTGACAAGAACTTTTGAACGTCAGATTGGCAGCTGCTTAACTCAATTCCGGGTTTAGATTAAGGCGACAGGAGAACCGGTCACCTCTTCCCTCCATTCTACTGGCCACTTGATGATGATAAGATGGATGACTTCCGATTGCAGATTTGCTACCGGAGAGACACTCAACTGCAATATTCTCTGCTTTTCTGAAACATTGGTCTCGGACAAGATCACCCCCTCATGGCTGTCCAACTCAATGGATTCGTCACTCACCATAACGATAGGACTGCGTAGTCGAGGAAAACGAGGGGATGGGTGGGTTTGCCTCTACATCAACTTGTTAGTGTCGACCCATTGTTCACCCGTCTTGGTTAAATGCCATCAGATATTCCAACACTTTCACCTCCCGAGGGAGTTTTCAGCTGTTATCGTGACTGTTGTATGCATTTCACCTCAGGACAAGAAAAATAACAAGCTGGCACTTAACAAGTTGTACAATGTTATAACCAAGCAGGAAAACATACATTGAGGCTTCTTTTCTGGTTGCCGCCTAATTAAATTCTGTGTCATTAGGAAACGTGATGCCTAACTTCCATCAACACGTCTCCCTCGCCACTAGGGGCAATAAAGACTACTGTTATTCTACCCACAAGCAAATCAGATCATGACTCCGTACTCCTGCTTCCTGTTTACAATAAGTAGCTCAAACAGGAATCACCCATGACTCGCTCAGTTGAGAAATAGTCTCCAGGACCTCTTCGCTGGCGTTGGACTCTGTCGATAACATCGAGCTAACCACCTCTGTCACCGGCTTCATTAGGAAATGCATCGACGACGTCCCCACAGTTAAGGTTTGCTGCTTCCCCACTCAAAAGTCCTGGATTAAAACTGAGGTTGGCGTTAAAACTAAAGGGTAGGTCTACCGCACACAGGGCTATTGCAGACAACCCTGACGCTACGGCCGAGGACAGGAACAAATACAAGAAGTCCCACTATGACCTCCAGAGTCATCTAACAAGAAGGACAATATAGGAATACGGTGGAATCATATTACACAGGCTCTGACACCTGCCACTTTTGTCAGGTGCTACAGCCCATTATCGGTTAAAAAGGAAGACCCAGACGTGATCTGCCCAACCGATGCCTTTCTACTAGACAAACTCAATACATTTTATGCACGCTTTGACAGTAACAACATTGTGCCGGGTGTGAGGGCCGCCACTAACCCAGAAGATTGGGTGATCTTGCTCTCCTGAGGCCGACGTACTAAAAGTCTTCAATCAGGTCAATACCCGCAGAGTCGGGGGGCCAGATGGGTATTCCAGGGCGCGTTCTCAGAGCGGAACAGCTGGCAGGTATATTCATGGTAATTTTCAACTTCTCCTTGTCCCAGTCTATAATCCCAACATGTTTTAAGATGACCATCATCATTCCTGTTTCTATTAACTCTTAAAGCTTCATGCCACTGACTCCCACCCTGTAGCACTAACATCTGTAATCATGAAGTGCTTTGAGTGGCTGGTTATGGCGCACATCAACTCAATCACCCTAGACCAGCTCTAATTTGCATACCGCCCCAACAAATCCATAGACGATGCAATCTCACAATCTCCACACTACCCTCATCCACCTAGATGAGAGCAATGCCTATGTGGGAATGCTTTTCATTGACTACAGCTCAGTGTTCAGCACAATTGTCCCCTGCAAGCTTGTCACCGAGCTGAGGACCCTGGGACTGAACATCTCCCTCTGCAACTGGATCCTGGACTTCCTGACGGGCCGACCCCAGGTGGTGAATTTAGGCAACATCACCTTCGCCACACTGACCCTCAACACAGGGGCGTGTGCTTCACCCATGACGTCACCACTGTGACGACACAATGGTGGTAGGCCTGATCACTGGCGTCGATGAGACGACCGGGAGGAGGTCAGTCGTCTCAGTGACCTGGCAGTGTGGGGCTAGAACAACAACCCCAAGGAGCTGATTGTGTACTACGGGGGAGGCTGCAGTTGAGCAGGTGGAGCGCTTCAAGTTCTTGTGTCCAAGTCACTAACCTTAAAAAGGTCCCTTCAACCGCACAGTTGTGAAGAAGGTGAAACGGCGTCTCTTCCCCCTCAGGAGGTTAACTATTTGTCAAGGGCCCTCAAATCCTTAGCTGTACCATTTGAGAGCATCTTGTCTGACTGTATCACTGCTTGGTATTTTTTATTTTACCTTTATTTAACTAGGCAAGTCAGTTAAGAACAAATTCCTATTTTCAATGACGGCCTAGGAACAGTGGGTTAACTGCCTGTTCAGGGGCAGAACGACAGATTTGTACCTTGTCAGCTCGGGGATTTGAACTTGCAACCTTCCGGTTATTAGCCCAACGCTCCAACCACTAGGCTACCCTGCCGCCCCAAATGGCAATAGCACAATCTAAACACAATTCCCCATAATGACGAAACGAAAAGTAAAAAAAAAAAACGTTTGGAAAAGTACACACCTGTCTATATAAGGTCCCACAGATGACCGTGCATGTCAGAGCAAAAGCCATGAGGTCGAAGGAATTGTCCGTAGAGCTCCAAGACAGGATTGTTTCGAGGCACAGATCTGGGGAAGTGTACCAAAACATTTCTGCAGCATTGAAGAACACGGTGGCCTCCATCATTCTTAAATAGAAGTTTAGAACCACAAAGTCTCTTCCTAGAGCTGGCCGACCAGCCAAACTGAGAAATCGGGAGAGAAGGACCTTGGTCAGGAATGTGATCAAGAAACCGTTGGTCACTCTGACAGCGCTCTAGATGTCCTCTGTGGAGAACCTTTCAGAAGGACAACCATCTATGCCACACTCCACCAATTAGGCCTTTATGGTAGAGTGGCCAGATGGAAGCCACTCCTTAGTAAAAGGCACATGACAGCCCGCTTGACAGCCTAAAGGACTCTCAGACCATGAGAAACAAGATTCTCTGGTCTGATGAAACCAAGATTGAACTTTTTGGCCTGAATTCCAATTGTCATGTCTGGAGGAAACCTGGCATCGTCCCTGCAGCAAAGCATGGTGGTGGAAGCATGATGCTGTGGGGATGTTTTTCAGCGGCAGGGACTGGGAGACTAGTCAGGATCGAGGAAAGCGGAATGGAGCAAAGTACAGAGAGAATCTTGATGAAAAGCTGCTCCAGGGCTTTCAGGATCTCAGACTAGGGGCGAATGTTCACCTTCCAACAAGACAACGAACCTGAGCACACAGCCAAGACAATGCAGGAGTGGCTTCAGGACAAGTTTCTGAATTAGAGGTCGACCGACTTAATCGGCACGGTCAATTTTTTAAATTATGGGCCGATTTTCAAGTTTTCATAGCAATCGTAATCAGCCTTTTTGGATGCTGATTACATTGTAATCCACGAGGAAATGGCGTGGCAGGCTTGACCACCTGTTACGCAAGTGTAGCGTCAAAAGGACCTTGTGGCTGCAAGGAGCCAAGGTAAATTGCTAGCTAGCATTAAACTTATCTTTATCAAAAAAATCTATCTTAACACAATCACTAGTTAACTACACATGGTTGATGATATTACTAGGTTAACTAGCTTGTCCTGTGTTGCATATAATCAATGCGGTGCTTGTTAATTTATCATCGAATCACAGCCTACTTCGCCAAATGGGTGATTGATTTTAAAATGATCAGTATATATTTTTTTTAAACCTGCATATTTTGTTAAAAGAAATGCGTGTTAGCAGGCAATATTAACTAGGGAAATTGTGTCACTTCTCTTGCGTTCTGTGCAAGCAGAGTCAGGGTATATGCAACAGTTTGTGCCGCCTGGCTCGTTGCAAACTGTTTGAAGACCATTTCACCCTAAGAAAGACCGTAATAAATTTGTCCGAATTTTAACTAATTATGACATAACATTGAAGGTTGTACAATGTTACAGCAATATTTAGACTTATGGATGCCACCTGTTAGATACAATATGGAACGGCTCCGTATTTCACTGGAAGAATAAATGTTTTATTTTCAAAATGATAGTTTCCGGATCTGACCATCTTAATTGTCAAAGGCTCGTATTTCTGTGTTTATTATAATTAAGTCTATGATTTGATAGAGCAGTCTGACTGAGCAGTGGTAGGCAGCAACAGGCTCATAAGCATTCATTCAAACATCACTTTACTGCGTTTGCCAGCAGCTCTTAGCAATGCTTGATGCATAGCACTGTTTATGACTTCAAGCCTGTGTACTCCCGAGATTAGAAATATTAAAGTGCCTGTAAGAACATCCAATAGTCAAAGGTATATGAAATACAAATGGTATAGAGAGAAATAGTTGACGCGTCATAATTCCGATATTAACTACAACCTAAAACTTCTTGACTGGGAATATTGAAGAACTGCAAATATTGAACCACCAGCTTTCATATGTTCTCATGTTCTGAGAAAGGAATTTAAATGTTAGCTTTTTTACATGGGACATATTGTACTTTTACTTTCTTCTCCAACACTTTTGCATTATTTAAACCATCGGACGCACAAAAAGCTTATTTTTCTCCATTTTTTTTTGCTGAAGTTTGTTTACATCCCTGTTGGTGAGCATCCATCCTTTACCAAGATTATCCATCTACCTGACAGGTGGGGCATATCAAGAAGTTGATTAAACAGCATGATCATTACACAGGTGCACCTTCTGTCGGGGACTATAAAGGCCACTAAAATGTGCAGTTTTGTCACATAGATGTCTCAAGTTGTGAGGTGAGCAAGACAATGGAGATAATCGAGGACTACAGGTAAATGAGGGCTGAATTGAATGTTTATTTCTTTATCATAAGATGCCTTCAACGTCGTTGTAGGGAATTTGGCAGTTCGTCCAACTGGCCTCCCAACCGCAGACCATATGTATAGCATTGTGTGGGCCAGTGGTTTGCTGATGTCAACGTGAACAAAGTGCCCCATGATGGGGTTGTGGTATGGGCAGGCATAAGCTACTGACAATGAACACAATTGCATTTTATTAATGGCAATTTGAGACACATTGTGAGGCCCATACATTAAAAAAATAAAGCATTCTGTGATCATCAAATCTGTATTCCCAGTTGTGAAATCTATTGATTTGGGCCTACTTTATTTATTTCAATTTACTGATTTATTCATATGAACTTTAACTCTTTAAAATCTTAAATGTGCATTGTTTTGTTTGTTTGTTTTGTTCTGTATATATTGTTCTGGATTATTTCATTGTTTGAGTTAGAGCTTGCAAAAAAATAATTTCACTGTACTTGTGCATGTGACATGAACTTGAAACCAGTTGTTAGTGGGCTAGCGAGGTGGCGGTAACCTCAGCAAATTTGCTAGTCAAAGTTAGGAGTAGGAGTGATGTGACGGTGACTTACATCCTGGCCCCTTTTATTTGTGTGTTTTTGTTTCTTATCTTAAGGTTAACATATGTCAACTGAAAGAAACTTCTCTAACTTTTGAACCAGTACACCTGATTCACCTAGTGAACTAATCATCATGCTCTTGATTAGTTCAATTAGATTGGCTGGTGGGGGAATGGAACAAACATTCATTTGCTGAACTAGCCTGGGCACTGGTCCAAGCAGGTTTGGAAATGGAATATGTTGCATTGAAAGATCCCTATGGTATGAAATATTGGCATTCATTGCCATTATCCATGTGTCTAACTGGTGGACACAGATGACAGACATTGGTGGTTGTTGGGATTTCAGAAGTCCACTGTCTCATAGTATACTCAAATAGGTCACATTGACAATACAGTTCGTCATCTTCACTAGCAAGACACATTTTGCATATCTTTTGTCCATGGTTTAATAAATAATCTCTCTCTCCTCTTCCCTATGCTCTCCATCTCGGTCCACAGAATGTCATCAGAGTACAAGAGTCTGGATCCCTCTGACCACGGACCGTCTCCTCCCCTGAGCAGCACTGGGGGGGGCTCCCCTTCAGACAGCCCCTCCCCTGCCTCCACAGACAGGCGCCCCCGTGGCCGGCCTCGTAAGGATGCAGGCGCGCCCACGCGAGTACCCACACAAAAGAAGTAGGTCCCATTCGCTCTAACCTTGGTGTGACGCTTAGTGGGGGGTGCCTGTGCCTGTGCTTGGGTTTGGGTTTGACTGCTTTGCTGATGGTGTCGCCCTCCATGGTTTCACTGGGCCGTGTGGCATTTGGCCAGTCTTATGTTATCCTTTTTGGTGTATTTTACGAAGCAGTTTCGTTGTTCTGTAGGGGGTCTTTGTTTTTGGTGGAAGTGAGATGTAAAGGTTTAATTCATATTGTAGAGGATAAAAACACCATTAAGTCTACCGACTGATCTCTCTGTGGCTGGTTCAAGCTCAATCTTGCCATTTCTTTCAAATCATTTTTTTTTTCTTCAATTGGTAATAATCGCCCTGCCTCATCCCCACAACCCCATAGGTCCACTAAATCAATTTATTAAGTACCATGAATTATTAAATCTGCTACTCCCTACTAGGCTTCCCAAATGAATCATACGAGTGCATGGAAGGGCATGTGAGCTGATGTGACTGCAGGGATAACCCAAGTTAACCCCGAACATTACACGTGGGGATGGGGATTTGTGTGTGTGTGTGTGTGTGTTTGGAGAGGGAAGGAGAATCACGAAGCGTGACGTGGATCTAAGCTATGCACAGATTCCACCTCGAGGAGCCACTCAAGTGTTTCGAGGTGCATTAGCACTGAGGAAGCTGAGCGCCCGCGAGGCACACAAGGAGATGCTGCCTAGAAACAAACAATGTACGCGGGCGGCTATTAATGTTTTTCTCTTTTGGTTGTTACATCTATGTCTCCGAGATATCCCCACTTTCATCTTTTCACGTGGCAAGACTTGTAAAGGAGAGAAAGTATTGCTTTCATCCTGGTGTCTTATTTGTCTGTCATTCCTATGTAGCTACCTTCTATCAGTGTACAACAAAACCAACTCGGAAGAACTGTAGGAGATGGACTGTTCAAATGACATGGAGAAGGAGTACATTGTGATTTTGTGGGGAGGGGGTTTGATCTTCAGATGGAGGGTGTGCTTGGTTACTTCCTACTAATGTGACATCCACTGAGTGACGTGCAACAAGCCTTTGTTAGCTAAGATAGCTGCACAGGGGAACATTGGGGCCTCCTCTTTATAGATAGAGTAATGTTCCTCATACGCACCACGCTTATATCGGCCACATCATAGGCCTTTTCCCACCTGGACAAAATGAACACCTATGTGAGAATGATGTTCATTGACGACAGCTCAGCGTTCAACACCATAGTGCCCATTAAGCTCATCACTAAGCTAAGGACTGTGGGACTAAACACCTCCCTCTGCAACTGGATCCAACTGGATCCTGGACTTCCTGACTCCAACACCATCATTAAGTTTGCTGACGACACAACAGTTTTAGGCCTGATCACCAACAACGAAAAGACAGCCTATAGGGAGGTCAGAGATCTGGCAGTGTGGTGGCAGGACAACAACCTCTCTTTCAATGTGATCAAGACAAAGGAGATGATCGTGGATTACAGGAAAAGCCACGCCGAACAGGCCCCCATTAACGTCGATGGGACTGAAGTGGAGCTGGTCGAGAGTTTCAAGTTCCTTGGTGTCCACATCACCTACAAACTATGATGGTCCAAACACAAGACAGTCGTGAAGAGAGCACGACAACCCCTTTTCCCCCTCAGGAGACCCCAGTCCCCAGATACTCAATGTTCTACAGCTGCGCCATCGAGAGCATCCTGACCAGTTGCATCACTTCCTGGTATGGAAACTGCTAGGCATTCGACCGTAAGGCTCCACAGATGGTAGTGCGTATGGCCCAGTACATCACTGGGGCCTAGCCTCCTGCCATCCTGGACCTAAATGCTAGGTGTTTTTCACACCGCTGCTACTCACTGTTTATAATCTATGCATAGTCACTTCACCCCTACCTACATGTACATATTACCTCGACTAACCCGTACCCCCGAACGTTGACTCGGTACTGCTACCCCCTGTATATAGCCTTGTTATTGTTATTGTATGCTTTAGTTTATTTAGTAAATATTTTCTTAACCAACAACGCACTTCAAGAAATAGAGTTAAGGTTCTTGCAAGTTAACATTTCACAGTAAGGTCTACTACACCTGTTGTATTCGGCGCGTGTGACAAATAAAATTTGATTTGAGTTTGGTTAGCATGGCACCTGACACTGCAGGTAGAAACGCCATGGGGCTGAATAGCTGATGGCGCTTTGCACGCTAACACTGTCACAGTACCGTATGTACTCTGCCTTGGGGGCGACTGCCTAACAAGCGGCCTTTGTGTATTTCCAGTTTGTTGCCCTTCATATAAATAGTATTGGATAGAAACGGCAACTGAGAACCCACAATCCTGAGGTCCTTTTTGACAGCCCCGCCACTTGGTTTGGTATAAAGGGATGAGGCTAGAGAAATGTAACCATTCAAATTCATGCGCTATGGATGCAACCAACAGTCATATGATTGGCTACGACAGCTGTACTAAGCTAATGAGGTGTGTGTGTGTGTGTGTGTGTGTGTGTACGCGTATGTACAGTGCATTCGGGAAGTATTCGGTCTTCTTGACTTTTCCACATTTTGTTACGTTACAGCCTTATTCAAAAATTGATAGTTTTTGTTGTCCTCATCAATCTACACACAATACCCCATAATGGCAAAGTAAAAACAGGTTTAAAAAAATTTGCATAATTATTCAGACCCTTTACTCAGTACTTTGTTGAAGCATCTTTGGCAGCGATTACAGCCTCGAGTCTTATTGGGTATGACGCTACAAGCTTGGCACACCTGTCTTTCAGGTCTCTCCAGAGATGTTAGCTCGGATTAAATTCCGGGTTCTGGCTGGGCCACTCAAGGACATTCAGAAACTTGTCGCAAATCCACTCCTGCGTTGTCTTGGCTGTGTGCTTAGTGTCATTGTCCTGTTGGAAGGTGAACATTCACCCCAGTCTGAGGTCCTGAGCGCTCTGGAACAGGTTTTCATCAAGAATCTCTCTGTACTTAGCTCCGTTAATATTTCCCTCGATCCTGACTAGTCTCCCAGTCCCTGCTGCTGAAAAACATCCCCACAGCATGATGTTGCCACCACCATGCTACACTGTAGGGATGGTGGCAGGTTTACTCCAGACGTGACGCTTGGCATTCAGGCCAAAGTGTTCAATCTTAGTTTCATCAGACCAGAGAATGTTGTGTCTCATAGTCTGAGGGTCTGGAAGTTTCTCCCATCTCCACAGAGGAACTCTAGAGCTCTGTCAGTGCTGCAGATATTTTTTGGTACCCTTCCCCAGATCTGTGCCTAGGCTCAATCCTGTCTCGGAGCTCTACGGATATTTCTGTCAATTGTGGGACCTTTATATAGACAGGTGTGTGCCTTCGCAAATCATGTCCAATCAATTGAATTTACCACAGGTGGACTCCAATCAAGTTGAAGAAACAGCTCAAGGATGATCAATGGAAACAGGATGCACCTGAGCTACATTTACTCTCATAGCAAAGGGTCTGAATACTTATGTAAATGAGGTATTTCTGTTTTTTATTTTAAATATTGGGTATTGTGTTTTGATTGAAGAGAAAAATGAAGAATATATTTTTTAAAATAAGTCTAAAGTAACAAAGTGGGAAAGTCAATATCTGAATACTTTCGGAATGACTGTATAAGGTATTTATGTAGGCCTATATTATTATTATTATTATTATTATTATTATTATTATTATTATTATTATTATTTGACAAGGCCATTGGACATTCCAAAATGTCCCAGATTGTCTTAAAACTCCTGGGTGCAACTTAGTGGTATTGAAAACTCGTAACAGCTTGGCTGGCCTAGACAAAATGTCACCTGGGCTGATTATGGACCATAAACACATGACTGGTGTTAAAATGATGTCACCACTGACTTCCTAGGAAAATGTGTATATGGGTGATGCTGTGTGCTCCTGGTCTGTTTGTCTAGTAGTATTCTTCTGAGTGTGTGTGTGTGTGTGTGTGTGTGTGTGTGTAAACTTGTGTAAATATTTGTATGAACATAACAAGAATCAACAACTGAGACATAAACTGAACAAGTCCCACAGACGTGACGACCAGAAATGGAATAAAATGTCCCTGAACAAAGGGTGGGGTCAAAATCAAAAGTAACATTTAGTATCTGGTGTGGCCACCAGCTGCATTAAGTACTGCAGTGCATTTCCTCCTCATGGACTGCACCAGAGTTGCAAGTTCTTGCTGTGAGATGTTACCCCATTCTTCCATCAAGGCACCTGCAGGTTCCCGGACATTTCTGAGGGGAATGGTCCTCACCCTCCGAACCAACAGGTCCTAGACGTGCTCAATGAGATTGAGATCCGGGCTCTTCGCTGGCCATGGCAGAACACTGACATTCTTGTCTTGCAGGAAATCACTCACAATACGAGCAGTATGGCTGGTGGCATTGTCATGCTGGAGGGTCATGTCAGGTTGACATGATGCACAGCTTTGAGATTGCCTGCAATGACAACAAGCTCAGTCAGATGATGCTGTGACACACTGCCCCAGACCATGACGGACCCTCCACCTCCAAATTGATCCCATTCCAGAGTACAGGCCTCGGTGTAACGCTCATTCATTCAACGATAAACGTGAATCCGACCATCACACCTGGTAAAACAAAACCACGACTCTTAAGTGAAGAGCACTTTTTGCCAGTCCTGTCTGGTCAAGCGACGGTGGGTTTGTGCCCGTAGGCGATGTTGTTGCGGGTGATGTCTGGTGAGGTCCTGCCTTACTACAACAGGCCTACAAGCCCTCAGTCCAGCCTCTGTCTATTGCGCACATTCTTAGCACTGATGGAGGGATTTGGCATTCCTGGTGTAACTCAGGCAGTTGTTGCCATCCTGTACCTGTCCCGCAGGTGTGATGTTCAGATGTACCGATCCTGTGCAGGTGTTGTTACACGTGGTCTGCCACTGCGAGGACGGTCAGCTGTGCGTCCTGTCTCCCTGTAGCACTGTCTTAGGCGTCTCGCAGTACGGACATTTCAATTTATTGCCCTGGCCACATCTGCAGTCCTCATGCCTCCTTGCCACATGCCTAAGGCACGTTCACGCAGATGAGCAGGGACCCTGGGCATCTTTCTTTTGGTGTTTTTGAGTCAGTAGAAAGGCCTCTTTAGTGTCCTTTCATAACTGTGGCCTTAATCGCCAACCATCTGTAAGCAGTTAGTGTCTTAACAACCGTTCCACGGGTGCTTCTTCATAAATTGTTTATGGTTCATTGAACAAGCATGGGAAACAGTGTTTAAACCCTTTACAATGAAGATCTGTGAAGTTATTTGGATTTTTACGAATTATCTTTGAACGACAGGGTCCTGAAAAAGGGACATTTCTTCTTTTGCTGAGTTTATATACACATACTATATACACACCGTTCAAAAGTTTGGGGTCACTTAGAAATGTCCTTTTTTTTAAAAGAAAAGCAAAAATAATGTGGGCAATTAAAATAACATCAACATTGATCAGAAATGCAGTGTAGACGTTGCAAATGACTATTGTAGATGGAAAGGCAGATATTACATAGGCGTAGAAAGGCCCATTATCAGAAACCATCACTCCTGTGTTCCAATGACACGTTGTGTTATCTAATCCAAGTCTAATTTTAAAAGGCTAATTGATTATTAGAAACCGTTTTGCAATTCTGTTAGCACAGCTGAAAACTGTTGTACTGATTTAAAGAAGCAATAAACTGGCTTTCTTTAGACTAGTTGAGTATCTGGAGCATCAGCATTTGTGGGTTTGATTACAGGCTCAAAATGGCCAGAAACTAAGAACTTTCTTCTGAAACTCGTCAGTCTTCTTGTTTTGAGAGAAGAAGGCTATTCCATGCGAGAAATTGCCAAGGAACTGAAGATCTGGTACAACTTTGTTCTACTCCCTTCACAGAACAGCGCAAACTGTCTCTAACCAGAATAGATAGAGGAGTGGGAGGTCCCGGTGCACAACTGAGCAGGAAGACAAGTACATTAGTGTCTAATTTGAGAAACGTCTGTCTATTTTAATTATTTAATTTTTTTGGCAATGATGCAGACAATAACATTGAAGCCACAATCTATCTGCAATATTAAAGCTGATCAACCTACTAAAAAATAAAGGATATTGCACCATTTGCTGTCAAGGGTACTGTTCCCTTTTCCTCCTGTCCCTCATTTTGTTCTGAAGGCAAGTTTGTCCCTAGACCCACTATGTCACTGAAGTGTCTCTCTGCCAGCAGCAAGCCAGGCTGTTTTTATTTGATTTATTTGTTTACAAAGAGTGCAAAAGCTTGGAGTACCTCTTCTGAGTGGCTTGCATAACCCAATGGCTGCTGCATGTGGAAATGTCTCCTGTGTAGGCTATGCCCAAGGGGTCAGGGCAATGAATCACTGACTGTTACCTGACCATCTAAATGGCCGGCCTGGTTCGTTCTGGGAACAGCTGTCAATCATGAGTGTTTTACAAATTCTAATGAGACGTTTCTAAATGTAATATGGATCCTTATTAAGCTATAGCAGTGCAGGATGTTATGTGAAATGTGATTGATGTCATCTGTGAAATGGGTGCCCCCTTTTTTTTTTTTGTGGTCAGACTAGTTCCTATTGATTTGGCCTAAAATAACACCAGTACTCTCTCACAAACACAGATATCCTCGTCGGTGTTGTACTTTATCGGTCTGACAAACTCCCACTGACCCACGTGAGCTTTGTGTCTCTGTGTTGCAGTAGTGCATTATAGTAGTTTTTCTGGTTGCCAGTACTCACGCCCAAAGCCCAACCTAGGACAGTAATAACCATACCACTGTTTTCTGTGGAGGAGTTTCAACTAAAGTCCTAGGTCTACGTATTTCTAAGGGGTCTCTTGCACGTTCTGGATGGGTTAACGGTTCATTTCATTGACCCTTGTTTGCTTTTGGTTGGAGGGAAGGTATGTCCTGTGTTGAGTCAGCATTTCAGAGGTTTCTAGCCTCTAACATTGGGATTGTTGTTGAAGCTGTTAACCAATTGCTTGTAAGAAGCTTGCTCTGTAAGCTGGAAATGTAAAACCGGAGAGGTAATGGTTAAATGGCATGCATGGAAGTAGCTACAAGAGAAGGTGGTGTGCCTCAGCCCAGCCAGTGTACCCATTCCAGGATTTCGTCACTGCCTTGGGAGGTGGAACTACTTGCAACAGCAGTTTATAATTTTTTTTCTTTCTCCCTCTCTCACTCCCCCACTACCACTGTGTGTCTCACTGTGTGTCTCACTGTGTGTCTCACTGTGTGTCTCACTGTGTGTCTCACTGTGTGTCTCACTGTGTGTCTCACTGTGTGTCTCACTGTGTGTCTCACTGTAGTAGAGACCAACTCACTGGATGTTTTTTGTGACTGGTTGTGTTCAGTACCACATGATTTTTAGTGATTCTAAAGTGAAAGATCATGCATAGAATTGGGATCATCAGGACGAGATGCAGCATTTAGCTTGGTGTTTGGTGACGAGAAACTTTTTATGTGAACCAGTGATTCAATTTTTTTTCAGAATCAGTCTAACGGGAGCCTGAACCTGGAACTTGGGCTCATAACTTGTCATAATGACTCTTACTTTATGAACCTTCTATTGTACCAGAGGTGGCTTGTGATTAGGACCAGCCTACCCCTGTGAGACTGTACACCAGAGTTTCCCAAGAGTTCCAGATGACATCACAGGGAGGGAGAGAGGGAAGCTACACAGGTCCCAGTGGTTTGCTCTTGTCACTCTGGCTTTGGCTAGCGGGTGTTTTATCTGCCTTTGGGTTACTCATTAGCCCACATTTCATCACTTGTTAACCTCTGTTCTGCAAAGTAGGTACGACGGGTACACGTAAAATCCATTTGGTTGTCCCGGCTTGGCAAAACCCGAGGACTGTGGGTAGTCAGATGGGCATGACGCATGTATTATGCAGTGCCTGTCTAACAGTGAGCATCACCGTACATCTGGCTTTCTTCTAGTTTGTTTCAAGGTCTCATGGGGTTCGGCATTGTTTGGCTTCATGCATGGATTACTCAACGAATCCCTACGAGGACTTTGAGAGACTCTGTTGTTTTATCTTGTTGTAAACGTCAAGGTTGCATACATTGACTGATATGTTTGTCTTGTGACTTAAGATTAGTCCTTGCATTCTTTTTGCAAACCGGGCTTACTCGACATAGTTGTTGTTCTATCCAGGGGTGGTTATGGTCAACTCTTCCAACACCGTTGGAAAAACAACACAGTGACCGATAACATAAACTGTCAAGTGGAAATCTTGATTTATTCTAGGGGCAGCCGCAGCTCCACCATCACCTAAACTGACATTCATGCCAACATATTGTTCAACTAAGCCACTGTTTAGAAGTGTTTTCAGGTTCCCCAGTACCCTAGGAAACCTTCTCTTCATCATAACTTTTCTGGTCTGGCTTCCACCATTCCACTTTTACCTGTCAAGTCCTTTTACTTCAGTTGTTTGGGAGCCAACTTTCCAGAGTATAACTGAGAATACATTGTGCAGTCAAGCATATCAACACTAAAGTGACCATGTCGACCATAGCAATGCTACGGTG